>NC_090268.1:48121960-48462793 GCF_040414725.1 Anabrus simplex
TGGTATAACTCTGACATCACATATGGTCTTTCCTGCTTCATTGTCTGATATAAAATAATCTATCAGAGTTTTAGTATCTCCATTCCAACTGTATCTTGTTAGTTTATGACTTAGCTGCTTCTGAAACCAATTGTTGTTTATTCTCAAGCCATTCTTTGCACATAGATCTAGAAGACTTTCTCCTTCTGGGTTCCTGTCTCCATAACCATGTGGACCTAGTACATTTTCATATCCAAGCCTGTCTGATCCAACTTGAGCATTTAGATCTCCCATTACTATGATATTTTCCTCTCGTTCTATAGCTGCTTCTAAATCAGTTCGGAATTGTTCTTTTTCCTCTTCGTTACAGCCAGTCTGTGGGGCATACACCTGGACTACTGTCAGCACACTTTTGTTAAGCGAGATGTTCAACTTAATAATTCTTTCATTAACATATATTACCTCACTGATGACATCAATGTCCTCTCTTAATATAAAACCTACACCATTTTTGGCTTCTGTTTTATTTCCATTCCAATGTAGTTTGTATCCTTTTCTTAGCTTTTTTGTTCCTCTTCCCTTCCACTTTGCCTCACTCAGGCCAAGAATACAGAGGTTCCTCCTTTCCATCATATCTATCAGCTCCTCGCTTCTGCCAGTCAGGGTCAGGATATTTGTTCCAATTCTGTGTTTAGGACTCTTTCTTTCGGGCTTCTTCTCAGAACATCGTACTTGAACATCAGCCTTACGGTCATCATACGTTGCAGATGTTTGAGAAGATGTGTCTATCCGGTATTTTTGCGTTCCGAGGCTCGTTTTATAGTTGAAAGCAATCGATATAATCCTTCAGTTGACTTGTTAAGCCTAACACTGCTGGGGATTTTCTGTCAGGGGTATTCTCCCTTAGCCTTTAGCAGTCCCTTACCTCACTGCAAGGCAGCAGCTGATGAATTTATGTGTCATTTCCTACACAAGGGTCTCATCAAACCTTCTAGGGGAAAACTCCTCCACCCGTAGCTGTTGGTCTTCCCCTAGTTTGTCGGGTGCAGTGTGCTACTTTTCAGTGACATTTCCTCGCAAAAATAACTCTCACCGGGCGAGTTGGCCGTGCGCGTAGAGGCGCGCGGCTGTGAGCTTGCATCCGGGAGATAGTAGGTTCGAATCCCACTATCGGCAGCCCTGAAAATGGTTTTCCGTGGTTTCCCATTTTCACACCAGGCAAATGCTGGGGCTGTACCTTAATTAAGGCCATGGCCGCTTCCTTCCAACTCCTAGGCCTTTCCTATCCCATCATCGCCATAAGACCTATCTGTGTCGGCGCGACGTAAAGCCCCTAGCAGAAAAATAAAAAAATAAAAAATAACTCTCTGCAAATGCATTACATCAAGTTACAATGTTATTCAGCAAGTTGCCATCTGCAAGCAAGCGAAAATAATCAATAGGTTTCGTGTCACTTGGCAGTGGAACCTTCATTCCCGGCCGACCAATAAAGGTTATTTGTTTCATTGAGCACGAATCTGAACTCCAAGAAATGACCCCTGAAATATTGCCCATGTTATTTGGCGGGAGATTTGGAGATGAGATATTACTTACGTCTTCCTCATCTTCTGTAATGTGAGAATTGGGAGTAGACACTCGACACACACATCCGTGATTAAAATTGTCACTCAGGTGGCTACAGTCACTTTTATCACTGTCATCACTATCAATGCTGTCACTGTCAATAGCGTTCAGGAGAGCTTCCAGACTATTGCAAATCGCCTGTTTATCCCGCTAAGACGGGGTTTCTTCCGGTGAGAATGTTCTGAAAGTTCACTGTTCCCTCTTGACATCGCGGAAATGTATGCCAATTTGTAATGGCTACAGAGATTGTAACTAACAATTGATCTGATGCCCGGATGGCGCATATATTAAATAACACCTTAACAATGCACAGATAAAAGGTCTGTTTGTTTACATACATATTGGCGGAAAAAATAGCTTTAATATTTGGCGCGGAATGTGACACGTGTGTCGTCATCGGCCGCAAACTTATTAATTCACTCTCCAGGTATTTGAACGTCTCCACTACTTCCAGGGGCTTGCCTGCAAGTCTAATCTGACCTTTTCCTTCTTTCTCCCCTCTAGTCATAACAAGAGTTTCTCTTTTCTACACTTATTTTCAATCCACATTCTTTGATCTTCCCATTCACCACATCCAACTGTTCTTGAACATTCATGTCCTCTTCTCCCCAAATCACAATATCATCTGCGAATAGCAACATGTTCATTTCTCTTCCTCCATATGCTGCTTTTGCTGTTCTCATGATGTTATCCATTACTACTGTAAACAGGATTGGCGATAGAACACTTCCCTGTCTCAGCCCACTAGTGATTTTGAACCAACTTGTCCTGCCATCTTGTGTTTGCACGCAACTACAACATTCCTTGTATAATGCCAGGATAATTTTTATTAATCTCTGTCCAATTCCTTTTTGCACCAGACTGTCCCAAACTTTAGTCCTGGGGACACTGTCATATGCCTTTTCAATGTCAATGAATGTCATCACCATATCATTCCCATACTCCCATTGCTTTTCCATTAGTTGCCTCATAATGAAAATGGGCTCTATTGTTGACCTTCCACTTCTGAAACTAAACTGATTTTCCTGTATCTGATTTTCAACCCTCAACCTTATCCTACTTTCCAGTATCCTCCCCATTTAGCTACATGGGATATCAGAGTAATTCCCCTGTTTTTCTTCAATACTTTCTTATCACCTTTCTTGAAAATTGGGATGATTATTCCTTTTTTCCCAATCCTCAGGGACCTCCTTATTCTTCCAGACAATCCTGAGAACTCGATATGTCCACTGCAGACCTACAGCTCCAGCTGCCTTTATCATTTCCAATGAAATTTCGTCTATTTCAGCAGTTTTTCCATTCTTCATCTTTCTTACTACCATTTAAATTTCATTAATAATTTCTTTATCCATTTCTTCATCAACTAAATGCCTTTCACCAGGCGAGTTGGCCGTGTGGTTAGGAGCGCGCAGCTGTGAGCTCGCATCCGGGAGATAGTGGGTTCGAACCCCGCTGTCGGCAGCCCTGAAGATGGTTTTCTGTGATTTCCCATTTTCACACCAGGCACCTTAATTAATTAAGGCCACAACCGTTTCCTTCCCATTCCTAGACCTTTCCTGTCCCATCGTCGCTGTAAAACCTATCTGTGTCGGTGCAACGTAAAAAAAAAAAAAAAAAAAAAAAACCTTTCCTGGTGGTCCATTGAATGAGTGTCATTAGTTCTCCTGTTTAGCAACTTCTGAAAATACTCTCTACATCTATTTCTTATTTCTTCTAGCTTTGTTAATATTATGCCAGCTTCATCCTTCACAAATCTGGTGGTTACTTGATCTCTCACCGGGTGAGTTGGCCTTGCGGTTAGGAGCGCGCGGCTGTGAGCTTGCATCCGGGAGATAGTGGGTTCGAATCCCACTGTCAGCAGCCCTGAAGATGGTTTTCTGTGGTTTCCCATTTTCACACCAGGCAAATGCTGGGGCTGTACCTTAATTAAGGCCACGGCCGCTTCCTTCCCACTCCCAGGCCTTTCCTATCCCATCGTCGCCATAAGACCTATCTGTGTCAGTGAGTTGTAAAGCAAAAAAAAAAAAAGATCTCTCTTTTTCTTTCTTAAGATACCATACAATAATTTCTTGCTGCTGCCCTGCATATTATATTTCAAATTTTTGTGTGAATAAGGCCCAGTTTTTCCTCTCTTTCTTCCTCCACTACTTTCTTGGCTATATTCTTTGCCTCCACATATTTTCTTCTACTTTCTTCAGTCTTAGATGCTTTCCATGCCATTTTCTTTTCCTTCACTTTAATCTTTACCCTATCATTCCACCAATGTGTCTCTTTGTCTTTCACATTTCCCGGTGTTCTACCACATACCTTTTCTGTACATTCAACCAGTGCTTCTTTAAATCTTTTCCATTCATCGTCAACATTCCCCATCTCCGTTCTGGTTACCAAGGGTATTATTTCCCTTTAAAATTCCTGTATGCTTTTCTCCTTCAACTTCCATACTTTAATTTTTTTCTCTCTTCTTCATTTTTTTTTTTTTAAATCTTTCCCACTTTCAATTTTCCTATCACCACTCTATGATCTCCACCAAAAGCTTCTTCAGGCATGGCTGTAACATCTAAAAGGTTCTTCTGGTGTTCTTTCTCGATGATTATATAATCAATCGTGGTCTTTGTTCGTCTGTCTCCCCAACCATGCCTTGTAATATTTTAACTGTTCTTCTTCCTAATTCAGGTGTTTCCAACAATCATTTGGTTCCTCTTGCAAAAGTCCACCAACAATTTTCCTTCTAGATTCACATTTCCATATCCATAGGGCCCTACAACATCTTCCTTTCCTTGTCTTTCCATGCCAACTTGTGTATTTATAATTCCTAGAAAGGCAATACTGCGTTTAATGCCTTTCATGATAATATACCTGTGTGAGTGTACCTTTTCTGCTCTCACACAAATGAAAACGAAGTTTAGAGGCTGAGCTTCGGTTTAGGTGACTACGCTTGCAAAACGTTTGGTGTTTGGAAAACAGGACCATCTGTCTCATTGTTCCAACAACCATGCCAAGTGAATTTTCTCAAATAATTTTCCAGATCCAGACTGTTGTAATTATTAGCCAAGTGTCACAATGTGTTATAATTTCTATGCATATATAATCTTTATATAAATAAAGTTAAATTTAAAGGAAATGAAATAGTCCTAAATTACAGTGGAACTTTGATACCTCGAATCATCTCGGGAGCTATATTTAGAGTTATAAAAATTTCGAGATATAGAGAATACCGTTGTTGAGCATGTATAGCACATAATTGAATCATATGTATCTATGGGCTTATACTTAACACATTATTTTTAACAGTATTTAAAAATATACAAACAAACTCTATTTTGCGGCATCACTTTAATTATAACCCCTATTATAGTAACTTTTTAGAAGACTGGATACGGTACATACGATAGTGAAACAAGAAACATACCTCTGTTAACACCTTTGGAAAAAAATCTGTTAAGCCTCATTCACAATGCAAACGTAACGTAATGTAAACTTAAAATTACTGTTAACTTAGAAGTTTGTGGCCATGTCATCTGATGGAACCATTCACAATGTGCCGACGTAAATTTAACTGCGAGTCCGTAAAATTAAGAGATTGCAAACTCCAAGCTCTTGCGGTTAATTTTACGTTAAGTTTCAGAACCAGCCAATCAGAGCAGAAGTAAACATTGTATTTTGTGTGCGATATGAAGACTTCTTTCGACGAAACACTTGTAATTCTCTTTCAAAATAATCTTTGTGTGTATGTATGATAAAAGGAAAAAGAATTACAAAGACGCTGTACCGAAAGTGAATATGTGGAAATAAATATGCTGTAGCAATGAAATCTGATGGTAAATGGCGGGAGACAAGCTCGCAGCGCTGGCGACCGGGCGAGTGACATCCCTGTCATAAATAAACCCAGATAAAAGTGTCCCTGTATATTTCTTAACATTATGACAGACTACTAGTTTACGTAAATTATATCATCCAAACAAATAGATCCAAACATCTCATGGGGTGTGATAGATAGGGGCATAGATGTTGGTAAAGGAGACCTTACATTTCTTTTTATTAGAAAAAGGGAATTAAATCGTAAGAAAGGCAAACAGTTCAGGTTTCATTTGCATGTACAAAACAAACTGATGAGGGTCATTTCGTACAGTAGATTACCAAAATCGCCCTGAGATAAACTTCTTTGATTAAAAGGGATGAACCCATTTTCTGCACCATTGTTCAGATCGCCTTTTCAGGTACACAGCTCCCAGGAGCAAAGCAATAGATGTTTGAAGTAATATGAATTCCGCTACCACGTTGTTTGATTCCATCGAGGTATTGAAATATAAAACTGCAAGATAGCCCCAAACCCGACTTCCGTGCTAAATAACATGGCAGTGTTTTGATTGGCTGCTGTGTACTCTTTACGTTAATGTTACGTTCCTCCATTGTGAATACCACAAATTTTTGCATTAATTTTACGGTTACGTTACGTTGTCAAGTTTACGGTTACATTTGCATTATGAATAGGGCTGTTGTCTCTTCTGTTTGTTACAGTTAACCTTTCCTCCCTTCACGTCGAAACTTCTCATCAATACCACACAGCTGAGATTCATAAATGGAGCTTATTATCTGCGACTTTGGGGGTTGCTTTCATACGTGACCGGTAATTAATTACACCCGAGAAACAGCGAGACTTCGCTGTTTTTCCGATCACTAGAAGTTTTAGTTCTTCGGTTCCCTTCATATTAGCCCCAGCATCACTGTAACCCTTTCTTTATTTGTTAACTGTTGTTCACATATCACAAATGCCATATTGTACAGTTAATGTTGCACAAAATTAGAGTTACAGAGAATTTTTTGCTTCAAGGGAGGAAATGTTTGCTTCAAGAAATCAAGAAATTCATGTAACCGAATTTCAAGTAATCCAGAAATAAATACACGTGAAGAATAGGAAAAACGGCCGGGAAATTTAAGTTGCTTCGAGATACGAAAATTCTAGTAATGGAGGTTCGAGATATTGAGGTTCAAATGAATCCAAATACAATCAAACATGGTAACATAACAAAATCCTGTTTTTTGTTTACTGAATTCAGTATGACGTTCTGTGGCTAGGGCATCCTTGGACATGATTGTGATATTCTGCGGGGGCCTTAGACACAAAAAGTTTGGGAAACCCTGCTCTAGAGAACTGATTGTGTAATTCGTAATAGTTTCATAGGCCCTGAGTTACTTTCCTCTTTTCGATGCACTGAATTTGAATTTCATTTATTGAAAGCCAGGCTGAGTGGCTTGGACGGTTGAGGCGCTGGCCTTGTGACCCCAACTTGGCATGTTCGATCCTGGCTCAGTACAGTAGTATTTGAAGGTGCTCAAATAAGTCAGCCTCATGTCGGTAGATTTACTGGCACATAACAGAACTCTTGCGGGACTAAATTTTGGCACTTCAGCACCTCCGAAAACCGTAAGAGTGGGTAGGGAGACGTAAAACCAGTAACATTATCATTTTTATATTCATTTGTTGTAGGACATAAATATTTATGATCATTTGATTTTTCAAAGGGAAATTTGAAATAATCTTTTTCTTTTCTTCTTCTCCCCCCCCGTCAGAAATACTGCATACATTTTCCCTTGTTTTTATTTAATGAGAGTTGTTGATTTTTCATCTCTTGTAGGTATTGGTGCCTTGTATGTGCGTAGACGACCACGTGTGAGAGTTGAACCTATTCAGAGTGGAGGAGGGCAAGAGAGGGGTATGAGAAGTGGAACAGTACCTACTCCTCTAGCTGTTGGCATGGGCCAGGCATGTGCAATTTGTGAACGAGAAATGGAGGTAAAAAGGTCCTTAGAATGTCACTGATCAAGTTTTTGATTGTGTTTTCCTTTGCTACTTAATTTTTTGATCTGAAGTTTTTTCAGGTAATTTTTATAACTGGTGATATACTCTTTTGAGCTGCATACCTGTTGTGTTAGTGGACAGTTTTCAAATTATGATCATCGCAGCTATTTATTTCATGGGGCATGATTCTGCTTTTGTTTTTAAAAATAATGATCCAACTAAAATCAAATCTCTGACTAAGCTCATACCTGTCAACCTTTCCGATTTACCCAGAAACTTTCCGTTTTTTAACGTGTCTTCCAATTTTCTGATTTATTCTTATTTCTTCCTATTTTTGACCAATATAACCTCCAGTTCAGCCAATAATCTTCCCATAGGATAAAGGATGAATTCTTATGTGCTTGTGTAATTTATGCTACCCCATTTTTGAGTATTTATTTAATTCTTTATTTTGTGAGTGTGTCGTCCGTTGCCTTCGTGTAGTGTATGTGCTTTACAGCTGGAGATTCGGGACGGAAATTCTCCTAAAAGCAAGGGAGGCTAGTGCGCGCTAGTGATTTGGTTAATCGAGACGAAAGAATGAGTTTGTTATTGTGTGGTCGTGCACTATTAACCCGTTGGGTGGGCGATGCGGCGAGATCCGCGGCTACAAGTCACTTGCTCGGTGGGGAACGCGGATATATCCGCTGATTCAAATTATATATTTTTTCTCAGTTGCCTGCCTGCAGAGGTTTATTTTCTTTTCAGCAGCGTATTCCGGATGAGTCTGCCCTCCGATGTGAATTTTTTCAACTATGTTCTCCCAATACCTATGTGTCATCCATGAGTTGCAACATAAAGAACGCAACTGACGTCCGGGCAAGAATGACCTAAGGCCTAATAGCTCCGCGCTGAAGCTTTAGCTCACTGCCAAATCGTCCCTGGGATGTAATAATATTGCTGTTGAAGGGATTTCTAGTGATTATGACACTGAAAAGACATCTCTGATGACATTTTAGAACTGTGACCTGATTTATTATCCCCTTCCTTCACGACTGGAGTGTGTGTTTGTCGCGAGTTACACGACATTTTATTATCGTACGCATCCGTAATATTTTATGATTTCCGTCGAAACTGCTGAGACCAGGGTTCTATTTGATCCTTTTTCTTCCTTTTTTTTCCGCTAAAATATCTGTAACGAATTACCGGCCCCCACTTAGAGGAAGATGTTTTACGGGTCATGATAAACGAAATGTTGGAATTTAGTGGAGAGAATTGTGGTATTAGTGAAGTAAATTCTGCCGAAGGGGAATTCGTAAGTGACAGGAAATTACCTGGAATAAGTACTGCAGGCTCGTAGCTGATGCAAATGTTCAGCAGTCGCAAAAGAGACGATACATGTTCGATTCCAGTTCAAGTAGCGATCATGACAGTGACAGTTGTGACGATAATACTGATTACAATCCAACCATTGCAAGTTCTTCATCAACTTATACGGAAAATGGACAAAGAAATTCCCGCTTTGATCCAAATTTCCATCGTGATGTAATGAGTGTTTTTAGGGAAAACAAAACTGAGCGAAATATTTTAATTACTTTTTTATGACGAGATATGCCAGAACATAGCTGAACAGACAAAAGATGCCAAGCAGGAAATCACACATAAAACCCAGTTTAGTAAGACGAAAGGTAGGAATCGAGATCAAGACAGTGTCCGAACAAATAAGGACGAAATAAAGCTTCTTATGGCCATACTGTTGGCGCAGGGGATTGTACAGAAACCTAAATTAGGACATTATTTCTCGCAATCGCTTGTTCACTACGCCTATTTTCTATGAGCTGATGACACAGAAGAGATTTTTCTCGCCAGATTGAGTGGCCTGGCCGGCCTCCTGACACCAACTTGGCAGGTTCGATTCTGGCCCAGACCGGTGGTATTTGAAGGTGCTCAAATACGTCGGACTCTTGTAAGCAGATTTACTGGCATGCAAAAGAACTCCTGCGGGACTAAATTCCGGACCTCAGTGTCTCCGAAAACCGTAAAAGTAGTGAGTGGGACGTGAAGCCAATATTATTATTATTATTATTATTATTATTATTATTATTATTATTATTAGATTTTCCTCCACAGCTCTATACATATCTCTGACAATGAGGTGAATAATGCAAAACTTCCTCCAAAAATATATGAGATAAATCCAGTATTTGACCACCTGTTAGCAAAATTTTCAGAAGCTTATACCCTGATGGCAAAATGTCAATTGATGAGAACCTCTTGGTATGGAAAGGATGGCTAGGATGTAAAGTTTACATAACAAGAAAACGATCGCGTTTCGGAATGGGATTATATAAAGTATGCAAAGGCGAGACAGGTTATATAACATGACCTGCTTCCGTGTGTATCATAATGAACAGCTGTAAAAGACATAACACTGTGAAGACTGTAAATACTGTAAATATTACCTGTATTGTAGTGTAATGTAGTCTGTTTATGTCACTTAGTAATTGTAGGGAGGCTATATAAACTTGATCCCTCAAAAGCGCAAACCAACATAACAGAAAATTTCGTGAGTATTATAATTTATTCCATTGCACTATGTAAACTTTAGATTTTATTATACAGAAACATTTATTTCCAGGCAGAGATTGATAGTAAACTGCCTAAAATATTCAGGTGAAAGTTATTGTATAAACAAAAACCAGAGCTTTGCTGTTAGGAAGAAGCAATCTCGATATCACAGTGTGAAAGCACTTAGTACGTTTTTGCACAAAGTATTGAAAAATTAAAATAATAGAATTTTTCAAGAATTAAATTCATTATATTCAAGTAAATATTTCTCTTTTGGCCCTTCAATAGTTCATTTTAGTCTAAGATTGTTTTTAATCAAGTAATTAAATATTTTCTTCAATCAGGGAAATCGCTCCCCACCTGAGAGTGAGCTAATGTGTACCGAGCTCCCCGCTTAAGGGGTTAACATTGTTCTTGTGCGTAGTTTCGTTGGAGTTGTAGGCCATGTGTTTTTTCTTGTGGTTCTGTGCTTTTCCCCACTGTCAAAGTCGTATGTTGATAACGTATGAAACACATTAACCTGTTTGTATGTGGTAGTCTTGCGAATTTCTGTGCATTTTTCATTCTTACTTCATAATTTTAATGAGTTGCATGTATTTCAGGGAGTTGTGTCGGTGACAGTTTCTGGTATTTTCTCTTCATGTTATGGCCAAAAAACATAACAAGTGTTATTTCAAAGTGTTCAGAGATACCTTTAAAATTAAATTTCCATTCATTTTACAGTCTAATAAAGGGAACTATTATGCATTTTGTTGCATGTGTCGGTGTGATATAAATATTATTATCCATATGTATGTGTCATAAATGAGAATGATTATGTATATTTTCTTGTAACCATTTTTTTTTATGTTTTAGTTTGAAATTTAATGGTCAATTTGCATTGTCACTGTAGATATGTATGCCTTCTATCCTGTCCATTTTTCACCTAGACCATGACATATGAGATGAAATCCAAGAATTAAAAAATCTTCCTATTTTTGATTTCTAAATGTTGGCAGGTATGTGAGCCCTCCTTAAATGCTTCGCAGAGGAAAGTTCCAAACGAAAAGGTCTAAATGTGCAAAAGATCCATACTGGAAAGTCCAGTTACTAATTGGTCCAAGACATCTAGTCTATAAACAAAAGGTCCAGTAAATATAAATGTCCAGTGTGTAAAACTGTCCAACAAGCAAAATGGTCCGTTAACCAAATACAGTACCAGTCAAAAGTTTAGGACCACATAAAGAAATCACGAAATGTCATCTAGAACCTAAAATTGTGTCACTAGACCTCTGTAATTCTCTTTCTTAGTTCTCACGTCTAATAGGATATATATTGCCTGATTTCATTGAGTTAGTCCAAGTACAATAAAAGTGATGAATTTTTAACTCTTGGAAGGTCACACCAAAAAATATAAATAAAAAATTGGTATTATAATGTACTGTATGCTCTAATTGGTGCAAATATCACCACCAAGATTTTTTTATAGACTTAGCAATAGGTGGGGTCCATTTTAGTATAAATATTCCAAAAGTGTGCGGCACAGTTCTTTTTTTTTGCATGTTTTATTTCAAAGCAGTGCCAAGTTGATTGATTTTCTTTATCTTTGTCATGTATGGCCTAAGGTCTTGGGGCGAGTTATCAGCGTCAGACTTACCTGCCGTGATAGTTTCATTTGCACTCTGCAGATGGCATCCAAGAACACATTTGATACAGATAGTTCACACTGAGACATGCGACAAGAACAAGGACAAATTGACCATCTTAGCACTGGTTTAAAAAGTCTGTACTGCATTTTTCTTCAGTCTGCTGAAACTAATTTTGAGTAGTGCATTTATGAACTACCTGAAAAGAAAATATATGGTGACAGTGTGATATTTGAAAAAGAAACAACTTAAAGTAGAAAATCATGTTTCATTCTTGAAAGAACATCGTAACGTTCTATCAAATCACACCTAAATATTTAGACATGTAAAAGCATTTATGTTTGTTTCTGTTTAAATACTTAGGAACATGAAATCTGGAATCTTAATGAAGACCTCACATCTCTCCACACAAGCATAGACTGCAATGTGTTTTTCACTTCAATAAATTATTTAATATCTTTAACAAAATAAACAATGCACGTATATTCTAATACACATACCTCTTTGTCTTCAAGAATTATATTTACAAGCTGCTCTTTTTATAAAAAAATCAAAACCAATCTACACGTAGTATTTTGATGACCATGAAGACCCACTGGCCGACTACTTACAAGTGCCGCTTAAAATAATTTCTTCAACCTTGAATTCATGTGGGCGATCCACTGCGCCTTCAATGACACACAACTTCCTTTACAATCCAGATCCATATTTTTCACAGAAACTTAATTCCTTTTTAAATGAACTCCTCTGCAATAACAAGTTCTGCTTGCATTCCTCGTCATACTTTCACTTACAACAACGTTCCTCCAGACAACTTACACTTCTTATAATCACTGTACTATTATCTTCTGTTCCAAAGGGGAAAAAAAAGTCATGGCAACATCAGTGTTTATATTTTAAATGGGATGAATGATATACGTAACTTGTCAATGTCTTACGTAACTCTTCAGTCTTCTAGTTCAGTATAAGACACATCTCTATTAACCTTCTAAACCTTGTACACTTCTTTATAACACAGTAGAAGTCCTCTATAGTGAGTACGGCATATAACGAGAACACCGTTATAACGTCAGATTTTTCTCTCCCTTCAAAATTCCTATATTAAACTGTGTATTATCCTTCGGTTACAGCACCTCAATACTAACACATCTGTTATTACAAGCGATTAAGCGTGTGTGATGTTTTTCTGGTACCGATATTTATGCACCCATATATTGCATGCGATCGATCATCTTTGGTATCGTTTCCTCACTATGTCCAATAGCAAGCGCCCTCGTCAGCATTCGAAGGCGATGTTGGAGCCGATTAGTAATACCCTTCGACTTCTGTTCCGTAAAGAAAAGTGAATGTGAAAGAGGAGTTCATGTTTTCGTAATAAGCGTGTAAATAACGTGTCCGACAGCAGTTGTTAACTCGTTAAAAAATAAAGGGTGAAGTAAACGATCACTTAATTTTAATGCTAAATACTGCATTTAAGTAAGAATGGGATAACCTCAAGATATGGCAGAGTGCATCATTGATTTCAGAGGTTAGTGTATATTTTCTCTCATCGGATTAAATTTCGGATAGGCTGTTATCGTGTGAATTTATGGCACGAAGGTTATCACTAGGGGGCGGATTTCTATGACCTAAAAATGTATGAAATATGTATGCATTTATGACCTAAAAAACATAAAAATATGATATATAAAATTCAAAATATGACTTAATGAATAGCGTCTACGTTACATAGAAACACTTTTATTACCATTACTACAGGCTGCAATTAATTTAAAGTTAAAAAAGTTTTAATTCTTTGAAATCTTTAACCCAAAATCAACTAAAATGATGAATATATTATGAACTCGTTAAGGTTACACTGCATACTCCTAGGCAAGGATGGACTCTGTGGAAGACATAAACACTACAATTACTTTCACTGTTCAATATTCAATCAGATTTTAATTTATACACAAAACATATGTTATTTGAATGAAACTTTCATACCTGATCTAGTCTCCATTATCAGAATTGTTGCAATTAATGACCACATGTATCTTAAGATTGTTGAATGAGAATCCCCTCCTGTTGTCGCTGAGTATCATCTTGTAGCGAGAAAAACTTCTTTCGACATCACATG
This sequence comes from Anabrus simplex, assembly GCF_040414725.1. Taxonomy (NCBI): domain Eukaryota; kingdom Metazoa; phylum Arthropoda; class Insecta; order Orthoptera; family Tettigoniidae; genus Anabrus; species Anabrus simplex. The sequence goes on from NC_090268.1 coordinate 48,135,654, forward strand.
ATGTAACGGGAGCATACTTGAATAGAGTTAGATCACTTGGAGAAAATTCCTGGAAATCTGCAGATGAAGGGTTTTCACAAAGAATGTCACTTATTCCACACAGGTACACAAGTCTGCTATTTCTTTCCAGTACATTTTCTAATTTTATACACACCCTAGATGCTATTGTTCCTTTCGCATGCTTTAATTCCTGTTCAATGCACTTTACAACATCCAGTGCACCTGAAACTTCCAGTTGTGTGATTGCTCCAGACAAAGAATTAAAATTGGACTTTATTTAAGCCCGGTCCGCTTTTCATGTAGTGCTTGAAAATAAATCTTGAGTGGTTTTTATGGAGGACGATTCTGCAGGATCAAAAGACTTCACGATCTTCTCCACGACATCTAAGTTGTTGCAATAGTACATTGCAGCATCAAGCCAAGTCCCCCATCGCGTTATTACTGGCTGGGGAGGTAGGGGTAGTGAAGGTGCTTCTCCTTGAAATTTCTGAACGTGAAGTGGAGCTTTTACAAACACTTTCTTACAGTTCGATATTAATTTATCAACTTCAAGGTAGCTACTTCTAACTTCTTCAGCTGCCCTATGCAAGGCATGTGCAAAATATGTCACATGTATCATTTTCAGGTATAGCATTTTAAGTCCCTTGGCTGCCTTCACCATATACGAAGCAGCGTCAGTTACAAAATGAAAAATGTGCTCTATCTTTGCCCCGTTTGGCCACAACAGATTCATTGAATTGTCTAAGAGAACTGCAATGGTGGAATGGTTTGTCTTCTTCTAGCACTTCACACGTCAGGAGGAACGTATCTTCAGGCCGGTCTTCCTTCAGCGTGCCAACGATCACATTTAGTACATATCTTCCATCCACATCTGTGGTCTCGTCTATTGAAACCCATATCTTACTGTCTCCTACGCCACGCCTTATTATATCCAACATCTCTTCATAACAAGGGGTCAGATAGTCCTTCCTGAGATTAGATTCGTTGGGAACAGGATGCTTTGTATATTTTTCAAGAAACTGTCCGAAGCTTTGGCTGTTAAGTTTCTTTAAAGGAATTTTAGACTAAACCATCATCTTGCAGAGATCTTGTGAAAATTGTGAACACTGTGAACTTGATGTCGGGGTTTCGAATAGCAGACGTTGCCTATTTTCGAGTGCAGAATATCTAGTTACACCACAATTCTTATGTTTTACAGTATTACAGTGTTGTTGCACAGAGAAGCGTTTTTCAGCAGTAACTTTTACCTCGCACAGTTTACGGAATAATATCACTCCATCCGTACAGAATATGTTTTCACCAAACTCGCGAACGAAACTTCGCAACTTCCCACAAACTGAGACTTTCGTTTTAGGCATATTGAAAGGAACTGAATGAAGCTCCCTAATGACCAAGGTCATTCAGTGTGTTGAAGGTGGAAGAGGGAAGGGTGAAGGAGAGAGATAAGAACAATGACAAATAACTGCAGAATTGCCTCTGCTTCCGTGTAAACTGTACCGGGCGGTACACCTCCACGCCGCTAATTCAAAATTTGCGCCAGTTGAAACTCCTCTGCTGGAGGAAGTCTGAACTTTATCTACGCTATTAATTCTCTACTTTCTCAGAAGATGTCACCACGTGGAAAATTTTGAGTTTTTGAACTGTGTCATTTTTGATGTGTTTTTGTTTCGCTTGAAGTAAGAAGTGTGAACCTTCTCTTCTAGAGGACACTACTGAAGATCAACAATAGTGCACCCTAGTGCGGAGTCAAAGAACTATTTTGTTGGAGAAAATTTTATTTCAAATGTTCGTTCTTTGCTAAATTTCTTTCAGTCATTGGTTAAGTTGGCAATATTAACCCCTTCTTTCCCCTTGTTTTTAATCTAGCCTATCCCGAATTTCTTAAATTAATTTTCCACCAATTATGTGTTTCTTCTTAGTATTGTGTAGGGGGTTTATTGATGAACCAATAAAATCCTCGTAGGAGGGTGTTCTCATTCCCCTAACGCCTAGAACCTTCCGCGAGAGTATTTAAACTGCTGATTTTAGGGTCTACGGGCCACTTCTGTTCCATCTTTCAGTGTATTAAGTACATAGCAGGAGGCGGGAAGCGCCTCTTTCCTCGGCAGCGGTCAACAACAAGGTAATGGCCAATTAATAACTTTTTTTCTTGGCTAGCTCAGCAGTTTAACTCTCGGGGCGGGTTCTAAGCGTTCCACCATGTAACCTTTTCCTAAATGTAACTACTCTTTCATATATTCTCTTTTAAAGCTACATACTGGGATAGAGAGTGCTAACCCTCTCGAGCTCCCACTCATATTGTTTTGAGGTGAACTTATTTTTCTCAACCTATTCTTCGTTAACGTAAAACAAATTGTTCTCTTCTTAATTCACCTCTTTAGTATGGGATTAGCCCTTGTATTAACGGCCTAGTGCCAAGTAGGTCTTAATCAAAGTGTATTAGGAGTGCAAGTTCGCCTCCTCTCAAATTGTTACCTTAGAGGTCATTTAATTAACCTTCTTTTCATTTTATAGACCTCAGTAGATTGGGTATTCTACCCCTGTGTTTAGGTCCGTTGAGGACAACTTGAAGGTGGAGTTTTGTGTGGCCTGGGAGAGGCTTAAATTTGAGAGCGAGTGGCTCTTTTGAAAATTGAGTGTTGTACGCCTCGTGGAGGCTTTTCTGTGTAATTTGGAGCAAGGGCTCCTAGGCATGAATGGGGTTTTCTGCCCCTCTGTTGAAACTTGTGTTTGGGGTAAAACTGGGCTGATTGCCCTAGCATTGTGGAGTCAGGGCGCGAAGCCCAAATCTTGTAAATATTGTAACTACCCTTTGGACTTGCTACTTTGTACCTGCCATGCTTGTTATTTCTTTGTTTTAAAAAAGAAAATATAACCTTGTTAAATTTTAAATTAATTTTACTTTAGTAGCTTGAGACCTGTTCACCACCCCGCACCTTCTTTCACGCATAACTACCACAAAAACTCGGTAACAAGTGGTAGCAGAGCGTGGTTGAATGGGTCTCAATTTAGCCCCTTTTGATGGCTAAACATTGTTTTGTTCCGAACTCTAACTATTTTCCCAGTTGCTGGAATTTTTTGAGTTTTTCAAAATTGTTCTGTCACCATGCCCGGCCCTCGCGATGTTCTCCATCTTAACTATTTGCGCAAGGAGGAGTTGATCTATGAATTGACTATTAGAAATGTACAATCTGGAGGCACGGTTGCAGTAGACACAAACAAGCTTAGAGAGTCCCTAGATTTGCCCATTTCCATCCCCAATTTGGGAGAGAAAGAAATTGACGACTCTCTTTCCACGATCACGGAGAATATTACTGGGCTAGCTTCTGTAGTTAGTTTTTTTGATGAAAATGATCCTTCTCCTAATCAAATTAAGCGTGTGCAAGCTAGGCTATATCACTTTTCAAATAGAGTTAATGATCTGTTGTCTCTGAAGTTGAATGACGTTCAGAAGAAGGAAGCTAGTACGCTGCTTGAAAATATGTCTGAATTATCTAGCAAGGTCACTCAATTGTTAACTGGGGAGGTTCCTCCCAAAACTGATCAACCCGTCACAGTGAATGTAGGTAGCGAGGAAGAGCCTCATAAGGGAGAAGTCAATAGGATAACCGTTGCTGCTCAAACAACTTCTGCCCCATTGGACGAGTCTGAACGCCGTGCATCGTTGAGTAACATCCGTTCTGAATTAACTACCTTGCCATTGAAATCTTTACCTACTATGTCACCCGGGTTTAGCAGCTTGCCTCATCCATTGGCAATGTTGCTCAGAGGTATCTCTAAGTTTTCGGTTAATACCACCAGTGAAGTAATTTCATTTTTAAGATTTCTGGTTGAATTTCAGGATCATGCCCTTGTGTTTTCTCTTTCTCCATGTCAAATTTTGCAAATCATCTATCCTTATGCAATTGGTATTCTTTCTGACAAAATAGTAAGAGCCATAGCCGAACAGTCATCTATTGAAGATTTTCATGCACACTTGCTTGCAAATTTTATTCCCGCCCGCGTGAGGTCATCTCTGATTCAGAAGTACTATTATCGTGTACAGCGCTTGGATGAGAACTTGGCTGATTTCATACAAGACATTAAGTTTTATACTAGGGTGTTTGCCCTTCATTTTCCTGAAGATCAGATTGTACAGGCTATTGTAGAAGGCATTTCACCATCTTATAGGTCATATTTGTGTTTCGCGGCGTGCCCGCAAACTTTCTCTGAACTTCAAGCGTTGGCCGTCTCAGCGGAAGGAGTGAGGTACGCTGACTCTTTGCGTGTGGCAAAAGAACCCCCTCCTTCGTTTAGTAATACTCGGCCTCCACCTCGCCGACCAGTCACACCCCGTAAATGTTATGCTTGCGGGTCGCCTGACCATCTTCGCAATAAATGTTCATTGGTCAAAACTAGTAGGGCAAATAATGGAGCTGGTTCAGCACAAGGCTGTTTTAAATGTGGGGCTTTCTCACATATCGCCAAGAATTGCCCAAACTCGATTAGCACCCCCTCTTGCTCAACTTCTGGTGCAAATTCTACCTATGCCAATAATAAAAAGTGACTAGTGGCTTCGGCTGAGTCGACTAATCCATCTTCCCGAGACTCAGCCCCTAGTAAACAGGTTGTAAATTCAGGGAACGAGCAATTTTCAAATTTATCTTTTGAAGGTCCCAAAGAGTGTCTTAGGATTGCGGCGGATTCCCCCGCACCGGTTCCTTTTCTTAAGATTGAGTTAAATAACGAGCCTATAACAGCTCTCTTAGATTCAGGCAGTGTTTGTTCGATTATTTCGGCTGAATGGTATTCTAAATTGAAATCTGTTTGTAAACTACCTGACTATGTCTCATCTCCGGTTCAATATGTTTCGGCTAATTCATCCCCATTAGAAATTCTAGGTTCCTTATTGGTCAAAATTCGTATTTTTAAATTCACATGGAAAGTTAAATTGTTTGTGGCCAAGCACTTGTCTTGCCCCATTATATTGGGAGCGGACTTTATTTTTCACACTGGTCTTGTGCTCGACCTTCAGAGTAGGTCTTGCACTTTCAAATTTGCCTCTAATTGTAACATCCTTTTATTAAAGTGTAATTCTGCATCATGTTCTTCTATTTCGCCTACCCAGGATGAGATGTTGTTAGATCTTAGACATCTACCTGAGGAGCAGGCTGATAGTATTCGTAAGCTGTGTCAGTCGTTTCCAGAGGTGTTTTCTGATACTCTTGGTGTTACTGACCTGATTGAATACAAAATTGAGGTCACGGATTCGATTCCTGTCCGTTTTCCACCGTATAGGCTATCTCCACCTAAAATGAAGGCTCTGAAAGAAATTATCGATCAGATGTTGAAGGACGGTATTATTAGGCCCTCTAAGTCAGCGTATTCTTCGCCTATTTTTTTAGTCCCGAAACCCCAAGGAGGTTTCAGGCCTGTCATTGATTATAGGGGTCTCAATCGGAAGGTGGTGTTGCAATCTGTGCCCCTTCCTGACCTTCATTCTTGTTTTTCATGGTTTCGTAAGGCCAAGTTCTTTACTATCTTGGACTTGAATCAGGCCTATAATCAAATTCCCCTTGCCGAAGAGTCTAAACATCTTACAGCGTTTGCCACGGACTGGAACTTATACGAATACAACCGCGTGCCTTTCGGGCTCCCCACGGGAGCAGCTGTACTCACTAGGCTACTAGATAGGGTCTTCTCCGACATCAAATTTGAGTACTTATATCACTACTTGGATGATGTAGTCGTATTTGTAGAGACTTTTGAAGAGCATCTAGATCATCTGCGAGAAGTTCTCGATCGCCTTCGCAAGGCTGGGTTAACTGTTAAGTTGTCCAAGGTCGCCTTTGCTAAGCCCTCTATGTCTTTCCTAGGGCATATTGTGTCATCTGATGGTGTAGCCGTCGATCATTCTAGAACACAGGCCATCCGTGATTTTAAACCTCCCAAGGACATTAAAGGTATCGCCAGGTTCATTGGTATGGTGAATTTCTTCAGGAAGTTTATTCCTAACTTCGCTAATAGAGCGGCGCCCTTAAACCTTCTTCGTAGGAAAGGCATCAAATTCGAGTGGGGACCTTCTCAACAAGCCGCTTTTGAAGACCTTAAATTAGCTCTTTGTAATGCCCCTGTACTTGCTATGCCTGATTTCTCGAAGAAATTCATCGTCCAAACCGACGCGTCGTCGTCAGCAGTAGCGGCAGTCCTTCTTCAAGAGACTGAACTAGGGAGGCGACCCATCGCCTATGCATCTAGGACTTTGTCGGCTCAAGAAGCCAAGTATTCCATCTATGAGCTCGAAGGTTTGGCAGTCTTATTCGCCTTAGAGAAGTTCCGCCTCTATCTGGAACATGTTAAATTCAACCTGGAGACAGATAATCAAGCCTTAAGCTGGGTCTTAGGTAGGCCGCGTCGTACTGGTCGTATAGCCCGTTGGGCCATCCGTATTTCTGCCTTCCAATTCGATGTCAGGCATATCAGAGGTACCGAAAATGTTGTTGCTGATGGACTCAGCCGTATGTTTTCTAACGACGTCGAGACCCAGGAACCGGTCGACAGTTCATCACCTCCCGAGTCCATACTATCCGGTGTTAATGCCATCTTAACAGATGCTCCCATGCTTTTTAGGGACATTGAGAAATACCAACGTGAAGATCCGACGCTGGCTCCGATAATGGAAACCCTTTCTTCTGGGGAACATGTTGTCCCTTATGTTCTGAGGAATGGTGTTTTATGTTGCCCATCGAGGCATGACAAGATGATGAAGGTTGTCGTTCCAGCTGTTCTCGTGCCTATGATCGTCAAATATTATCATGAGACCCCATTAGGAGGGCATCTTGGAATCTTTAAAACCCGTGAAAAGATTCGTGAAATGTTCATCTGGAAAGGTATGGACGGTGAAATCCGTGAACTAGTAAAGGCTTGTAAATCCTGTTTGATTAGTAAACCAACCATGTCCACCAAGGTAGGCCTTTTGTCTTCCCATCAAGCGTCGCGCCCCATGGAACGCCTGTACATTGATTATGTAGGACCCTTCCCCCAGTCAAAGGGTAATGCTAACAAGTTCATCTTCGTATGTGTAGATGGTTTTACCAGATTTTCTTGGTTATTTCCGACTAAGCTGGCTACTGCTCAGTCTACCATTACTTGCTTAAATTCTATTTTTGCTTCTTTTGGTCCGTGCCAATATATTGTATCTGATAATGCTAAGGCTTTTACATCTAATTTATTTCGTAAATTCTGTTTTGACTTATCCATCTCTCATGTAACTACTTCTGCTTATTACCCTCAACCATATCTGGCTGAACGGGTTAATCGTAATCTCAGGTCCGCACTTATTGCCTATCATCATGAAGATCATTCCAGGTGGGACACGTCCCTGCATTGGTTAGCTTTTGCTTTGAATTCGGCGGTTCATGAATCACATAAATTTACTCCAGCTTCTTTGATGTTCAAATTTGTTCCCAACACGCCGCTCTCTAACCTCTGGTCTCTGAGTGACATTCTACCCGAGACAATAGATCCGGATAATATTAAAGATCTTTGGAAGAAGGCTAAAGCCAATCTTAAGGTATCTCATGAAAAGGTTAGGGAAAGGTATGATCGTGGACGGAGACCCACCACTTTGAAGGTAGGTGACCAGGTGATGGTCAAGAACTTTGTTCCCGCGGGCAAGCTTGCCCCCAGATTCCATGGGCCATGCATTATTCTGGATTTCCTTACGCCGGTTACCTTATTGTTAAGTAATCCAGCCACCGAGAGGATATTTAGGGTTCACCTGTCTCAGGTGAAACCGGTGTAACTTCTGTGTTAACTTGCTTCATATTATTTTGAAAGGATATGAAGGTTATATCTTTTTTGTGTTTCACTCTTAAGGCTTTCTGCCCTTTCTATAATATTTTGTCTTATATGTAAGCTTTTTGTAAAACCGTCCCCGATCCGTTAAACTGCCATTTTGTCCTTACCATGGCCATTACCACGCTCCCGTCTCCTGCTATACACACTGCGGCTTGATTACATTAAATGTCATGGACACCTGCACGCCGCTGACCCCTCAACCTCTTCACTAAGCCTGTGCCCTCAAAAAGATGATGGTCCAACACAATTCTGCCGCCTAGCTTTAATGTTTCAGTGCCCCCGCAGCCGCGGGGCGCCATGCAGCAACTGGGGCAGAGGACAGGCCCCCTCTTCTCCAGCGAGGACGTCAGGTGCACGGCGAGCCGGAGCTCTCCTCCCGGCCAAGGCTGATGCGCGGTGCACGACCTGCTACTTGCCCGCAGCCTGTATATGTTCACCGCGGGCGCGGCGTGTTTCAACACCTCTGCTCCCCTCATAGTGCGGGCGAGCGGTATCTCAGGGTACTTGAGGGGTCCGAGCGGCCTCCTTTTGGACGCAAGCTGCAACGGCCGGTCTGGCCATTCAACTTAATCAACATCAACTACATGGACAGTTACGATAAGCAATGACTACACTTGGGAATTCAACAGCAATATTTGGCGGCAATTGCAAAATTTTTCTTCACCTCTAAGTATTAAAAGTTTATCTTCAGAAATTCAACTTCTACAAATATAAAGACTTTACTTCACCTGCAACAACAAAATTTTGAAACTGAATCAAACCAAATTAAGAAAATCTTATAAATGCTTCTGCAATCAATCTTCATATCCACAGCATAACTTGGACCTTGTTTCAAACAGATTTCATGTGTCACCCCTGGAGGTACTTTTAGGGGGGGGAGGTCTGTACCGGGCGGTACACCTCCACGCCGCTAATTCAAAATTTGCGCCAGTTGAAACTCCTCTGCTGGTGGAAGTCTGAACTTTATCTACGCTATTAATTCTCTACTTTCTCAGAAGATATCACCACGTGGAAAATTTTGAGTTTTTGAACTGTGTCATTTTTGATGTGTTTTTGTTTCGCTTGAAGTAAGAAGTGTGAACCTTCTCTTCTAGAGGACACTACTGAAGATCAACAATAGTGCACCCTAGTGCGGAGTCAAAGAACTATTTTGTTGGAGAAAATTTTATTTCAAATGTTCGTTCTTTGCTAAATTTCTTTCAGTCATTGGTTAAGTTGGCAATATTAACCCCTTCTTTCCCCTTGTTTTTAATCTAGCCTATCCCGAATTTCTTAAATTAATTTTCCACCAATTATGTGTTTCTTCTTAGTATTGTGTAGGGGGTTTATTGATGAACCAATAAAATCCTCGTGGGAGGGTGTTCTCATTCCCCTAACGCCTAGAACCTTCCGCGAGAGTATTTAAACTGCTGATTTTAGGGTCTACGGGCCACTTCTGTTCCATCTTTCAGTGTATTAAGTACATAGCAGGAGGCGGGAAGCGCCTCTTTCCTCGGCAGCGGTCAACAACAAGGTAATGGCCAATTAATAACTTTTTTTCTTGGCTAGCTCAGCAGTTTAACTCTCGGGGCGGGTTCTAAGCGTTCCACCATGTAACCTTTTCCTAAATGTAACTACTCTTTCATATATTCTCTTTTAAAGCTACATACTGGGATAGAGAGTGCTAACCCTCTCGAGCTCCCACTCATATTGTTTTGAGGTGAACTTATTTTTCTCAACCTATTCTTCGTTAACGTAAAACAAATTGTTCTCTTCTTAATTCACCTCTTTAGTATGGGATTAGCCCTTGTATTAACGGCCTAGTGCCAAGTAGGTCTTAATCAAAGTGTATTAGGAGTGCAAGTTCGCCTCCTCTCAAATTGTTACCTTAGAGGTCATTTAATTAACCTTCTTTTCATTTTATAGACCTCAGTAGATTGGGTATTCTACCCCTGTGTTTAGGTCCGTTGAGGACAACTTGAAGGTGGAGTTTGGTGTGGCCTGGGAGAGGCTTAAATTTGAGAGCGAGTGGCTCTTTTGAAAATTGAGTGTTGTACGCCTCGTGGAGGCTTTTCTGTGTAATTTGGAGCAAGGGCTCCTAGGCATGAATGGGGTTTTCTGCCCCTCTGTTGAAACTTGTGTTTGGGGTAAAACTGGGCTGATTGCCCTAGCATTGTGGAGTCAGGGCGCGAAGCCCAAATCTTGTAAATATTGTAACTACCCTTTGGACTTGCTACTTTGTACCTGCCATGCTTGTTATTTCTTTGTTTTAAAAAAGAAAATATAACCTTGTTAAATTTTAAATTAATTTTACTTTAGTAGCTTGAGACCTGTTCACCACCCCGCACCTTCTTTCACGCATAACTACCACAAAAACTCGGTAACATAAACAATAGCCCAGTTTCCAGGAATTGACCCAGCTAGCAAACAATAACTCCTACCTGTTAGAAACATTCCATACACTACTTTAGAATGGTTCTTCATTAGTATATTCCAGTCTATCCTGAAAAATAATATCTAGAGCTTATTTTGATTTTTATAAAACGAAATTCAAATGAAAATTACCAAAATATGCTGTTATAATGATATTTTGTCCAAAATATGCCATAAAACTTAAGAAAGCCTAAATATGCATTTATATGCCCAATGAAACCTGTTTAATTTTGATTATCATGCTTGGAAACGTGTTGAAAATACAAGACTATAAGATGTTAAGGGGAAAAATATGACTTGTCATAGAAATCCGCCCCCTAGTTATCACTTTTCTACTGGCGCTTGATATATGTTTTCATGGTACATATGCGGTTAAGTTAGGTTAGCTGACGCTGTTTGAAGAAGAGAGCTGAAGCATTCGCCACAAAAAGCGACCTTCGGGATCGTTTTCTGTTGCGAGCTCTCGCGTCGACATTTGAAGACGATGTTAGAGTCTATTAGTAATACCCGTCAACTGCCTTTCTGTAAAGAAAATCAGAAATGAAAGAGGACAACATGTTTTTATAATAAATATGTAAATAACATGATTGATAGCAGTTGTTAACCCGTTAAATGATCGCTTAATTTTAATATTATACACTGAAATTAAGTGAGAATGCAATGCACCTCAAGATATAGCAGAGCGCATCACTGATTTCAGAGGTTAGTTTATATTTTCTCGCGTCTTCTTAAATTTCGGAGAGGCTGTTCCCATGTAAATTTTTAGTGGGATGTTATCATTTCTCTACTGGTGGTTGGGATGTGTTTTCACGATACATATAGTACAGTCATGCTGTTTGAATAAGAAAACAAACATTTCCCATAAAATTCGATTGATCATCGAACAGTATCGTTTTCTCACCATGTATACTTGCGAGCTCTCATCGACATACAAAAGCAATGTCGGAGTCGATTAGTAATACCCATCGACTGCTGTTCTCTAAAAGGAAATTCTAAATAAAAGAGATAAACACGTTTTCGTAATAAATGCGCAAATGGCGTGGCCGATAGCAGTTGTTAACTCGTTAGAAATAAAGGCTGAAGCAAATGTTATATACTGAAATTAAGTAAGAATGTGATTCACATCAAGATATGACAGAATACATTACTGATTTCAGAGAACAGTTTATATTTTCTTGCGTCTAGTTAAATTTTGGAATATTCCCATGTATATTCGTAGCATGGTGGTTATATTTTTTCTGTGTGCACTTGAAATGTTTTCATGTTGTTTATACGGTTAGGTTAGGTGACGCTGTTTGAAGAAGAAAACTGAAACGTTTGCTACAGAGTCCTCTGGAGTGATACTACAATTTTTTCAGATTGAAATTAAACATACACTTTCACATAGTATCGGATTTCAAAAAATAACAAACGAGTAAGCCATAGTGTGGATATCATCCGCGAAAACGCAAGTTTTGAATAAAACTGATCGCCGTTTCATACCAATTTAAATGTGTATGGGTTTTCCCCTGGCTTAAATCTCCTATAACGAGTAAATTTTTCGCTGTTATAAATTCTCACTATAATGGTTTTATACTTATAATTCATAAAAGATTATCAGACAATTGATAGTCTTTCTTTTTACAATTCTTTATAAACATGTTCAGTCAACTTTCTTCTTCTTCTTCTTCTTCTTCTTCTTCTTCTTCTTCTTCTTCTTCTTCTTCTTCTTCTTCTTCTTATTCTTCTTCTTCTTCTTCTTCTTCCTCCTCCTCCTCCTCCTCCTGAGAACTTACAAGCACATCTATGTGTGTAAACATACACGACCCATGAATAAAAATATATAAGAATATAAAAAATCAAATACATTAACCTATAATCAATTAACATATCACTTACATATGCACATAACAGTTGTTTGTTTGATAACTAGAGTAGAACCTCGATAATTCATAATCGGTTAATTGAAAATCCCACCTAATTCAAAGAAGTTCTCGTTTCCGGAAACGTGAGGTACGGTTTTGCGTGTTATTTAAATTGTTTAATTCGAAGAACAGATAATTCGTAATTCAAAGAACAATGTTGGTTCCATTAACAAAATTCAGACTTTTAATTCAAAACTGCCTTTACATTTTAAGAAAGTAGTATTTTCCAGAGTAATTTAAATTAAAAATTTCTCCGCGACATGACAGAACGCGTCTTCTAGAACGTGCTGGGGTAGGTTACCGTACTTTCACTCACTTTGGTGTGTCTACAGTGTACTTCATATTTGCTAAATTTGAGTAAAATCGTAATTCTTTTGTATTCAGCGTTTTAAGGAATGTCATTATATCACGTAGCAGTCAGTGTGTGGAAAAGCAGAATCCACGGTCACTGGCAATGCCAACAGTTGGCGAAAAAGCATGGTTCATATAATCAATTCCTAACGCAGCAAACAATATTGTGAATGCCGATGAAACTGCATTGTTTTTTTAATGTCGAACCCAAACGGACTTATTGTCTTAAAGGAGAGAAGCGCCAGCTGGGAAATCGTACAAGGGTGGGGGTCGTAGTACTGTGTTGCAATGCACATGGAAGCTAGAGACTTCCTCCCCATAGGGAAGTTCGATAAGCCACGATGTTTTATGGGTGTCGGGCACTTTCTGTGCAAGGCATCAAAAAAATGCAAACAATACAGTAATCCAAGAAACAAAGCATTTGCACAGGGAAGCCAGCATAATTTGTCCTCGCCTTTGAATCGTGTTTTTTTTTTTTCCTTTCATTGCGTGAGGTTAAGTTTGCCAGTAATTTATCCATGTGCATTCTTTGCATAATATAAATGCACCTTGTTGGATGTATTTTAGAAATAGTTTTTTCCATGGCATTTGAAAGGTTTAAACTGTGAATCAAGATGATTGCATGCATTAGTGAATTTTAGAATACTTCGTGACACGACAAGGGTTGGAAAACCGAATTACGAGAGAAGTACCATAGCGGGAAATTGTACAAGGATAGGGTCACTGTACTGTGTTGTAATGTGGACGGAAGCGAGAGACTTTCTCCTCTCGGCATAGGAAAGTTTGATAAGCCATGATGTTTTAAAGGTATCGGGTACTTTCCATGCAAGTACATCTAAAATGTGTACAGTACAGCAATCCAATGAATAAAGGAGTTACGAGTTGACGGTTAATTCAAAATCACGTAATTTGAAGTCTGATTTTTACGTCCCAACGACTTCGAATTAACCCTGGAGAGGGCACGTAAAAATAATCCCATGAGGAGGTGCGCATGGTGTTTTAGACTGGGTCATGAATAAATAGCACGAATTAAGCAAAAACTATTTTTTATGTTACAGAACTAGTAAATAATAATTTTGCACAAACTTGTAAATAATGTTCAAAGGTATTTTGACAATACAATAATTGGATGTTAAACAATTGACGTTCATTCTGCATCATCACTCGATTCTTGACTTTCCGTACTGCACCGAACACACGTCACTGGCATACACGGCATCTAGTCTTAAGTTTTTCTGTTGGTTTCTTTATTTTTGTTGCAGTAGGCACATCTTTAGGCCCTTCTAGTTCTTGTGGAGCTGCAAATGGCTGCTCTTAAGACAATCCTGACATTAAGCAAATGTTCCTTTTTTTAGCCCCGTTGGGAGAGAGTGAATACCATTCTTGCAAATACCTCACACATAGCTGTTGGTTCAGTTCTTTCAAATAATTACGCCTTTGAATGTTACAGTTACCTTTCGCATGCTTGTAAATAATATACGAATTAATTTTAGTAATGTTCAGGATAGTAAAAAACAAAGTCATTAGCCAACGGTTGGTTGTGCGTGAAACTGAGTATTGCTCTTTATAAGTCCTTCGATTTCTCTTCCCTTTTTCTATCCCTATGGGTTAGACTTCACAATATGTGAAGGCACTATTTTACGTGAAAATAAAACAAAACTGATGTATTCTTGGTATATTAACTGAAACAATGAAGTAAAACTTAACTCATAAACACACATACGTTATGGGGCGCGCCAGGAGTTTTAGACCGGGTCCGTCAAGCAATGCACTTTAGCTGAAACTGAGGAGCGTGAGGGGTGAATTGTTTACGCATGCTGATAGTGGACGGGTTCAATGTAAGGTACTGAGGGGATGGAAGCTAGTGGTCTGCTACGTTAAGAACTATAAAACCGGGCGTGTTGGCCATGCGGTTAGGAGCACGCAGCTGTGAGCTCGCATCTGGGAGATAGTGGGTTTGAACCCCACTGTTGGCACCCCTGAAGATCGTTTTCCGTGGTTTCCCATTTTCACACTAGGCACACTTTAATTAAGGCCACGGCCGAATCCTTCTCATTCCTAGGCCTTTCCTGTCCCAGCGTCGCCATAAGACCTATCTGTGTCAGTGCGACGTAAAAAAACTATAAACATTTATCTCTGAACCGCGCCCTCTCCAGGGTTAATGAAGTTTTACTTTATTATTAAATACATGACACAGTATCATGAACCATGACTTGCATGATTTAATTTTTTTTGTATGGTAAGATTGGGTTTTGGTTTGTACTGTTACAACTGTTAGAAAAATGTAATATAATATTGTGTAAATTATTTACCATATATTATTTTGTACTCTAAGCTCTGTTCCCATTGATGTATTACTACAGTGGTTGAGTGTAAGAGAGGGCCAACACCCTTAACTTGTCACCTACAAAGGCATAATAAATAAATACAGTAGAAGTCCGTTATAGCGAGTAAGGCATATAGCGAGAACTTCGCTATAGCGACGATTATATTCTGTCCCTTCAAAATTCCTATATTAAACTGTATATCATCCTTCGGTTACAGCGAAAGCCCCATCATTGACGCATCCATTATTACGAGCGATTAAGCGGGCACGATTTTTTCCGTTACCGATATTTATGCACCCCAGCGATGATATTGGATGCGATCGATTATCTTCGGTATCGTTTCCTCGCTATGTGCACTCGCGAGTTCTCTCGTCGACCTTCGAAGGCGATGTTGGAGTCGATTAATAATACCCGTCGACTGCTGTTCCGTAAAGAAAATTCGAAATGAAAGAACATATTTTCGTAATGCGTAAATAATGTGTCCGATGACGGTTGTTAACTTTTTAAAAATAAAGGCTGACTAAACGACCGCTTAATTTTGAGGCTAAATACTGCAATTAAGTAAGAATGGGATACATCTCGAAATATGGCAGAGTGCTTAATTGATTTCAGATGTTAGTTATATTTTCTCGCGTCTGGTTAAATTACGGAAAGGCTATTATGAAAATGTATAGCGAGAAGGTTATCATTTCTCTACTGGCGCTTGAAGTGTGTTTTCATCATACGTATAGTACGGTTAAGTTTGAATAGGTGACGCCTTTTGAATAAGAAAACTGAAACGTTTGCAACAAAATGCAATCGATCATCTTCGGTTCGGTATAGTTTTCTCACTTTGTGCATTTGCGAGCTCTCTCGTCGACATTCAAAGGCGATGTTGGAATTGATTGCTAATACCGGTCGACTGCTGTTCTCTAACGAAAATTCGAAATGAAAGAGGATAACACGTTTTCGTAATAAATGGGTAAATAACGTGGCCGATAGCAGTTGTTAACTCGTTAAAAATGACTGAAGTAAACGATATCTTGATTTGAATGTTATATACGGAAGTTAAGTAAGAATGTGATACACCTCAAGATATGCCAGAGTACATTTCTGGTTTCAGAGGATATTTCATATCTTCTCGCGTCTAGTTAAATTTTGGAAAGGCTATTTACATGTAAATTTTTCGCGAGTAGGCTATTAATCCACATGCGTTTCAACTATGTTTTCATGATACATATACGGTTACGTTAGGTGACGCCGTTTGAAAAAGAAAACTGAAGTGTTTGCCACAGAAACCTCTGGAGTGATACTGTATTTCTCCGAATCCAAGACTTTTTTCCCCCTCAGAATCTCGTGCGAAAACTCAAGGGTTGTCTTGCATTCGCGGCTTAACAGTAAGGTAATGGATACCACTGGCAACTACCGCGCTAACCACGCCGCTTCTTTTTCACACGCGCACAAACCTCGTTGACAATAAACGACCGGCTCTTTAGTATAGCCTACATCGCTATCTGCGACAACCAGTTGCACAGTGCTTGTATGTAACGTCACTGGATCTCAGGTAATAGTGAAGAGAGTATGACGTTCTATTAGATTCTACAAAAACGTTTCTCAAATCTGTAGAATGGCATTAAAACATGCGAGCCTTCGAATTCTTAGAAAGGCCATGGTTACTCAGTGGCAGAGTTATAACGCGTCTATTGTTCTTGACACTTAGTAAAATTAAGTTTTATAGACAGCAGGAATATTTTCGTGATGGATAGTCGTATTGTAAAGATACGTGGAAAAGGTATTGCCGGCAAATTTTCAACAGGTTCTAGTTGATATTATGATGCCAATTTTACTGTAAGTTAATGGTCATTAAACACTCTTAAATATAGAATAATTTGCAGCCGCAAGAAAAGATGGCATAGGCCTAACTAAAGCCTATATTTGGCGTTAGCGTGAAGACAAAGAGCTAAAAAAAAAAATGCGTACTGTACAAAAAATGCATTTAGTGGTTCGCAACAAGGACGCTGTAAAGAAGTCGAAGATGAAATTGTGAGGTATGTGCACGAAAAACGCAAGGGTGGAATGGCCATACCGTGGCGCAATAAACTCGTTCGTTGACTTTCAACGTCCGTGATTAGGCCTATACATCGCCAGCCGCTGAATTTGGCCGAACCCGGCAAGCGGGACATGCGTGTAGCGGTAGCCGGTTATGTCTGATGTTGAATAAAAGTAAAGGTTTTATAGACAGCAAGAATACTTTCCTGATGGATTGTCTTATTGTAGAGACGCATGGAATGGGTATTGACGGCAAATTTTCAGCGGGTTCTCTTCGGTATTATGATGCCAATTTTAAGTTAATGGTCCTTAAACCCGCGGAAATAAAGAAAAATTGTGCAGCCGCAAAAAAAAAAAAAAAAAAAGCCGGCATGATGAAAGTTAATGTTTGGCGTCTAAAAATGCGTAGGCTACTGTACAACAAAGGTATTCATATGATTTTACAAAGTACTTTTTGAGCCTGTTTTAAATTTTTTGAAGGAAAAAGTGGGGTTCATCTTGGATTCGGAGAAATACGGTACTATCTTTTTCAGAATAAAATTAAACATACACTTTCACGTAGTATCAAATTTTGAAAAATAACAAACAAGTAAGCCGGTGTGGATATCATCTGCGGAAATGCAAGTTTTAAAGAAACACATTGCCGTTTAATGTCGATTTTAATGTATATGAGGGTTTATACAAAAATCGGATATAACGACAATCCGTCATAGCGAGTAAATGTTTCGCTGTTATGAATTCTCGCTATAACGGACTTCTACTGTAAATGAAAATCCACAGCCTGTTTCCGGTCATTCGACCGAGTCAGGAATGGAATTAATGAAGCCCCATCTAGCGGTGAGGTTAGGAATTGTGCCAGCTGCCGAAGCCTGTGGCACTTCTCTGGGGCAATGATTAATGAATGACAAATGAAATGATACTGGAGAGTATTGCTGGAATGAAATATGACGGGGAAAACCGGAGTACATGGAGGAAAACTTGTCCTGCCTCCACTTTGTCCAGCACAAATCTCACATTGGAGTGACCGGGATTTGAACCACGGAACTCAGCGGTGAGAGGCCGGCACGCTGTTGCCTGAGCCACAAAGGCTCCAAAATAAATAAATAAATAAATAATTATAGGTTGTAATTTGGGGCTCGTTTCTACTTCCAATCTTCATGACGAGGGCAGGCTTCAGTGCTAATGAAGGGTTCCTCCTGATAGATGTTCGGTGTTGATGTGGGGAAAAAAAAAAAAAAAGCTGGGTAAACTCAGGAAAATGGAAGAGACACAAATATGAAGATAAATACAGGAGGTAACAGACTAGGAACACAGGACAAACATAGGAGTAAAGGATTCCAGTGGAAGCTGGGAAGCAGAAATGAGCTTGTCAGGGGCTGAGAATAAATGGATTTGAAGAACTGGGGTTAATGAGGAGAATGCTTATCTACTTGCAGATGATGTGAACGAAGATGTGATTGTCTTTGACCTTTTGTGTTTTCATATTTGTCCTTTTCTCTTCTGTCTATTGCTCTCTCTTCCAATGCTGACAATCATTGTATTCATCCCATTATATGTTCCCACTCATCTTTCTGTATATGACTAGAATTGTCGCCTTTTTTTTTTCCCCCTTTCTGTTACTAATAATTATGTATTTTTGAGTGTAATTTATTCTTGTGCTTTGTTTTAGTATGACCACAGGTGGATGGAGAAGTTGTCTAATCACCTCCTTAGTAAAATAATGTCCAGACTACCACATGTGATTAGAAATGGCGACCCTGAACATGGTTATCCTGGCTGCATTAATCTTTCCTTTGCGTTTGTTGAAGGTGAGTTTATTTATCATGTTTTTGTACAATATATACAATAAAACCCCTATTCAGCGTTTTTGCAGGGACGTGAATTTTTTTCTTAAATGGGAGTTTACCTTATATTGAGGTTTCACTAGAAAACACACTTTTTCCAGAAATCTCTGCCTGTATTAACATAAATTGCACCATCACACATTATTTACATGACAGCAATAAAACAAGGAAATACCTACCCTACACACTATACTGTAGTTACAGCTTTGTACAGTGTTTGCTTGTATTGAACTGCCCCTGCTATCTAAGGAAGAGACCTGTATTGAACATAACTAGCCTCAGCTTCTACAGGTGTAAATAAGTGAACTTTTGATAAGGAAAGAAGGATGAGTAGTTCTGCTTGTATTATCTTATTTGTGCAACTTAATTTTGTCAGTTATTAATGTTACATACTTCAGCAGTCAGTTTGAAAATTCGCACGACTTGGTTGTGTTCCAGGTGAATCATTATTAATGGCTCTGAAGGATGTGGCCCTGTCAAGTGGCAGTGCTTGTACTTCAGCTTCATTGGAACCGTCGTATGTTCTACGAGCTATTGGCACTGATGAAGACTTGGCTCATTCTTCTATTAGATTTGGCTTTGGACGTTTTACTACTTTGGAAGAAACGGACTACACTGCTGAAAACTGTATTAGGCATGTTGAAAGATTACGAGAAATGAGGTAATTAAATAGTATTTTTTGAAGTTCTGTGTGAAAGTCTCAAAATTCTTCTAAGATCAGAGTGGTGTGCACTAGTCTCATTATTTGCAACCGTGAAGATGGTTTTTCATTATTTCCAATTTTCCAGGGTGTTATCTTAATTTACGGCCATGCCTGTTACCTTCCCACTCCTAGCCCTTTGCCATCCTTGTGTCACTGAATGCCGATATGTTTTAGTGCAACTACCCTTTCCTATGGTACTGTATTGAAATAATTTACTGAGTTAGCAGTTAACAGTAATCAAAGGGAAACCCCAGACTCCCAAAAATCAGGAGTGTGCAGCTACAACGAGATTCCTACAAGAAATGGTTGCTTTAGATAGATAGTGACGATCCACATAACTAAAGCTTTCAATAAGCAGTATCATGATGAGCAACAATGACATAGATAATGAGTATAAAGGCAGCTACACTAGTTTCATTAACCTCTATACACAACAGGACTACTTCTCTTGACATCTTGCGAAGACTAGTCCACACCCGGTCAGTGTATTTTCAAGAAAAGTTCCTCCTATCCCAAGCTTTAGAATAGAATCTCACCGGCCAAAGGAACTTGAACTTCTCTCAAGTCTAATAATTTAATTTTTCAAATATACTCGGTTGTAGTAATTCTACAATCCAACCTTACCAGCTTACTTGTTGGTAATAATTTTTTCGAGAAATTTGTATAAACAACTTTTGTAACCAGTTCTCAACACCAGTTGACAACGTTTATGTTTTTAATCTGAATTGGACAGAACCTATCAAGAGCTATCCAGTGCATGTGAATTTTAATGTATCCTTGTTTTATATTTTGTATACTGTGAGTACTGTTGTGACAACCCAAAGAAAGATCTTGGCATTGGAACTTTCATTTAAAAGCATATGAGGATGTCATTTAAGATTTTCTGGCTATCTGTAAGGATGGTAGTATCATCAGCTTTTTCATAGTTCCTGATGAAGAGACAGTTGGTCCATACAGCTCTTTCATTTGCCTATAGAAGTTTTGTTATCAAACTTGCATCAAGCATTCTTTTCATTGTTATCAAACCATTCTTATCTCTATTTATTGATAAAACCAAAAGGTTTATAATTCAGTTTAAAATAAATTATACAGAAGTGTAATATTTTCCCAAATGGCATATATACAAAAGTATTCTCAACACAAGTTTCTCCTGGGGACAGTTCATAATAAGACTCGTGATGATAAACAATAAGAATTAAAATACACAATCAGTGACAGTGAAATTATTGACCATGCTCATGTGTGAAGTTTATACTCACAATCTATTCTTAAGACTGATTTAAAACTTGTAATTTAATATATTACCTGAATTTGTGTCCTATTTCATGTAACAAAATTACTAAATTGCTATTAAGGAAATAAAGACTTCTTTCAGGTGATTTTTACCTTATTGAATTTTCTGTTTCAGCCCGCTGTGGGAGATGGTACAAGAGGGAGTTGATATTAAGTCAATCAAGTGGACTCAGCACTAAGAAGAGGTTTGTCAGTCAATGTACATACATTTAATGGAGTAAGACTGAAAAGCTGTATTGTTAATTGATATAGCCTGGTTGGATGGGATTTATTTTTTGTAGTATATATTACTTTTCGATATGTCTTTTTTTACATCATTGTCTGAAGAAAACAGAAGGGTGGCTTACTGATGTGAATAAATTGAAAATATACAGTATTATTTAATTTTACTGAATAAATGTATGATTATTTCCATTTCTGCAGTGAAGAAGGGTAGTCCCTTTGCAGTGAAGTAAGGGCAGCACTCAACTCATTAAGTAGGCAGCAGATCTCACCTCTTGGGTTAAAAGGTACCATGCCATAACTAAGAATCTCATACAGTACTGTCTGAATGCCAGTAGTGATGACAATCAGTAAGAATTAAAATACGGAATCAGTGACAGTGGAAATAAAAGTAGTGGTGGTGGTGGTGGTGGTGGTGGTAGTAGTAGTAGTAACAGCAATAATATTAATAATAATAATAATAATAATAATAATAATAATAATAATAATAATAATAATAGTTACAATTTTTTTGTGGATCACAGAGAGGTAAAAGAAGGTGCTGGCTTGAATGGGTCTATCTACAACAGTCAAAGATATATTTAAAACTTATTTTAACAAAACAATTTGCTTGGCAACAGAACAAGATTTCAGGTACAGAGCTAGTTTGGTACCAGGTAGGGAAAAGACAGAAAAAACAAGAAATGGTTAGTTACAATTTGAGCTTCAAGCTCCCAATTTATAAAGATCCCAACATCACTACTGTTGTGTTTAGTTAGATAAGCAATTAGATGAATCTCCCAATTTCTTTTACAGGATATTTAAATCACAATTTTCAAGAGCAACTTTTACTTCAAAGGTTACAAATAATGGCCTTCCAAAGGCACCATTCAGTATTCACAAAAATATATTTTACAAGAAAGAGCCTCTATGCTCTATAATTCTACCAAGGAGACTGCACTCCACAATCCTCACAGCCTACTCAAGGCAACCTTTAACTTTTACACTTGGGATTAGAGCGCCTTTGTTCAATAAAATTTACACTTTCAGGCCTCTCTAGGCACGACCTACAATTTACAAGACCGTATCAGTTGTCTTTTAAGTTTACATGGAAGAAATAATACAGGGGTATCGAGTACCCATTCTATCGGGCCTTTGTGGAAAGCAACAGGTTCAGTTACTGGCCCAAAAATCAAATATGTATGGAGGCGGAAACTTGCGCTCCTTGAAATCAAAGATTAAAACCCTACTTGGGCTTGTGGCCTGACAATACAGAGGCTAATCCTAAACTACTCAGGTGTCTAGATGGAGAAGATAAGTTACAATTTACAATAGTGAAAACACTTACAAAATTGTAGTCACCTCCAAATTAAATTGAAAGGGGGTTCGAGAGGGTAAAGCACTCTCTATCCCCGGATATCAGTTAAATACTCTTGACTTACTTGAAATTTACATGAGAAAAAAAAGTTTACATTTTAGGAAATTTACGGTTACATTATTAAAGATAGGAAACCTTCCCCTTGAGTTAGCTTGCAGAGGTAACTACTGAGTTAGAAAAATGGTGGCTATTACCTTAGCTGATGTTCTGCTTGCCGGTGGATGAGGCCCCCGCCTCCTCTCTTAACACACACGCTCAGTAACAAGACGATCAATAAGACTAGTTAGCTCAAAAAGGCGTCAGCTTTTATACCCGTGAGGAAGGTTCGAGAAGGCTCTGGACTAAGTCCGGACACACCCTCTACTTTTTATTGGACAATCAAATAGTTCCAAGAAGTATATGATTAGCTGAAAATTAAATACACAAAATTTCTGTTTGGCCAGACTCCAAAGCTGGTGGGATGGGTTAGAAATGTTGCAAACTTTGAAATATCAAAAACAAGGAATACTCGATTCAGTTTAGAAAGCCTATAAATACAAAATTTCTTTAAATTTTTAGTAGTTCCACTTTACACCAGAGTGCATGACATCAGTATTTTTTAACAGAGACATCTATGGAGAAAAGTCAAAATTTCTTGAAATAGTTGTTGCAGACTTAATGTGTTAAATAGCGTTCTTCAAGGCGTTTCATTTAAATGCACAAGGTTGAGGTGTACCTACCGGTACAATAATAATAATAATAATAATAATAATAATTGTATGGCTTTAGCTATCATGTGTAGATATTTTAACTTGGCGCCATTTGGCTGCATGCTCATCAATTTTGACATTCTGTTTTACTCTAGGCCTACTAGATGGCAGAGTAAATCGGTTATCTCTCTTGGGTGTCTATGGCCGAGTTTTAATTAATCTTGTCGGGTAAACACCAGATGTATCACCATCACCAGAGATCTTTTACATGTCAATATTCTATGACATGGAGTGTCGATTGGACTTCCTTTTTTGTCCGAATTTGAACCCGCGATCTTGGGATCTGGAAGCCTACACTGTACCACTGATCCACAGAGGCAGATGATGATGATGATGGTAATAATAATAATAATAATTTTGTGTGGCTATTTCAAGCCAAGTGCCGCCCTAGTAAGGCAGACCCTCCGATGAGGGTGGGCGGCATCTGCCATGTGTAGGTAACTGCGTGTTATTGTGGTGGAGGATAGTGTTATGTTGTGTGTGAGTTGCAGGGATGTTGGGGACAGCACAAACACCTAGCCCCCGAGCCATTGGAATTAACCAATGAAGGTTAAAATCCCCGACCCGGCCGGGAATCGAACCCGGGACCCTCTGAACCGAAGGCCAGTACAATGTCCATTTAGACAGCGAGTCGAACATGATGATGGTTATGATGATGATGATAAAGAATATCAATGAATATATATGCTAGAACTCGCCACAGTAGATGCTGGAAGGGCTTTTCTCCATGCTGAAGGCAGAGTTTGACCCATTTACGTTAAGAGCTGTATATTCGTATATGTGAGAGTGCAGGTTTCTCACTAGGTCTTTTGTGATGGCCACAGAGGCACAGAGGTCTGTCGTGCTAATGTCCACATTGATTTACTTTGGCTTCACAAATTGAATTGGGGCCTGTCTCCTGTTCTTTCCTCAGTTAAAACTGAATATCTATTAATTCTCAGGACTTAATGTACATCTCCAGTATCACCAAATCATGATGTGGAGATTTTGTTTTGGAAAATGTTCTAGAAATATTCAAGTTTCACACTTTCTCTAAACTTATAATCTGTGTGAGGAAACTCTTTCTTCTAGCTCCCTCTGCGGATCATTGTTACAGATTTGCCGTTTCAAACTTCAAAAGGGTAATGGAATAAAAAATCCATCTGGCACGCCATGTTGGTGGTATGTAAAAGATCTCTGGTGACACCTTTGGCGAGTTAAAAACTTGGCCATAGATCGTCCAACAGAGGTTGGTTTCCCTGCCATCTAGTAGAGCAAAATGGAACTTTAAACATTGACATGCAGGCAGCCTGGATGGTGTCAAATCAAAATGATATAGATGGTGATTCCCATAGGGAACCTGAAATATTTGTCCCTAATGAGTACATTTTTAATACCAATATAAATGGTCCTCTATTGGACATTATAAATTTTCCAGCTAATTCATTCCTGGTTGCCAGTGTTTTGCCCCCATGTGCTAAGTTGGGCTCATCAATTAGTACCTAGCACATCCACCAAAACGCATGGCCAGTGCATACCGTGGAGGCCCATGCGTAGGCTGTTTGGAGCCACCGGCAGTGCCAGTGCACTATGAGAGACTTTGTCAACATCTGCATCATCTGATGGCGCCAGGCAGGCATCAATTTTTGGTAACAAAGGAATGAGTTAGCTGGAAAATTTATAATGTATATTGTCCAATAGCGGACCACTTATATTGGTATCAAATCAAAATACCTGCACATGGTAGTTGACATCATATGAATACAGTAGAAGTCTGTTATAGCGAGAATTCATAACAGCGGAAAATTTACTCACTATAGCGGATTGTCGTTATATCCGACTTCCACCCCATGCACATTAAAATCGGTATGAAACGGCAAACAGTTTGTTCAGAACTTGCGTTTCCGCAGATGATATCCACACTACGGCTTACTTTTTCGTTACTTTTCAATATCCTATACTACGTGAAAGTGTATGTTTAATTTCATTCTGAAAAAATTACAATACCGTTTCTCCGAATCCAAGACGAACCCCACTTATTCCTTCAATCCATTTAAATCAGGATCAAAAAGTGCTTTGTAAAATCATATGAATGCCTTTGTTGTAGAGTACGTACGCATTTTTAGACTATTTTTAGATGCCGAACATTGGCTTTCCTTATGCCGTATTTTTTGCGGCTGCACAATTATTCTTTATTTCCTCGGGTTTAATGACCATTAACTTAAAATTGTCATCATAATACTGAAGAGAACCCGTTGAAAATTTGCTGGCAATACCTATTCAATGCGTCTCTACAGTACGGCGATCCGTCGAGAAAATATTCTTGCTGTCTATAAAACTGTTACGGTACTTTTACTCAGCGTCAGATATAATCGGCTACCACTACACGCACGTCTCGCTTGCCAGGTTTGGCCAACTTCAGCGGCTAGCGATGTATAGGCCTAATCGCGGACGTTGCAGATCAACGAACTAGTTTATTGCGCCATGGTATGGCCATTCCGCCCTTGCATTTTTCGTGCATATACCTCACAATTTCATTTTCGACTTCTTTAAAGCGTCCTTGTTGCAGACCACTGAATGCATTTTTTGTTCAGTACACATTTGTCTTTGTTTTCATGCTGACATCAAATATTGACTTTACTTAGGCCTGTGCCATATTTCCTTGCAGCTGCACATTGATGGTATTCTACATTTCCGAGTGTTTAATAACCAAATTGGCATCATAATATCGACGTTGAAAATTTGCCGGCAATACCTGTTCCACGTATCTTTACGACTATCCATCACGAAAATATTTCTGCTGTCTGTAAAACTTAATTTTACTAAGTCAGGTACAGTAGACGCGTTATAACTCTGCCACTGACTAGCCGTGGCCTTTCTAAGAATTCGAAGGCTCGCATGTTTTGATGCTATTCTGCAGATTTGAGAAACGTTTTTGTAAAGGCTAATAGAATGTCATTATCTCATCACTCTTTTCCGAAATCCAGTGACGTTACACACAGGCATTGTACAAACCGGTTATCACGGCTAACGATGTATAATAAAGAGGCAGTCGTTTGTCAACAAATTTTGTGTGTGCGTGCGGGGGTGAAAATAAGCAGCGTTGTTACTGTGGTAGTTGCCAGTGGTATTCATTACTGTTAGGCCGCGAATGCAAGACAGATCTTGATTTTTCACACGAGATTCTGAGGAAAAAACCGTCGTCTTGGATTCAGAGAAATACGGTATCACTCCAGTTTTTTTCTTCAAATGACGTCATCTAACCTAATCGTATGTGCGTCATGAAAACATATTTGAAACGCATGTAGAGAAATGAGTTACCCTCGCTAAAAATCTACATGCGAATAGCCTTTCCGAAATTTAACTAGACGCGAGAAAATATGAACTATCCTCTGAAATCAGTGATGTACTATGCCATATCTTGAGGTGTATCATATTCTGACTTAATTTCAGTATATAAAATTAAGAGATCGTGTACTTCAGCCATCATTTTTAACGAGTTAACAACTGCTGTCGGCCACGTTATTTACGCATTTATTACGAAAACTTGTTATCCTCTTTCATATCGCATTTTCTTTAGAGAACAGCAGTCGTTGGGTATTAGTAATCGACTCCAACATCGCCTTCGAATGTCGATGAGAGAGTACACAAATGCACATAGTGAGAAAACTATACCATACCAAAGAGGATCGATCACATTTTGTGGCAGTTTCCTTATTCATTATTCAACAGCGTCACCTATCCTAGCTTAACCGTACTATAGGCCTACATATGATGAAAACATACTTCAAGCGCTGATAGAGAAATGATAACTTTCTCGCTATAAATTTACATGATAATGACCTTATCATAATTTAACCAGACGCGAGAAAATATAAACTAACCTCTGAAATCAATTACGCACTCTGCCATATCTCTAGGTGTATCCCATTTTTTTCTTAAATGCAGTATTTAGCATAAAAATTAAGAGATCATTTAGTCGCCTTCGAATGTCGACGAGAGAACTCGCTAGTGAACATAGCGAGGAAATTATACCGAAGATAATCGATTGCATACAACATAATCACTGGGGTGAGTGAATATCGGTAACGGAAAAAATTGCGCGCGCTTAATCGCTCATAATAACGGATGCGTCAGTGATAGGGCTCTTGCTGTAACCGAAGGATAATACACAGTTTAATATAGGAATTTTGAAAGGACAGCAAGACATTGTCGGTATATCAGGGTTCTTGTTATATGCCGTACTCGCTATAGCGGACTTCTACTGTATTATTATTTTTGTTGTTATTTCCTTTTTAACATATAATTTTGGTCTCTTAGGACCTTGGTTAACACTAGTCAGCCTTTCTGGATTTTCCCTACTCCATCTTGATGGAGAATGCAATTCTTCTCTTTTTGGACCACTTTGCACCAGTTAGTCCCCTCATTCTTCCCAGAATATCCTTTAACCTGTTTACCAAGGTCCTGAACTTGCTTCTTTCTTAAACCATTGTCTCAAAGACACTGGCCAGATATTCCTTTGCTGCAGTTGCCCATGGAGTTTTACATTTCTAAATCTTGAGAAGATCAAGAATTCGTCAAGATATTGGGGGGGGGGGTATTCTCCTCATAACAAGTGGAAGCTTTTCAAATTTAGAGTACAGCTCTGCTTTTGGCATCAGACGATATTTCCCCTCAGAATTTTGACATGGCCCAAGAATCTTTCATAGAAATGTCCCCTCTTTCATTTGAATTTTCTCTATCTCATTGTGGTGAGGGCTAAGCGTTCAGTAGCATATAAGGTTTTTAGGACATGCTACTGTAGTGTTGTGGCAGTTTGGCCTGCAATGAGATCGATCTGGGCTAATAAGTGGGTTTGCAAAAGTGAAAAGCTGTTTCCATGCACAATTCAGAGCTTCTTTCTCCAATATATTAAAGGAAATGATCTCTCCAAGATACTTAAAATGAATACATTTGATTTTTCCGTATTTGATATGGCGAAATCATGGTCAGATATAATTTCTTCAGTTTTTGCTGCTGCTGCTGCTGCTGCTGCTGCTACTACTAATACTACTACTACTACTACTACTACTACTATACTACTATTGGCATTGTGACCATCAGCTAGACACTGTTACTATCAGCTAGAAACAGTAATTACTAACATGTCTCGCTGTTGACATCCTGTGTTTTCTCATACTCTGCTTTGTCAGCATTCCACATAACTAAGAATAGCAATGTTGTGCAATAAAATGGCACAGTTACTGCTGCTGTCAACTTAACTGTATCTGCAGCATTAATTGAACACTGCAGAAGTAGTTCCCTTATCACTGTGTTTAAAATAATAAAAATAGTGAATATACTTGTTTTCCTGTTAAATGAATTGAACAGCTCCATGTAAAAACCCAATAATTTAGAAGAGTTCATAATGGCTTTGCTTATTTGAAGTAAAAGTTAAGTGAGTTTACCGTTTACTTAATTATATATTCTCTTCTCTGACAAAAAGATGGCTTGTGCCTAATGATACTGATGCTGAAGTTTGAAATTTGTAGCTGTCATGTAAGTGTTAATGATATCTACTTAATTAAGAATAAATTTTGAAGTGATTACATTCATATGCTGATAGACTAGAAGATGTGTTATACTACGATTCCTGTCACCAGTTACATGAACTTGTTAACTTGCAATGCTGTTGATTGGAGAGTACCTTGTCATTGAGGATCTCTGATTCGAAAGCCAAGTGCTCTGTAGTTATTTGTTGTTAAAAGTTCATTAGCTCTTGCACTACTTTTTATCCTTTTTATTTCACCTTTACATTCTGTACTTTAGTTGGAGACTTGTTTGTATGTTTTTTGAAATTCTTCATTAAATATGAGAGAGTGTGGAAACTAACTATGGGTGTCAGACTTCTTATCTCTCTTAATTGGTCAAACCAGATCATGTCAACACAACTTCTCTTTACTTTAAAGTTTCCTGTTTTTATTTGTTTTAATGTTCAATTTAGATCCTTTATTTTTTTTCTTTCTTTTAAACAGTATGTATACAGACATATTGAGATTTGCCATAGCTTTTGGTTCAGTCAATCATTTGCAACATTCTGAAGTTAAAATAAACTTACTTATCTAACAAGAAAACCAGCAGATGTTGTATCATGTTATGCTGACTTGAATTGTAGTACACCTGAAGGTTTACTTGTTTGTGTACTGTTCAGTGCATATAGTTTCTCTTAAATTAGGAAGAAAAAAAAAAGCACCTTAATACATACATATGTTAGTCTGCATAAGCATTGTGAAGTATGCTGCCTTAAGGTATCTTATTTTCATTTTGAGAATGTATTTCAGGATGATTATTTAATTTTTCTGTAATTTCCAAACTGTGAAAATAATAGTACTATCAACTCTCCCACCATAAAGACAAATATAAGATATCTGTTTATAATGTTTGTCTTGCCCAAGTTATATTGGATGTTTGTAAAAATGTAAATAAAATCCTATTTCACCTTTACCTTCAAGTTTTTAAAACTATGCAATATCATGAAGAGAAGAACATTCTGTATTTTACATGTGTAAACAGTTTCAACCCTCCATTGGTCGCTAGGATGAAAGGAACATGAGTGGTCGCTCATTGAGCAAACTGCTCACAGTACCGGTATGATATGACGTGTTTACATTAATACCAACTGATTTTGTGCATGTGAATGTATTTACAAATTAAATGAACATATGGACATATTTGAAATTGTTATAAAGCACTATGTAAAATTACAAATAAGGTTTCAGGACCCTTACCTGCCAACTTTACAAAACCAAAAATCAGGAGATTCAGATATGAAAATCTGGAAAAATCGGGAGGAATCAGGAGATACAATTGGCAAAAACTGCTGACTCTAAATGTCTTGTGCAATACAGAAGTTCTATGGTATATTATAACACATATTGTCTCAAAACCCGACTGTTGCTATACGAGGCTACGAGGCTAAAAATTACACTCTCTATTCCCTCACAGGAAGTATGTGAGAGATATAATTGGTCTCTGGTAAGTCTTCCAAAAATAGTTTGAACTAATGCTCCACACGTGTGAATCAGTCATGCACTTAAGATGCCATTACTTAGCAAATACATAGATTAATATATTGCATCACCCGCCCGTGGAATTAAGAAGTTAATATAAAGAACCACCTAATCGATACTTTATTTTATGCCTTTAAGATTAAGATAGATGTTCGTACTATTTCCTGCTTGGTTAGCATTCGTATTACAAGTTGTCCATTTCACGACCGTATTGATGAGTATAATCAAGAAGTTAATATAAAGAACCACCTGATCGATACTTTATTTTATGCCTTTAAGATTAATATAGATGTTCGTACTATTTCCTGCTTGGTTAGTATTCGTATTACAAGTTGTCCATTTCATGACCGTATCGATGAGTATAATGAAGAAGTTAATATAAAGAACCACCTAATCAATACTTTATTTTATGCCTTTAAGATTAAGCATTCGTATTACAAGTTAACCAAGCAGGAAATAGTACGAACATCTATCTTAATCTTCAAGGCATAAAATAAAGTATCGATTAGGTGGTTCTTTATATTAACTTCTTGATTATACTCATCGATACGGTCATGAAATGGACAACTTGTAATACCTGTGCAATTATGCGAAGCGCAATGTTATTTTTATCAAGTAATAAATTAAAATTCGCCAGAATTGTCTCCAAATGGCTCCTAAAATCTCTTGAAAAGTCACTAGTTGTTGTCCTTGACATTCTGTCACTAAATTACTAGAAAAGACTCCAAATCTGGCGACTAGTTTCTAGAATCAACTAGACTGATGTGAATGTACACGAACATAGCATGCGAGAACGAGAGATTGACAATCGATATAATGCATCCTGATATACAGGTTTCAATAAACATCGCACATTCGCACGTATTTCTCGTTAATAAACGTCGATATTTCATTTGAAAGCGGTCAATGAGCGAAAGACTTCCGGCCACTTGCGTACAAAGCTGAAATGGTGGGATTTGGTAACAACAAATGTTTGAAGTTCACCAAAAAATAAGCTGGAATCGGGAGAAATAATAGAATAACTGGGAGGTGGGAAAAAATGTTGAAAATCGGGAGTCTCCCGCCTAAATCAGGAAAGTTAGCAGGTATGAGGACTTATGATAAGCTGTGACTTGTTCTAGGTTTTTTTGTTGTTTTCCTTCTTTAAAACAGTCAGTTACACAGTAATGGGTTAGTCACAATGACCAATTAGTATTGCTTCACGAACAACTTTAGTTGTCATTTTCCTCTTCTGGTTCTGCTCATCATACATTGCAGATTGGCAGCATGCTCTTTGAACAACTTTTCTTTGTCCACTGAATTTTCCTTCTTACGCAGAGAGCACACATTCATTTGACAGGAAGTGGCCTAGTTTCCACCTCAGTCATGCAAGCAACTTGTTTGATCTGCCGAACAAATGTTAGTGTTGAATTCAGAAGTGATGCCCTACATGGGGTTTCAAAAGTTCCGTTGCTGCGTTCTTCGGGTAGGTACAACGACCTAATAAAGTTTCTGTATTCAGTTTGAAAATTATATAGCTTTTTGTGTATACTATATTCACTAATCTTATCTTACTATATATAAAAATGGATATATGTATGTGTGTAAATGACACATCTCCTCCTAAACCCCTGGAGCAATTTCAATCAAATTTTGAACACTTCTTATTTGCTATCCGGAGACGAGCACTGTGGGGGTAAGCCACCTCTAGCCCACTTAGGAGTGGGGGGTTAGGGGTATCAGGTAATAAAAATAATCGAAAATAGTGTCGAATCCATAGTTGTCGGGGTCGCTGAGATGAATAGTGAGACTCCGGTTATTTTATAAGTCCAAGTTTATCCCCCTTTTTGATCGGGGGTGAGGGGGGAGTGATATATAAAATTAATCAAAAATAGTGTCGAATACATAGTTTTCAATTTCGCCGAGGTGAATTGTACACTTCGAAATTTTAGTATCAGGAGACAAACCCCATGGGGGTTGGACACCCCAGGAACCCTTAGGGGCGGAGGGGGGGGGGGGGGCGAGGGGGCTGAGATGTAAAAATCATCGAAAGTAGTGTCGAATCCATACTTTTTGGGGTCGCTGAGATGAATAATGGCACTCCGGAATTTTTTTTTACAGCCCCCTTCGTGGTGGGTCGCAATTGGAGAGTGATATATAAAAATAAACGAAAATAATGTTGAATCCATAGTTGTCGGGGTCGCTGAGATGAATGGTGAGAACCCGGATATTTTACAAGTCCAAGTTCACCCCTCTTTCTGGGGGGGGGGGGGCGGGGTGAGGGGGATTCAGATTTAAAAATAATCGAAAATAGTGTCGAAGCCATAGTTTTCGGGGTCGCTGAGATGAATAGTAACACTCCCGATTTCCTAAAACTCAAAGTTTAACCCCCTTTAGGGGGAAGGGGGAGTGAGATATAATAATAATCGAATATACGGCCTAATCCATAGTTTTCCGGGTCGCTGAGATGAATAGTAACATTCCGGATTTTTAAAGTCCAGCTTCAGCCCCCTTTGGCATAGAGGGTGAGAAAGGGTGAAAAAATAAATTGTCAAAAATGCCCAAGGTAATAGACGTGTGTATGTTCCAGTATGACTTACAACCTGGAAAACATACTGTGGGAGTAAGACGCCCCTAGAACCACTTCGGAAACGGGTGAAATATATAATCCATATTAATAAATAGAAGTCAGTGTGGCGCGATCTATATATACTGTACTATACATATATAAATTAAGGCATAAAAATGAAAACAGACGTGAATTAATGAGACCATTCTTTTTTTTTTTTTTTTTGCTAGGGGCTTTACGTCGCACCGACACAGATAGGTCTTATGGCGACGAGAGACCATTCTAGGCATCCTAGAAACTTAAAACTTGGTACCAGACAACCTGATGACTTCAGGATCCCTAGAAAAATCTAAAATTCTCAAAAATTCTCTGAGAGGGACACGTTGGGAGTTTCAAATCTGCACAAGAACACAGTCGGTGATATTTATCCTGAACGATAACCTATAGGTTTCATGGGCTTAAAAGTTTCTTGAAAGTCCTAATTTTTAACCCCCTCCCCCATATCAAAATGGCAGCACAATCTCCCAGACGAGTTAGAAAATAGAAATTTGGCAAAATTATAGCTTTTTGCCTGTAACCGATGGAAAATTTACGAGTTGTTTAAAAAATAATTTTTTTACCCCCCAAAAATATTAAAATATGGAGGCAATTTTAATGACGGTGCAGACCTTCCTTTCGAGGTATTTGGTGGCTAAACGGTAAGTTGTATCACAAAACGGATGGCACAATCTTGGTTCAATTTGGAGTGATCTACAACTTTGGTCCTATGATTTTTTGTCGTATCTCTATCCCTTATGTTAAATTTGGCTCTATTTCTGGACTTACCTAAATTTTGCACTTTGTACACGTATAATTGATGGCTTGATTCACTTATAGGAAAGATGGGATCATCAAATTCTACATGAATATTGGCCCACCCAGCCAAATTCTATGTTTGAAGCTGTCGCATAAGTATCTGAAAAGCAATTCACTGTGTGGAAACCTTACACAAATTGCACTCTATTCAACGGTTCTAAAATAATCTTGCCTTTAAATAGATGAGATATGAGGAAAGATCATAGGGCCAGCCATTTAGATAGCTAAATGAGGCCAGAGTCGTCTTTTTATACAATCCGTTTTTCAATATGAATGCACCGTTTAGCAGCAGTTATTCTGTAAATGAAGGTGAACATGCATATACTTCCATTTGTCGATCTACATTTATTAATTTAAGTAGATTTGTAGCGATCTAGAAAGGGGTGTGTCTTACATTGTAATTAATACTTTACAAATCAATAGTGACTCTCAGCAGGAGGGCGTCTGCTGTTGTAATCAGTACTCTCCACATCGACTTTAACTAGCAATAGGAATGGGGTAGTTCTCCAACGCCTGTGTACCATTGTAATGTAT
Organism: Anabrus simplex; assembly: GCF_040414725.1. NCBI lineage: Eukaryota > Metazoa > Arthropoda > Insecta > Orthoptera > Tettigoniidae > Anabrus > Anabrus simplex. Next base: position 48,169,648 of record NC_090268.1, read on the forward strand.
AATTCCCTTCTTGGTTTGACTAGCAGAAGGCAAGGGAGCGTGCATTTTATTTTAAACTCTTTTACCTGATTCTCTTTATCATTAGGTATAGGTGCCCCGATTATAAACAAATTTACCCATGAAAATGTGACTGACGTTATGCATAGTGAATTGCGGCAGACAAGTGGACCTGTCGTTATCATCATAACTCTGCAACTCGCACTTTATATTGGAAACAACATCTGCGGACCTCCTTATGCTTTTTCTCGGATAACGCCAAGAGACATGCAATTAAAATTTTTTTATTCACTTCATGTACAGCGATTTACTGTACTTCGATATCCATATATATTGTAGAATACCGTAGCGAAGCACGGGTACATTTGCTAGTAACATATATAGCAAAACTCCAACACACAGGAATCAGCACAAATGCAACTCGTTGTGCATGAAGCAGAATGCTCACTGTTGACGGACGCTGATATTTTCTTCCTCCCTGTACCTTCTCAAAGTCACAGGTTTATGTGTCAGCGCATCCATCCTCTTCACAAAGCTGCTGTGTGAATGTATACCAGGGTTCAAGTTCGAAACTACATGCTGTAAAAAAGACCAGGTGATTATCAATGACTGTGAGCATTTTGCTCATATAGCGACCACTGGTGGGTTAACAGGATTGGGTATTACAAACTTTTTTTAAGATATGGAGAAGCCCTACTGCCTGTCCTATTAGGATCAATTTTGTGAATGTAAAGGATGGACCTTGAGAAATTCCACGATATGATGATGGTTTGGAATGAAAGAACTCAGCAGCATGTAAATTCAAAATGTTCTAAAGTATCTAATATCAGTTATCTCTTCTATAAGGGGATCTTAGAATTCTGTTCTGCTGGATCAGCATAATAGTCGAGAAGTTACTGTTACAACAAGTTTTTAAAATGGTAACTTCTCCTACTACCATAAGAGAGGTATATACATTTGAGACTGGTTTATACCTTACTCAGTTCTGCGTAATTCTGTTTTATACATTCATTTCTGTAGGTCCTGGCAAAATATAACTGAGGAACATGTCGATTAAACCTCATCTGTACGTAAGCCATTTATACGTAATTCAGTGTTATTTATTTTAATTTTTTTTTAGCCAAAATAGGACTACAGTACTTTAGTCAGGTTTCTGGAGGTTTTTCTTCTTTTTGTCAGCCCAATACCGTTTCATCCTTTCTGAACGTAATTTTCTTTCTGCTTCTGGAATCACATCCTATTCTCTACTTGTTGATTTTAGTCTGTAGTCTAGTGTGTTTCAATATCTTGAGTGTATTATTGTTTTGTATTTTAAATATTCTATTGTAATATGTCATGTGTCTTCTTTAAGTTCTGTGATCCATCTAATATTATTCTTACTCTTCCATAATTTTTCTATTATTTTTCTACCGATTCTATTTTCTAAGAATGATATTCATTTCATTTTCATTGTGCTAGTCACAGGTTCTATTTCTTTATAAACTGTTTCATCGGAAGCTAGTCTCCAGACTCAGTTTACTTGATAATTTTTATTTAAACAGGTTCTCACTTTCCTCCTTTCTAACTTGAGTACTCTATCTATTGCAAATGTATTTGTTGTTTTGAATAATATTCGCATGGTATATGTAATTTGTGGCTGCGTGACTGTTTCGTAGTGTTTCAATTTAGTTGCTATTGAGAGGCACTTTTTATTATATGTATTCTTAGAAGCATGCTGTGCTGTAACCAGTTTATCTATTCTATTTTGCCATGCTGGTTTCTTGTTCAGGTTATATGTGATTATTTCACCTAAATATTTAAATTTTTCTACAATTTTTATTTCTTAGTCTCCCAGCTTAATTTTGTTTGTAATCAGAAGTTGAGTTAAAATAATTTTTGTTTTTTTCAAATGAAATTTTCAAACCATTATTTTGAGCTATTTCCCGTAAAGATCTTACTTGTTGTTTTGTTTCCTGAATATCATTGGCCAGAAGAGCTAGATCATCAGCAAATCCTGGACAGTTCAAATGTATGTTATCCTTCTGGGTTCCAATTTTTATATTTTTCGAGTTGTTCTTGTACCGTTCCCTCATAACGTACTCTAGTGCACAGTTAAAAAAGAAGAGGTGACAATTTTGTCACCCTGTCTTAAACCAGTTGTTACCAAGAATGGTTCAGAAAGTTTTCACCTGAACTTAATTTTAGAAATTGTATTAGTTAGAGTAAATTCAGTCAGTTTGATTAGCTTTGGGTGAAGTCCAAAATGTCTTAAAATTTTTAATAATGATGGTCTGTGGATGCATTCGTGAACTTTCTTGAAATCTATAAACGTTACTGAAAGGGGCTTGTTTAGTTTTCTGTAATATGCTATGACTAGCTTCAAAGTTATTATTTGTTCAGAGCAGCTTCTCCAAGGTCTGAAGCCTCCCTGGTATTGACCTAACTCTTCATCTAGTAGTTCTTTAATCCGATTATATACAGTAGTATCTTTGAGAAAATCTTATACGTGCAGTCAAGGATGGAAATACCTTTGTAGTTGTGTAGTTGTCTGGATTACTTCTTTCACCTGTGTTATGAATTGGATTAATTATAGCTGTTGTCTATTTTTCTGGGAAATTTTCTGATATCCAAATCTTTTGTAATATCATATGGAGGGATGTCTGAGTCCTATGCAGTTGTCCCCAAACTAGCACATCATTCGCAAGGGCAGTGTGTCAAACCACAACAAAGGCAGGAATGAGAAAAGCCTCCAAAACACAAACAAGACTGTTGTCAGTGCACAAAGAGAACTTTGATTCGTCACTAAAGACAGTCTGGGTACAGCCTGTAGTAGTTCAGGTTTGTCATTCATGACACGACTGTAAACAGAGATGATGATGATGGTGGGTGGGTGGGTGTCAGTGGTAGGATACATAACGAGCACATTGAGACTCCCCCTGTGGGTAGGGGAGGCAGACGAAGAATACAACCATGGTATCCTCTGCCTGTCGTAAGAAGCGACTAAAAGGGGTGACCAAGGGATGATTGAATTAGAACTATGAATAGTACCATCACACGGAGAACACCACGAGTTGCCTTTACTTGCGAGTAGTACCACTATGTTAGGTACACAATAGGTTTGTGATTAGTAGCTTTTTAAATTTTTTTCTAATGGCTTTACGTCGCACCGACACAGATAGGTCTTATGGCGACAATGGGATAGGAAAGGCCTAGGAGTTGGAAGTAAGCGGCCGTGGCCTTAATTAAGGTACAGCCCCCAGCATTTGTCTGATGTGAAAATGGGAAACGATGGAAAACCATGTTCAGGGCTGCCGACAGTGGGATTTGAACCCACTATCTCCCGGATGCAAGCTCACACCCACGCACCTCTAACCACATGGCCAACTTGTCCGGTGTGATTAGTAGCAGCAGAGAGTGGTTCATTGTGGGTTTACAGTACCTGTGATTAGTACCACTATATGAGCAACACTGTGGGTCTGCTTTGCCTGTGATTAGTACCCACTACGTTAGGAACACCATGGCATAGTTCGGGTCCCTGTGATTAGTATACCAAGGTGAGGAGCACCATGGATTTGCGTTGCCTGTGAGTGATGCCATTATGTGAGAAACACTGTACGTCTGCGTTACCTGTGTGACGTTCATTACTTGTGAGTAGTACCATAATGTGTGGAATGCCGTGAGTCCACGTTACTTATGATTATTACTGCTACATGAGAAATCCCATGGTTCTACTTTATTAGCGATAAGTTCCATTATGAGGGTCTGTTGACCTTGTTTTTGGACCCCTTTAGACAACAAGCGTCATCGATTAAGGATTGTGCTTTAGAAGCAGTCCCTTGGTTGGTAATACTATTGTTTTAAGATACCTTATTTACGCGAATAATCCCCGCATCCGAATTTCAGGGAGGATCATTTTGAAAAAAATGAAATGAACTAAAATTCCTTCCATCGAGAGAGTACGGTAACGTAGGCATAAACAAACATTTCATATCACTCCACGAGTTCCACGTGGTCCTTACGCAAATATGAACGTGTAAATTTATGGATATAGCTGCTTTGCTTGAACATATTTGAGATGATAAAAATACATTATCACTGCTATAAAATATATTTGCCATGAAAATTAGCAATAGGCAATAGACTCGATTCCCTTAGATCGGAAGATTCGTTGTCTCTTGCATCACTAAAATCCTCTCCTAAACTACTTACAAATTCGTCACACTCCATGCCTAAAACACTTTTCACATGCGGTCTCCTTTTACTCGGATATTAACACGACCGGTGGTGGATAATTCTTTTTGCGAACACCGATGTTAGTTTTGTGATACTGTGAAACCATGACAAATATAATAACAAGTGTGATGACTCAACCGTTATAGCATGGTAGTTTGTGGACCCGCCACTGGGAGCACTGCAAACGACGGTGTCCAACATGTGCTTCAATGGACCGGCAAACCATGTGTAGGAAAGTGCAGCAGATGTTATTGTGCGAGATATTTCAAGTCAATGAGTTGAATTTTCTTTGCTTTCAGTTCCTATACTCAGTTCATAGTGTGTTGTGCACTTAAAGCACATGTGTTATGCGGCTTGATTAAATTAATAGTTCAACATGCCGTACTGTTTTGTGCCTGGCTGTAAGTCAGGCTATGGTAGAGTAGTTAATGGTATTAAGATTCTTTTCACCACCGAAGGATATAAATAAATGTGAAAAATGGGCCAGAGCTATTCCACTAAAGGATACTGTGTTAACGAGCAATAGTAGAATTTGATAGTAAAATCAGATAATTTTATAGTGAATGGTGAAAAAGTGGTTATGTCTCTTGTGAGATGGAAATTACGTCCAGGAGCAATTCTCACATTTTTCCTAATTTTCCGAAATACCTTTCAAGTGAGATTAAGTCCCATGAAACTCTCAACAGGAAAAAGAATCTAGACACCACTAGGAAAAGAAGAAACAAGATTGAAGATGGGAGTGCATCAGCGATTGGAGAATTAAAAGGTCGGTGTAATGTTGATCAAATTTGTGTTATTATTCTAGTATGCTTTGAAGCCGAAGAGACCTTTTCATCACTATTCGCTTTATATTCTTGTCGATACATTTTGAAGTTTTAATTTGATTTGCATTTCGTTGCACCTCATACCGTTAGGGGCCAGTGACCTAGCTGTTAGGCCCCTTTAAACAACAATCATCTTTCTAATACCTATTTCAGTGTTTGAAGTGAGTAAATATCTTTCCTTAAGAAAGCTCTTATTTCCGTGTATGATATTTTTCCATTGTTCTCTGCTGTGGTATTTTAATTGTAATCTCTTTTTTTTTTATTTATAAAAGACAGTGTATATACTTATCAGTTACAGAGTAGTACGTTTCCTGTGTCACCATTCCTAAGACCAGCTGATCGGTACTGTGGACCTACCACACTCTAGCGCTGCCTGGCGGCGCGCGCCTGAACTCGATGAGTCATCACACTTGGTTCTTATATTCGTCATGGTAAAACCTAGTTAATTCGAACTCTTTGGGATGCAAAAATCTGACTTATAGAATTATGTGATTTTGAATTAACTGCCAACTCGTGCTTCAGAACTGCCAACCCTTGCTGCGTGACAAAATATTCAAGACCCGTTACTGCATGCAACTAACATTGATTCACAGTAGAATCCTTTCAAATGCCATGGAAAAAAAATTCCAAAATGTATCCAACGAGGTGCATTGACAGTATTCAAATAATTTACTTGGATAACTCGGTGACGATCATAACCTCATGCAACAAAAGAAAAAAAAACACGATTCAAAGACGAGGACAAATTATGCTGGCTCCCCTGTGCAAGAGCTTTATTTTTTTGGATTACTGCACTGTTTGCATTTTTAGATGCCTTGTAATTGCACGGAAAGTACCCGACGCCCTTAAAACATCGTGGCTTATCGAGCTTTCCTATGACGAGGGGAGGAAGTCTTTCACTTCCGTCTGCATTGCAAGACAATGCAGTTTCATTGGCATTGACAGTATTGTTCGGTGCGTACGAATTGATTATAATTATGAGCCGCGCTTTTTCACCAACTGTCGGCATCGCCAGTGTTCGTGGGTTCTGCTTCTCCGCACACTACCTGTTACGTGATATTGTGGCGTACCTTAAAACGCTGAATACAAAAGAATTACGATTTCACTCCGACTTAGCAACTATGAAACACACTGTTGACACACCGAAGTGAAACAAAGTACGGAAAGCTACCCCTACACATTGCGGAAGACGCATTCTATCGTGATACGGAGAAATTCTGAATTTAAAGTACTCTGTAAAATACTATTTAAAAAAATGTAAATGCAGTTTTAAATTAAAAGTCTGAATTGTTTTCCGCATAAGTATTACGTATGGAGCAGTTTTCTTCCATCTGTGGTTACACAAAGCATAACTGTACATCCAACATCGAAAACTTGCCAACTTTGACGCAAATGAAACCCGCACCCCAATTTCGTGCCTCAATTTTTAAAAAAATTATGCGGGGATTATTCGCGTAAGTACGGTAGTTTCTGGAGCCACTGCGGGTCGGATCAACTGACTGTTTTAAGTTCACAATCATTTGTTCATCGTCGATGTTTTGAATTCTAGCCAGTGGATCGATTGTGGAATTGTTTTTAACTTTTAGTATTGTGAGTTGGATCTGCTAATTATTTTAAATTCATATTCATCCATTCATTCTTCATCATCACGTTTTGAATTCTGGTCAGTGGATGAATTTTGGGCTTTTATAATTGTCATTAAATTTCATCTCATTTCGTATGATCGTGGGCCGATGACCTATGTGTTAGGCCCCTTTCAGCAACAAGCATCATCATCATCATCATTTCCTTCAACCAAGCGCCTGGGAATTGTTTGGGTAGACACAGAGACCAGCAATGATGGTGTTCACATGCCTGGGTGGTTAAATCTGCTTGTGCTTGTTGGAAAATAAGATGATCCTTTCCCCTGGTGGTCAGTTGAAGGCATCATGAGCCCCCTTGCCATGTGTTGTGTACTCTTCACATCTACTGGTCCCAGCAGACCCTAACACTCTGGTCAGAATGACCTAAGTGATGGGAAATTTGTTGATACAAACATCTAGCGTCACACACACACACACACACACACACACACACACACACACACACACACACACACACACACACACACACACACACACACACACACACACACTCACTCTCTCTCTCTCTCTCTCTCTCTCTCTCTCTCTCTCTCTCTGATAACTGGGTGAAATCTTTTCACTTATGTTGTACAGGCATGTCAAGTGGTCAACAAGCTTTCCACAACTGTAAGCAGTGTTCCACAACATACAAGTAGCCTCCGCAAGCCTTAACATAGTTCCCACTCGAGAGCATCAATTGAAGAAGCAACTTTGCCAGGGGAGAGATTTTAATATTGACCTTCCAACTGACAGGATTGTGCTACAGTGATGCCGGCTGAAACCCACGGTGTGTTTGTGCTTGATGCTTATATCTCAGCATGACTCTCAAGCCAGTCTTAAGCCACATGCAAATTTAGCAACAACTCCTCACATAGCCCATTTTAATTTGCCCGCAAAGCAATCTGATTGGCTAGCTTCAGCTGCTTATAAAATCATAACATGAGATATTGAATAATTTCTTTCAAATTATTTATCAGCATGACTAACCCTGTTCACGTTGTTTCCGGCATTATTTAAGGCAGCATTTCTATGCATCCTAGAAACTTAAAACTCAGTACCAGAGACTTCTTACAAATTGTACAAAATCTCCAAGATCCCTAGAAACATTGAAAAAAACTTCCTGAGGGGTGAACTCGTTGAGTCGAATTTGGGGTTCAGAACGAAAACAGCTAAAGTACACAAGCAATTCTTTACCCATTGGGGAACCTTTCTCTCAAAGTGAAGTCTTGTGAACTTACAAGTTTCCTAAAAGTCCAGTTTTATTTTCATATCAAATTCTGAGAAATAGTTACGGGAAAATTTTGAGTTATTAAGGAGGGAATCTGTACTTATAAATGGATGGCAAAGTTTAGTGACGTTACTAAGAAAGGTATAAAAATTATGCACCCTAGAAACTTATAATTTGGAACCAGATACCACACGTATCCTTAAAAATTATCAAAATGGCCAAAACTCTTGAAGGAATTCAACCTGTGGGTAGGGTTTGAAAGAAGAAAAAAAAAAAAAAGGTGTAAGTAAGTGTTCTTGAAACTTTTGCGATTTAGACATGCAGCAAAGCACACAGATTCTACTACTTTAATATTAAAGGGAGAAGGGAGGAGGAAGTAGGTTCTGCAGCCATTGGGGAAGTTACGGAAGATCAGGAGAAGAAGGGATCTAATGAGTTGGGTGGGTTGAGGCTATAGTTATGGGTGGCCCTATTAGGCATGTGGGGAAAGTGTGTGGAGGAAAGGGAGGTAGGAATTAGATTCAGGCAGAGGTTGAGAAAAGTAGAAGGGAAGGAGGAGGGAAGGAGGAGGTTAAGGAGAAGGTAGTAAATTTCTACATATTTAGGGATGTATGGTAAGTGTCGTAATGTGACCATACAAAGTTTTTTGAATGAGGTGAAAAGAATCTAACAGTAAACATTCAGGCAGGAATGCCCAAGGAAGCAAGAAACGTAATGCATGAATGAAAGATCAAGCCCCTTTACAATAGTTCATTTCATATCCTAAATTTTGTCTTGAAATATTATCCACCGGGCGAGTTGGCCAAGCGTGTAGAGGCGCGTGGCTGTGAGCTTGCATCCGGGAGATAGTAGGTTCGAATCCCACTATCGGCAGCCCTGAAGATGGTTTTCCGTGGTTTCCCATTTTCACACCAGGCAAATGCTGGGGCTGTACCTTAATTAAGGCCACGGCCGCTTCCTTCCAACTCCTAGGCCTTTCCTATCCCATCGTCGCCATAAGACCTATCTGTGTCGGTGCGACGTAAAGCCCCCTAGCAGTGAGTGAAATATTATCCTACTAAATAATTCTTTTTGATGTATCCAGAATTGCTTCAGCAACTTTAAAGTTAATATCTTAGTAACACCTTCTTTCTAGACTAATTAATTTATCCATTTCTGTATATGATCTAGCACTGATTTTGTAATTTGGTGCCCAGTTGCCAGGTCTTGCCACTACGAGCACCATTTGTGAATTGTCTTCTATTTTAACAATATTAAAGCAGGAAGTAACCTGTATCGTTTCTAATGCATTTGCCCATGCTAACATAAAGGAACATATAACAGGTCGAACACAGGTAGTGAACTACTCACAGGTAACGCAGATCTATGGTGTAACTCCCATAATGGCATAACTCATAGGTAACACAGACCTATGGTGTTCCTCACATAGTGATACTAATCACAAAAGCAGTCCAGTACCATGTGTTCCTCACATAGTGGTACTAATCATAGGCAACGTAGATCCACGGTGTTGCTCATATAGTGGTACTAATCACAGGCAACGCCCAGGCCCATGGTGTTTCTCATATAATAGTATTAAGCGAGTTTTTTTTTATTCCACCTTTTCAATACAATTGATTTTACGTTGTTAGAAAATCATGATGCTACAACACTTATTTTATAGGGACATGTTTCGCTTAATTTCAAGCGTACTCAGCCTATGTAATCATATCAAGGTTAAGACCTGTCATTTTATAATTTGCTTCGACAAATTTGTGTTTAATTATAATTCTAAAATTAAGTAGTAAAAATACATAAACATAGAAATTTGACACACATTGATAGTTTAACAATATGAATGACTATACTAAAATTGGAATATCCGTTAATTCTAAAGACGTTGACTTCCAAAACACAGTAAAATTTTTTCAAAATGTTGAAAATTTGGCTAAAAAATTTTTTTCCTTCCAAAGTTCCAGTTTATTCAAAGCAACTGTTATTTGACTTCTATGTTAAAATTTAAAAGGGCCCCATACACTGGAACCATACTCTAGTTGGAATCTTACCAGAGACATCCTTACTACAACACCTTTTTAAAAATGCTATTTGTTCAGGGCGTCAACCTATGAAGATCTTTTACCCCTTACTACAACCCCTAAATACCTTCAAACCATGTGCAGAGATCTGTATCTTTTATTTACAATCCCATTTATTTGATTACCCCAATATTAACACCTAGATACCTACGATGATCCCCAAAAGGAACTTTCACCCCATCAATGCAGTAATTAAAAATTAGAGGATTTTTCCAATTTGTGAAACTCACAACCTGACTTTTAACCCCGTTTATCATCATACCATTGCCTACTGTCCTTCTAAACAACATTATCGAGGTCATTTTGCAGTTGCTCACAATCTTGTAACTTACTTATTACTCTATACAGAATAACATCACCTGCACAAAGCCTTATCTCTGATTCCACTTCATATCATTTATAAATAGAAGAAAACATAAAGGTCCAATAATAGGTTATGGCGTATGGATTTTAGTGCCGGGAGTGTCCGAAGACAAGTTCAGCTCACCAGATGCTGGTCTTTTGATTAGGGTTAATGTTACGGAGATATCCGTGGAACGCAGAGGTGAAAGAAGGTGCTGGGTAGAATGGGTCTAACTACAATATCAAAAATTAATATAAAACTTTAACATAGGTTATATTTCTTTTCAAAAACAAACATAACAACTTTTCACTTAGTGAAAGAATAAAGTGACAGGTACAAATAGCAATCTAGAAAACAAGAATTGGAAAACCCAAGATTAGGGAATTTTACAGATTTGGGTTTTCAAGCTTTTAGTTTACAAATTCTGAGATACCAGATCCAGTTTACAAAATTTTTCAAAATCTCAATGTTTAGACAAGAACTGGAATATTCCAATTTAAGAGCACTTTGCTCCAACCACTTTACAGCCTTCCAGAGGCGCACCTCAATATTGCAGTTGAACACAGAAAAGAGCTTACATGCTCTCCAACTTTAACTAATCTCTTACAGCTCGCTTAGGGCAACCTTACACAAACCCTTACAATCTTTGGCCTCTCTAGGCACAATTTACAATTGAAATTACTTTTACACAGGGGTATCTATTACCCATCTTACTGGCCTTCGTGGAAAGAAGAACAGGTTAAATTACTGACCCGAACACAAAATGGCAGGAGGCATACACTTGCTCTCCTAGAAACTTTAATATGAAACCCTAATTGGGCTCTCAGCCCGATGATACAGAGGCTAATACCAAGCTACTGAGGTGATTAGAATGAAGGTTAATTTTAACACTTTACCAAAAGAGAAAAAGTTATAAGATCATAGTCACCTCAAATTAAATTGAAGGGGAACTCAAGAGGGTAACACACTCTCTATCCCCGATTTACAGTTTAAAGAGTTTCTGAAATTTGACATTAGCCGAAAAAAGATTTACATTTTGGAAAACAGGTTACATAATTAGAAATCTGAATCTTCCCCTTGTGTATGTCTGCGGAGGTAGCTACAGATAAATAAGCCTGGTGGACATTACCTTGGCTGCTGGACTGCCTGGCGAAGAATCAATAGACAAGGTAGCTAGAAAAGCCGCGGTTTAAATACACGAGGGGGACTGTTCTAGAGGGTTCTGGACTAATCCGGACACACCCTCTCAATTTTATTGGCAGAATCAAAAGTTACACCCGAAGAACAAACAAGAAGCCTGTGATAGGCTGAAAAATAATTACAGAAAATTCCTACTGGCCAGATTCAAAACTGGCATAATGAGAGGGAAGTGTTGCAAACTTTAAATATAAAAGAAAATTAAATGAAAGTTAATTTACTTGAGAAAACCCATAAACAGAAAATTTCTTTCAATAACAAATTCTTTTACCTTGCACCAGAGTGCATGACTTCCATTTTTGTAATGACATCTATGGAGAAATGTTCAAACTTCTTGAAGTAAACAAACACAAAGCAAATAAATCCAGTCAGTTTAGGCAACTTCACAATAACACAATTACTCAATACTTCAGTAGTGACATCTTCTGATTAATGTCCCAACTTCATGTAGTAGCAATTTCACGTTTTGTTCGATAGAGAGAGTTCTTCATTGGTGCTTCTTTTGAATGAGCGGGGGGTTGAGGTGTACCTCCCGGTACAGTTAAAATTCCCGACCCTGCCGGGAATCGAACCCGAGACTCCTGTGACCAAACGCCAGCACGCTAACCATTTATCCATGGGGCCAGACAAGGTCCAATAATACTGCCTTGAGGAATTACCCTCTTAATTATTTCAGGGTCAGATAAAGCTTCGCCTACTCTAATTCTCTGAGATCTATTTTCTAGAAATATGATGCTTGTTGTTTAAAGGAGCTTAACACCTAAGGTCATCGGCCCTTCTAGAAATATAGCCACCCATTCAGTCACTGTTTTGTCTAGTCCAATTGCACTCATTTTTGCCAGTAGTCTCCCATGATCCACCTTATCAAATGCCTTAGACAGGTCAATCGTGATACAGTCCATTTGACCTCCTGAATCCAAGATATCTGCTATATCTTGTTGGAATCCTACAAGGTGAGCTGCAGTGGAATAATCTTTCCTAAAACCGAACTGCCTTCTATAAAACCAGTTAATAATTTCATGAACATGTCTGATATAATCAGAAATAATGCCTTCCCAAAGCTTACATGCAATGCATGTCAAACTGACTGGCCTGTAATTTTCAGCTTTATGTTTATCACCCTTTCCTTTATACACAGTGGCTACTATAGCAACTCTATATTCAGTTGGTATAGCTCCTTCATGCAAACAATAATCAAATAAGTACTTCAGATATGGTACTATATCCCAACCCATTTTCTTTATTATATCCCCCAAAATCTTATCAATTCCAGCTGCTTTTCTAGTTTTCAACTTTTGTATTATTGTAAATGATGTTGTTATGCTTAAGTGTGTATGGAGAGAGGAAAAAATGTCCGAGGATTGGAAAAAGGGGCTTGTAATAACAATATTCAAGAAGGTAGATTAGATGTGTGGTAATTACCGAGGAATCATCATCATCATCATCATCATCATCATCATCATCATCTTCCATGTTGCCAAAATAAATGGAGAGGATGTTGGAAAGAAGAATTAGAGAAAAGGTGAAAAATCAGTTACAAGAGGAACAATTTGGATTCAGAAGTGGAAGGTCAACAGTGGAACCCATTTTAATTCTGAGACAGATCATGGAAAAGCACTGGAAATATGTGAAGGATATAGTAATGACTTTTATAGACTTAGAAAAGGAAAATTTGACACACAGGGCATTGGCAAGGAAGTAATAACAATGATAAAAGCAATATGTGATAACTGTTGCAGCTGTGTGAAGACAACAGTGGGTAGATCAGAATGGTTTGGAATTAACAATGGGCTAAAACTGTTCATAATGATAACTGATGACATTGTAAAAGCTGCAAAGGAAGATTACTAGATGGGAAAGAATGAATAATGATGTTTGTGGATGATTATGTGATCTGGGAAGAAGATTAGGAGGAGGTACAACTACAGCTGAATGTACTGAATAGAAAGATTGAACAGTGGCAATCGAGGATCAACGTGGAGAAGGGTAAGACAATGGTGATGAGTAGAGGAAATAAAAACAGGAATAGGAGCTATCAAAATTGAAGACAAGGAACTGGAGACAGAAGAACACTTCAAATAATTGGTAAGGGAACCGACAGAAAATGGAAGACTGGATATGGAAATTAGTAGGATGATACAGCTAGGGAGTGCCTTTTAACCCCAGGTACGGAGATTAATGTGGAATAAAGATGTACCAATGAAGGCTAAAGAAAAATTGTGCAAGGGATATTACTTACCTATAATTCTGGGTCTTTTTCTGCAGTTTTCTGGAGTCGTTTGTCCAGGAACCTTTTGGTAGGTGGGGTTGGTGTCAGATTATAAGTTGTCATCAAGTCTTCTATGAAGGAAGATGTTTATGCTAGCTGGTATACAAGTTGATTTGGTGAAAACTTTCAGATGTAGAGGTCTCTTTTTATGTACCTGGCTTTAGTTCTGTCCAAAGTTTTCAGATTTCTATATGAAAGTTATGGGCATGTTATCTCAATTGCTTACAATGCTACCGGTGCAACTTTCAGCTTGAATAATGGCATTGCTGTTCTTAGTGAAAGGGATTTGAGATTGCGAATCTCCATTGCAGCCTTTAATACTTTAATACTCCCGCCATGAACAATGATGAATGGAAATCAGCCAATTTTGAGCTATGTCACCTCTATACGAGGGGAGCAATTCAAGGCTTTCATCACCGTATTTGTAATAATAAAGGTTTTCACCAGATATACAGCGACTTTGTGAAATCTGCGGCTCACATTGTTCACTATACCACCTGTTCGACTGCACACAGAGAACGCTTCCTCTTTCTCATTATGCTAAAGGTGAAACCTTGTATTGACAGTGAATTTCTTTATTTTAATATCGTATGTACACACTGTGTTTAATATTAAATATTATTACGTATCTATAATGACATATGCAGCAGAAACTTAAACAATGACTCAGAAAGATGAGAGTAGAATACAGGCAGCTGAAATGAAATACCTGAGGAGTATGGTACAGAAGACAAGAAGGGATAGAGTGAGAAATGAAGGCATACGAAAAGAGCTAAATGTGCAAAAACTAAGTGACAAACTGGAACAGAACAGACAGAGATTGTTTGGATATGTCAAGTAAGATGAAAGCAACGAACCCTACTATGCTGGCATAGCAGGGGAGAGGTGATACTCCCACGTGGCACGTCCCAGGTGGTGGATAGGGGATGGGGTACTAACCGGCTTGCCAGCGGACTTGAGGGAAATAAAATAGCTCTCGTGGACCAAACACGCATCCCCCTGTGGGTGGGGGATGCAGGCGAAGAATACACCCACGATATCCGCTGCCTGTCGTAAGAGACGACTAAAAGGGGCGACCAAGGGATGATCAGATTAGAACCGTGAGACTACTTGTAATTAGTACCATCACGCAGGGAACACCAGGGGTCACCTTTACTTGCGCTTAGTACCACTGTGTTAGGTACACAATAAGTTAGTGATTTGTAGCGACAGTGTGTGAATCAGGGTGAGTTATACAGTACCTGTGATTAGTACCACTATATGAGCGACACTATGGGTCTGTCTTGCCTATAATTAGTACCCACTATGTGAGGAACACCATAGGTTTGTGTTGCCTGTAAATGGCACCGCAATATGAGAAACACCATAGGCAGGGGTCGAAAAATACCGGGCGCCCAGTCGCCATGGCGCCTGAAAATTTTTACCTGGCGCCTAAATTTTCAAATTCGGTTTTGAAAATTTATTTTTTGAAATCCGGAGTTCCCTTACATGTACGTTCCCATCACTTTACAAAGTAACAAGGCGTGTGGTGTTTCACGTTGTTTTCTGTAGCTCATATATTCTAATATGTGCAATAAACATTTTCTGTGCTTCTGGTAGCCTTGAATTCTGTAATTGCTCTTCGTACCTTGGAACTGGACGTTTCAGTTCTGCGCGGGAGCTGCCTAGCGGTCTTGGGAGATATCGGTGTAACTCGTCCAACAAGTGTTGGACATATCATAACACATCGAGTTCCATTACAGATGATCAGCTATCGGTAGCCGAGTACAAAGATCAGACCAGAGTTGTGGAGAAATGCAGAGAACTACTAAGTGAAATAATTCCACAAACACTACATTACCGCCATCCTTCCCGTGACTAGCCGTTCCTCAACTATTGCCTCCTAAGCAGTGCTGATAAATTCCCGTGGAATTCATTCTTTGCATTTAGAACATATGGAATGACGTGTTTATCAATTATTGTATTTTCACCGAACAATATTTATACTTTTAATTTAATTACAGCATCTTGGTATTGAACGATTTGCACTTTATAAATACGGTTGTGTTTATTCCTGTGCGTTTACGGAAAATTTGCAACGGAGCATCAGACATCGAAGCTCGCGAACTCGGAAGCCATTTACCGCTGGTGTATTTTACTATACTTGAGAAAATCGGCAAAATGAAACGAACAAAACCGCACAAATTGACTGATGTGAGTAACAGTGTCTTCTTTCAGATTTCTTCATAAGTAGGGTCTGTAAATGTAACACAAAGTGATACAAAAGGGCGTGAATGTGAGAAAACACTTGATGGAAGTGCCGACTGTAGAGTTCAGGACGACAATGACCAGCGTGAAATTTATGGTGTTCAAGACAATGATAGGTCAAACATCAAAAATACGTCGAAATTTCAATTTTCAGGCAAACGGAAATTTCAGCACTTTCAGCGAAGTGCGTAAAGAAAATGAATGCTAATGTTACAGCATATGAATGCATTGTTCATGGCATCTTATTATATTGCAAAAAATAACAGACCCTACACTGATATTGAAGGTTTGGTTACATTGTTAAGCAAGCTGAATGTTACTGATTCAGAGAAGTATGAGAATGATACACAATGCACAGAATCGTAGCTTGAATGACTACCGTGGCTGTGCTATGAAGAAAGAGTTGCGAAGTGTAAATTATGCATTAACTTTCGTCGTATTGCCGACAAACATTCTAAAGGTGTATCCGGATTTTCAGGACCATTTAAACTGGAAATGTTTAAAACAAACGAAAAATTCTATCCTCACTCGAAATGTTAGGAGGCTGAAAAAATGGCGTAACAGCCCCAAAGTGCCTTGGCCTACCAAGCGACCGCTGCTCAGCCCGGAGGCCTGGAGATTATCAGGTGTCGTGCGGTTAGCACGACGAATCCTCTCGGCCGTTATCCTCGGTTTTCTTGACCGGGGTCGCCATCTCACCGTCAGATAGCTCCTCAACTGTAATCATGTAGGCTGAGTGGACCTCGAACCAGCCCTCAGATCCAGGTCAAAATCCGTAACCTGGCCGGAAATCGAACCCGGGGCCTCCGGGTAAGAGGCAGGCACGCTACCAATACACCGCGGGGCCGGCAAAAGGCTGAAAGTTTCATGAAAAATCCTGAATGTGCACTTTTAGCGAGGTGCGTCAAGAAAATGAATGCTAAAAAAACAGACCCTACACTGATTTTGGAGGTTTGTTTGCATTGTTAAGCATGTTGAATGTTACTGGTGGGAAATCAAACAGGCACAAGTGTAATTTTAAAAGATGCTGCCCTTGAAGGTGACTGATGATTATTTGGGTTAGTATATCTTAAAATATAAATTTACATTCTTATATGCAATGAGACTATACTACTTACGGTCACATTTCAAAAATAATACGTAGCTTTATCCTAGTCTAACCTGTGGTGTTCATAATGTATATTTGTGAAAAATGCGCTGGCTCCTGATGAAAAGGGGCTGGCTACTGAATTATTTCTATTTTCTTCTACCCCTGACCATAGGTCTGCATTACATGTGCGTATTACATTACCTGTGAGTAGTACCATAATGTGTGGAATACCGTGAGTATGCTACTTTCGATTAGTACCGCAACATGACAAATACCATGGTTATACTTTCCTAGCAATATGTACCATTATGAGGGGCTGATGACCTGGATTTTGGACCCTTTTAGACTACAAGCATCATCATTTCAGGATTGTGCTTTAGAAGCAGTCCCTTGGTCAGTAATACTATTGTTTAATGCTAGTTTCTGGGAATGTGGAGCATTGCAGGTCGAATCCACTGATTGTTTTAAATTAATATCCATCCATTCATTCTTCATCATCATGTTTTGAATTCTGGTCGGTGGATGATTTTGGACTTTTAAGTTGTCATTACATTTCGTCTCATTTCATGCCATTAGGGGCCGATGACCTAGATGTTAGGTCCCTTTAAGCAACAAGCATCATCATCATCAAGCAGATGAAAGAAGAAAGAATGGCAAGAGAAGCACTAGAGAGACAGATGACAGGAAAGAGAGGATGAGGAAGACCAAGCTTACAATGGATGGACTTGGTGAAGAACAGCACAGAACAACAGAACCTGGACTGGAACACAGAGTTGGATGAGAAATGGAGGAGAGACAGGATGAGTGAAGAGGAACCATAGTTGCTTCATCCTGGTGTCAGCTGGAAAAGGGGAAATGATGATGATGATGTGGTGGTGTTCAGTACATATTGAAGAGATGTTAAGCTTAGATCCTTTCCAGCAGAACAAATATGTCCTAGGCCACTATAGCCCAATTGGACAGAACATCCGATGCAAAATCGTAAGGCTGTGGGTATGAATCCCACTGGTGTCTGATTGGCCAGTTCTGTATTTAACATCTCTTTGATATGTACTGAACATGACCCAATACACTGAAAGTTTATTTCGAGTACAATACGGCCATGAAAATTTAATATTCACACTGTGTCCTGAGGTGGTTTGTCTCAAAGGAAAGGTTGGTAACTTGCACCTGTAGATACACGAGTAATACATAAGGTTCAATCAGCAAATCACCAATGATTTCTACCCATATATTTACTCCCTCTGAAAATGTCTCTTCTTATCATCCGTGTTAAGATTAATGACAGCTCATGGATGGATACTATGTGAAGTTAAATACCCTATCCCTGAAGAAACAGGCTTCAACATCCGTAAATTGTAAAAGTAGTTAGTGGGACATAAAATAACGATATCAGGCTTCACCTGATTCTAATACTTGGGAGAAAAAAATGGCTGTTTTGCTGTTTTATTTAAGAACCATGCAGAGAACTCTTGCCAGTGTGAAAATCCTCTTCTTGCAAGTAATATACATATTGCACGTGATAATCACAGGCACTCTTCGTACAATACTCGGATTGTCCATGGGAACTACTGAAACTCTTGGGTGACACACCACATGCTTCTCATAGGTGCTGTTCAAAAATATCCAAAAAGTTGTCTTGTGCTAACATTATCTCAATAATGGGGTGATAAAACGTAACCTGTTTTTAAAAAATCATTGAGATGTGCAACCAGTGTTTGCCTGTGAGGTATTCAAAGATCAAGAAACTAGTCCCAGTACAATCTGATGGCAGCCTTAAATAACTATAAAGAGCCATTATTGCTATCAATTCATATCTGGTAATATTTGTTCTTCAGCACTCACAGATTTTTTGTTACTAATTTCCCATACAAAGATGGACTTCTTCCAACATCATCCCATTGATAACAAACTTTATGATTTGTCTTGTTATGGCAGAAGCAAGCTACTGCATTTAAGTTTCTATCATAGTATATTACAAAACTAAAATAAAATGATTGTTTAGAAATTTGTGTCTATTGTCATGCAAATACCATTCTCAGCCATTCCTAATAGTTTTAATACAACATTCCCTTATGGCCAATATGCCCAAATAATCAAAATCATTTGTATTTATATACCGTAATTACTTTACTCTTTCACTTTATATTTCTTTCCAATGTCTTAATTTCTTACACTTCTTAAAGTGCCTTATCTTTCATCAAGCTTGGTTGAAAGTAACTTAATTCTATAAGGAGACTTAGTAGCAAATTATAACAAAATCGGGTTGTTAAGAGTAGTTTATTTATGAATATCTTAAAAATGTTTGTTCCAGAAATCATCATATGTTACTAAAAATCATTCACATTTAGTGAATTATCTCAAAAATGTTATATTTTACATTTAAGCCAATATATAGTATACATATTCAATATAAAGTACAAGAAACAAATAAAACAAGGAATAAGAACAAAAGCAGCATTATAAACATTCTGATCGTTCATTAAACATCAACAAAATAATCTTCGGCTTGCATAGTATGGACGGTAGAAATAAGTTACAAACCAGACAGTAATTTGCACTTGATATTTGAAGAGAATTCAGACAATATAACCTAAAAAATATTATAAATATTACTGAATCAGGAAACATATGTAGGTAGGCAGGCCGAGGACTTTAAATTTCCCATTTGTATGGACGGCCAGCTGGACAGAACAGATCATCCCACTGCAGTGCTCCCAAAAATGATCACATCATTTTAATACCACAAGATATTCATCACAGAGCAAGAAACATTACAGGAGACAGGAAGGCTAATTATGTTCTTATTCCTCTTTTTTTACTCATTTGGATATTTTACAAATAATGTAAGAGTGAGACTTCATAATATCATATACAAATTCATATCAATTATTATGATGTTAACTTCATCATATAGTTACTTCATTGTTATAACATATTTAACTTTTAATGTATATTCAGTATTATATTTCAGACGACTATATCAAAATGGACTAGATGACAGAAAGCTTCTTCGAGGATTTGATTTGTGAAGCATCTTGAATAAAATATCCCCAGGTATATAGAAGGTAGATACCAATTCTTTACAATTACTGTAAATAATGTGTTAGATTTCTCCTTGCACTTGGATTGTCTCAATGGGGGAAAGAGACATATGACACTTGGATATATATATAGGAAAACATGGACAATCTCCAGAACACTGCTTTGATCTTGTATTTACTTGCTAGTCTAAGAAGAAAAGGAAGTCAGTGATTATATCAATTGAAAACAAAAAGAAAAAAAGAAGTTAATATTAAAATGTATAAAGTTTATGACCTAAAGCCAACTGTATTATACTGTACTTGTAAACAACAGAAACTTGACAGTTTTTCTTAATTTCCCATTTGCAGTGGTCAAGAAACCAAGAGGTAAACCGGAGTTAATTTTCAAGTCCTGAGTCCGAATGCATGGTTTCCTAAGTCACTGCAATCAAGTTAAATTGATAAAATGAAAGCTTTCTTTTTACTAAATATATTAATGAATCAATCTGAAAGTATGATCATTCTATATAGATATCTATTCCCTGGACCAAATATTTTCATGACATCCATTGTTTTAATGTCCGTATATTAAATTATATTTTACATGCTGTGAGATATCTAAGTTAACTTTCTGTGAAATGAACTATTATACTCGCATCTAAAGTTACCATAATTCCACTGTGAATACTTCTCTACCAGTGATATGGCGGATATGTATGTACACATGTTTGGTGCAGTTCTCACATTACAGCAGAAATAGATATTTTCACAAAAGGTAATAAAGACACTACCAGTATGTCTTCTTTTCAACCTGATCACATCAACATATTATGAAGGATTCTACTTCCAGAACTTGTTGATATTTCGATAAGATATAGAGGAGAGCAGTGACGGGACTATCAAATGAAAACTACCAAATTATTCGCTAGTCATCAACTACCATTACAACCGATGTTTCCGCTTGCATTCGGTTTTTCATTCGGATCACAAATTCCTCCTCGACTTCCTCTTTCGCCATGGAATAAAGTCAGAAATGGTAGTAGACTCTATACTTTTTGGCATGAAACCCTTGACTGGCATGAATTATGATGTAAACATAATAAAGCAAATAATATGTTCAGATTTATTTCCCCCTCGCAGACTCTGACTCAAATTTGTATAATGATTTATGGAATTTTCTTACTGTGCACTTTATCAATAGATAATCATGATATAGTTTTTTATAAATACTTTCCATGTACTAACCATGAACCTGTAATGATTGAACATTAACAGAATGGAATGATTTTTAAATTAATATATGCAGTATTACTTGGTCCTAGGAAAATATGCTGCCTTTTCATTTAGTTTAGTTGCTGTATTCACAAACAGGAATGAAATGAAAATAAATGAGGATAAGACTGAACTAGTCGTATTCAGGAAAGGAGGTAAACTAAAGGAAACGGAGCACATATGGTGTAATAATGTCCGCCTTCGCAGAGTTAGCAGTTTCAGATACCTAGGTGTAACCTTGCAGACCACATGCAGCAGTTTCAGGATCCATATAAGAGCTAGAATTATTGCAGCTCTGAAAGCGATGAATGGCATTGAGAATATCACACAAATTGCAGTGGATACAGCCATGGTGCTTTTTCAAGTAAAAGTGCTACCAGTATTAACCTATGGGCTTGAGATCATAGGGGAATTTCTGAGTTTGAAGCAATTAGAAGACCTGGAAAAGATAAAATCCAGATATCTGAAGCGAGTCCTCAGTGTTTCAAAGACTACAAGATCTCGACTTGTATATGAACTCGCGAGAGAAACTTTCCTGATTGAGGACCTGAGATACAATCTTGTTTTACCAGAAGGCGCAGCATACGATAACCTGTTGCATAAACTTAGAGAAAAAAAGAGGGATATTTGGGAAGACTTCTACTCAACGGAGGCCATGACGAATCGGAAATGGATGGAAACGGGCTACCAACTGAGACACATAGTTACGAGATTGACTGTGCACGGATTCCATTTCAAGATGTGTAAAAACAAAGTTTTTCACGATCCGAACATAAACTGTGTGTGTAGGCTATGTGACCAAGTATGTAAAAGATATCATATCCAGAAGTGTTCCTCGAGGTCCTGCTCGATTAGTGAATTTATTAAGGACTAACACTTATGCAGAGCGCATTAGACGCCACACTGTCTTATCTAATTGCGAACCTCTATGCACATTGTGCGCAATAAAATTTATTATTATTAAAATAAGGTGTAATCCTAACCTTCGTCTGAAATTACCTAACATTTGTATTTTATGAACAGACGATCATACATTCATTAACTTGTGGTTAGGGACACAAAAATACATTTTATTTACCATGAAACATAATGACCACAATTAATTTAATCAGAAATTTTTATCTTATTTTGTAGACCAATGTGTAATGTATGTTACTAGTCTCTATATTTCTGCTTATATCACTAGCAATAAAACAAACATGCTATAAAAATCAGTAGTAAAATACAACAATCTACATTTCAACATTCGATCTTTGTAGTTACTAGCAAATGATTTATTATTAGATACTAGCAGTACCACAATACAAAAGTATTTTACTACTTTCTAACCAATTTCAAACCGAATGAAAACTATTGAATGTTTTCATTCGATAGTCACATTTCACAATCGGTAGTCTACCGATAATTTAAAACATTTGATATTCCCATCACTAGGGGAGAGTAACACATAGTAAGATGTTCTCCTGAAAGTATTATTTCTTCCACTGAATAACCATACAATGCAATGTTATGTTCTGCTCTATTGCTGACAAGAATACATTTTATCAGTTCATATGTAAAAGTTATTTATTAATTCACATAGAAATTCAACATCTTGTTATTAAACATGTTCAGTCTTTTAACTTTCTCTTGTAGAGTATCTAGTAGAAAACACACTTGTGTTACATCGATTCTTGTGTATGAGAATTTTGTTTATTTTTATGAAATTCTATTAGTAGAACAAGAGTGAGCCTCAGACTACAATCCTGACACTTCAAGTCTGCTACCCTGAAGAGGATTAGGAGTTCAATAAACACATAGAGTACAATTTGTAAACAAATTGTGATGCTCAGTGCTGTATATTCACTCAAACTTTGATGGTATGGTTAAATTTTTCACACTATGTTAATCCAAAGATATTGAAAGTCAGTCAGTCAGTCAAACTTTTGGGTTTTCATATTCATGCCAAACTGAACTGGAAAACACACATTGATCATGTTTGTAAAAAAAAAAAAAAAAAAAAAAAAAGAAAAATATCGCGACTGATCTATCTTATGTGGAAATTGAGGGATTTAGTTAGCAGTGACTACCTAAGGATGGCATATTTTGGTCTCTTCCAGTCACACATTACTTATGGACTGTTATTATGGAGGCATTCTTCTTACGTATATAATATTCTTCTAATACAGGAAAAGGTTGTCCGCAAAATGTATAAGGCTGGTGCAGATGACCATTGATTGTCGACCTCACTTCATTAAGCTTAAAATACTGACATTTATAAATTTGTATATTTATGTTTCTTTGACATATGCTAGAAACATAAATGAATTCAGTACTAGGAAAACATTCACATTTATGATATTCGGGAGAAAATCAAACACTGACATCCCCATTCATAGGCTGTCAAAAGCTGCTCACTCACATAAAATTAGTTGTTTAAGATTATTCGATAAATTACCACACCGGACAAGTTGGCCGTGCATTTAGGGGTGCGCAGCTGTGAGTTCGCATCCGGGAGATAGTGGGTTCATACCCCACTGTCGGCAGCCCTGAAGATGGTTTTCCGTGGTTTCCCATTTTCACACCAGGCAAATGCTGGGGCTGTACATTAACTGAGGCCACGGCTGCTTCCTTCCCATTCCCAGGCCTTTCCTATCTCATCGCCGCCATAAGACTCAAATAGCAAAACAATTTACAACATTCTGGACGGTCCACTCCTTTAACGAATCTGAAAAGGAAATTGTATGATTGGTTAATACAAAATCCATTTTATAATACTTCTGAATTCTTAGAAATGCATAATGTTAGTATTAAGTTTTAATAAAAGGTGTTTGTTCATTTAACCTTGTTAATATTACATACTAAATTATTATCAGTTGACGAAGCCTGTTTCACTGTATATGGTCAATGGCAAATAAAGATTCTTGATTCTTGAAACTCAAATATACTAGTCTTCGAAGATCAGAAGTCAGATACATAAAATGCATACTTCGGATTGCAACAGAATAGCATTCTTACTTTCTAATGAATCCTTCTTACTGAGTAACATAACATAAACTCATCAAAAAATATTAAAATCCTGAAGTTACAAAATGTTTAATGATTAACTTTTTACCATGCTTACTGTTTTTGTCAACTTTTTCACAATGATCAACACACTTGATGTAGAAGAGGGGACTTCTCAACTTGCTGAATTGAAAGAACTTTAAATTTTGTTGATTTTGTTCTAGTTTTCAACTTATAGACATGGCCTGAAATTATGGCATTTTTCAGGAAATGTACAGTGGGACACGATATAAATCTACCACTGAGTAGCCGTGGTCTTACTAAGAATGTGAAGAGTCGAGCAACTGTCACTGCTGTTATTCAAATTCAAATGACATTTCCTGCGTACACAAAATGTGAACAATGTTTTGATGCCAATCTGCAGATTTGAGGAGTGTTTTTGTAGAGGCTAGAAGAATGTTGTCTCCACTCTCTTCCGAGAACCAGTGATGTTGCATAGCGGCAGCATTATAAAATGGGCACTGCAGAGTCTCTCAGTTATAACATTTGTATAACATACTTCTAAAACAGCCTGTTTCCAGTCATTCGACCAGGTCAGGAATGGAATGAATGAAGACCCCATCTAGCGGTGAGGATAGGAATTGTGCTGGCTGCCGAAGAATGTCGCACTCCTCTGGGGCAATGATTAATGAACGGCAAATGAAATGATATTGGAGAGTGTTGCTGGAATGAAAGATGACAGGGAAAACTGGCGTACCCGGAGAAAATCATGCCCCACCTCTTGCTTTGTCCAGCACAAATTTCACATGGTGTGACTGGGATTTGACCCACGGAACCCAGTGGTGAGAGGCCGGTGTGCTGCCACCTGAGCCACAGAGACTCACGGAAACTTTTATTGTAGATGCTAATTAAGACATCAATGGCAATTATATATTAGTAAGAGTATGGCTCCAATGTATGGGACCCTCACCAGGAATACTTGATACAAGAACTGGAAAACATTCTAAAAAAAGGTAGCATGATTTGTTCTGCATGATTTCCGACAAAGGAGTAGCATTACTAAAATGGTGCAAACTTTGGGCTGGGAAGACTTGGGAGTAAGCAGACGAGATGCTCGACTATGTGGTAAGTAATTCTCACGTTAGGTCCGTATTGAAATGTACATAAATGAGCTGCTTATTGCTCTACCTCAACAGGTTTTGGGCGCATTGACTCAGTGCCCCGGAGAGTGTAATCTTGTGAACTTGTGATATGCAGCTTGATACTACGATTTTAACCAAGGACATTCTAATAATTTTTTGTTAGACAAACACCTACATTGATATCCTCTTTTTAAGATTTGTAAGAACAATCAGGATCCTGATTATTAACCTTTCAGGTTTGAGTTTGAGGCTGATGATGCCCTTAAAATGGGCAAAACATGTCCCTTGTCACTTTTTATGATAAGATTTAATTCTTAATTTACTAGATCGCTTTGTATTGAATAGGTGGATATTAGAAATAACACTTGTAACATACTTTGTATTTATGTGGTAAGTTTCGAGCTGTCAGTGGTGAGTTGAGGAGGAATGACATAAGTAGAAGATATAAGATCATGAAGTTGAAATTCCAAAGGACAGTTTGCGGCAGGTATTCATTTATAGGATGAGGAGTAAGGGATTGGAATAAATTATCAAAGGAAATGTTTGATAAATTTGCAAGTTTGTTGAAAATATTTAAGAAAAAGCTAGGTAAACAATTACAAATATGAGGCAAACAATTGATAGGGAATCTGCTATCTGGGTGACTGCCCTAAATGCAGATCATTGATTGACTGATGATAGAAGACATGAAGAACAGGAACGTAACCTACTGTTCAGTACAGACTCCAACAAGTTGTATAACATAACCACAAGGTTTGCTTCACCTTTCTACAACCACATTTGGAAAGGTGGGTGAAGGTTTGATACACAAAGTGGATACAACTTTTAATTATGGAAAGAAAACAAAAGGCTTCTCCCAGTTTTTAGGGGAAAAGCCACAAATGCAGCTCAAGGGGATCAATCTTCATACACCAGCAGACTTCTCTTCACTTCATCTTATTTCTCTCTGCTTCTTAATATTATGTAAATCACAAAAAGCAGTAGAGTCTGAATAATAATAGATTTCTTTAGATTCCCTATGTTCAGATTCTTACATTCTAGAGCAGTCTTATTTCCTTTATGAGAAATAAAAATCATATGATCTGTATTGAAGGGAGAGCTCTTAATGAGTACTGATGATATTATTTCTAATATTTTAGAACTAATATGATCATTTTAGATGTGATATTCTATTATATCACCTCGAGACTGTGGAGAGCTTCAAGTACTCAGGAAGCAAACTGATGAAGGTGATATCACAAAAAGAATTGAACAGGGAAATGCATTCTACCCGAGTGTGAGAAACCTGGTATGGAGGAAGGAAGTACCAATAAGTGTAAAGAGGTGATGTATAACAGGTTTTACTGCACAATACTGACATATGCAGCAGAGATCTGGACACTAACAAAAAGACAGGAGAATAAAATCCAGGCCAGTGAAATGAAATTTTAAAGATGACAAGAAAGGACAGAGTAAGAAATGAGGACATCACGGAAGAAATTGGAGTGCAAAATGTTTTACGATGGAATGAAGAGGGATAAACTTTGGTTTGGTCTGGACATATTAAAGAGGATGGAAGAGGGAAGGATGCCAAAGCAGATGATGGAGACCCAGACAGAAGGAAGTGGGGCATGAGGAGACCCAGACTAAGGCAGTTGAAAATGATCAACATCCCAACACAGCAGGAGCTAGATGAGGGAAATGGATGATGATTCCACAATGTACAAATCAGTGGCACTGTCATTTCCAAAAACCTCAACTTTATAGATGTAGCATCTTTAAAACATTAAGGAACATAATGTTGCACACATTATGTATCTAGTTGGTATAATTTATAACAATTGTTACAGCTCATAAGTATGAAGGATGAGTTTTCCTCCTAATCAAAGTATTGATTAGGTGGAAAACTCATCAATAAAATATTGATTAGGTGGAAAACTCATCCTTCATACTTGTGTGCTCAAATTATCAATACAGACAACAAAGTTGATAGATTGTAGTACTGTTACAGCTCTCATTTAATATTACTTTATAAAAGTGATTTCAGAAAGTGGGAGGTTGCTCATGTTATGTTGTTGTAGAATTACAAAAGGTATATACAGAAGTCAGTGGACAAGATTTTCAAGATCCTCTAGAATCTTGAAATCTCATAAAGTTTTGTGCAGCACACTACCTAGCAACTCACAGACTTGGGAACAGGAAAGATAGCTACGCATTGTAAGGACTGTGAAAGTAGTGAAAGCAATGGTGGTGTCTGCACAGAAACTGACCACGAAAGCAACCAGTAATTGCCTTTTTAGTACACCAATTCCAAATGTTCATTACTCATAAATTAAGGTGTAACATGCAACTAAAAGGTTAAAAAAAATGTAAAACTCAGCTCACCCAAGGACGTCAAATATAGTCGTGCACCATGCGAGCCAAACATGTCCTCGGACACTCGTGGCGCTAAAAGCCATATGCTCAATACCATAAATAAATAAACATAAAAGTCACTTCCTTACAACTGATCAGCAACAGCAAAGTACCAAATGGAGCGTTGTTACATGATGAATAGGAATAGGTGAATTAAAGAGGCAGCTTGCACCTTCATGCAAGGCAGTATGTTAGAAGGCCATAAGAAGCTAGTGAGGAGACTCCAAGCAAGCACAATTTGAGAGAAAGAAATGGAAACATCAGCCAGAGCACCCCAGGAGTGTGTGGTCAAGGAGATGAATGTGCTTAGCCATCGAGTAGTCCTGATCTCAACCCTCTGCACTACAAATTGTGATCTTTGTCAAGATATGACCAAAAAGAAAGCCCCAGTGTTGCCAGGCTGAAGCTCTCTAGTGTGAAGTCAGTGATAAATCTCAATGTACAGTAGATACATTATATAATTCTATTGCTGAGCGGCCAGAAACAGAGGGATTGTATACATTTCAAAAAAGATCACTTCAAACAGCAATTGGTGATTTGTAGAGCCTGGATTTCCATGCAAATGCATGTTTTTAAATAAGCTAGTTACACTTCTCAAATATTCGTTTTATGGTTTAACGATTCCAAATAATCATTCTTTTTCCCTGCATGTTTGCATGTTTTGGCCTTTTTACGAGAAAATTCATGCACAATGCATATTTTGAAGATTTTGGATTTAATAGCAAATATTTGGATGTTTAATATTGTATAATATGACTTTTCTTCTGACTTTGGCACATATATAATGTTAACTTGCATGATAGTGCCTTTTACGAATGTTGGTTTGCAGAATTTGGGACCATTTTTTCATGTTATACAGTATGACGGTGAGAATGTATTCCTGGCATCCTGTGTGACAACCAAAGTTAGTACATACGGTAGAGGTTCTATAATCCAATTAACCAGGCACATTTTTATCTGCTGATTGAGTAAATATTGACGTAAGCCGGAAGGCCCCACGTCGATCTCTGTATTTCTTAGGAATAAGGTGTCCCAGTTATAAATTGAACCGTAAATTGTGCATTACTCATTGACGGCTAATTTTTTCATCTATATTAGACGAATAAAACAAGATTTGTATCGCAGTTCTGTGATGCCGCATTACTGAGATAGCAGCTTACAAACCTTGGTTTTGCACTGAACCCACTTCTGTTGTTTTCCTGGAATTTTTTACCCGGAACTCTCACTCGTCACATATCTTTGTTATCGCAGCAGGGAATCGTTATCAATTATTGAGGACATCAAAATGTGTTTGCAATCATCGCATGGAGAAGTAGCTGCAGCAGCTAGAGATAAGCTGAGCAAAGTGATCCATTCAAATCCTGATTTTGAATTCATCAGGCTTATAAAATACGTATTGTGGTGAAGATGCAAAAGACATACATTTTGATCTCACTTTGTCCTAAATATCTTCATTTAAGTAAGCATTTGTCACTTCTTGTGATGTAGAAAGGTCATTTTTTCTTGAGATACCACAACAGATCAAATTACTTTATTATGATTATAGCTATCTTTCTCTTCTGCATTAGATTTCTATTTTGTTCTGTTATGCTTACATTTTCCATGTTCTTCGTGCAAAAGATAAAAATCTCTGATAATTCTCATCTCTTGTGTATGGATGATGTGAATTGTGATATACTTTATGCACCAAGTACACTGCTGGCCAAAATATATGTATTACAAGTGGTTCAAATAAGCCCCACCAAGACTGACAAGTTTTAACCGTGTAAAAAACACCATTAATTTAAATTTTATATTTTTCATTCACAACAATCTTGACCAGCCTACAACGAACAATCAGTTCTAAATCTCCACTTGTGGTTGACAACACATTCTGACATTAGTTATGGTACGTCAAGAACATGAAATTATATAGGAGGGTCAAATGAACCCCGGTTTGTAATATCCTCTTTACCCAAAACTTATGATAGAGGAAGAAGATCCATATTAGACATAAGTTAGATAGAATATGACTGACAAGTTTTAATTGTGTTAAAACTCCATCAATTTGTTACCCACAGGTTTTGTTCATATGTTTAAATTATTATCCTGGCATGTTAGTCTTAAGAAATTATTAACGTTTGTATACTATATATGATTAAAAAGGTCATAAATCTTGACCTAAAGGTTGTCTACAGGCTGAAGATGCCCAAATAATGGGTGAAACATGTACCTGATGTGATAAGTCTACATAAATTCATGTAGATTCAAATCACATTAAAAGTGGAAAGTATTGAATAGTTGGTTTTATTATATTATCCTTGAGATTCTATGCCTACCAACGAGTTTATGTTCGATGTTCAGCATCGG
This sequence comes from Anabrus simplex, assembly GCF_040414725.1. Taxonomy (NCBI): domain Eukaryota; kingdom Metazoa; phylum Arthropoda; class Insecta; order Orthoptera; family Tettigoniidae; genus Anabrus; species Anabrus simplex. The sequence continues at coordinate 48,199,917 of NC_090268.1, forward strand.
AAAAAATGCATCCTACTGTATAACACCTACAGTGAAACATGGAGGGGGCTCTGTGATGGTTTGGGGTTGTTTCATATTCAGTGGAGTTGGTAGAGTGCACCGAATTCAAAGAACACTGGACAAAAATGGCTACCATTCCATCCTATCTCGTTATGCTCTTCCATCTGGACAACAATGTGGGTTTTTCCTCCAACAAGACAATGACCCCAGGCACACATCTCGCTATTGCATGAATTATCTGGAAAACAAACAGAACTCGGGGGATCTTCGTAGAACTGGACATGAGATGGAGCTTTAAGAAACACTTGTTTTTCACTTGAAATTAAACTGTTAACAACTGTATAGTGTATCCGTATTTCTTCTGGAATACAATATAGTCCGTGAACCAAGCAAGTAACATGAATTAGATTAGCATAAAACACTTGAAGGCCTTAACTGCTTTCAGCATATATGGAGCTGCATCTGTGACTATCACACAAGCACCTTGGAACAACTATTCTCAGTCTCAGTTAGCCACAATAGTTGCAGAGAATCATTAATGAATCTTCCTATAGTATTATAATTAGTTCAAGTACTGTGCATGGTAGAAGATGAGATTTTCCACATTCACATAGGCAGAGCTTAATTATGAAGTTTGTTATGCTTCAACGACATGGCATAACTTACTATAATCTATCAGCTTCATTGTCCGTATTGATGAATTAAGAATGCAAGTATGAAGAATGAGATTTCCACCTAATCAATACTTTATTACAAATGTTTGAAGTTAACAACTTCATACTTGCATGGCATAACTTGTTCATCTAATGATACGTAGATATAGTTCTCTCCAATGTCACTTTGAACTGAGTCAATGGTTGTTATACAGTGACAACAGCTAGTTTTTCCTAAGTGTCGATTCATCTGGTACTTTTTGACTTGCACAGTATTTTTCCATAAAAGAACATAAAGCTGGATTATGAAATGAAATGGGAGTATGGTTTTTAGTGCAGGGAGTGTCTGAGGACATGTTTGGCTCGCCAGGTGCAGGTCTTTTGATTTGACGCCCAAAGGAGACCTGCGCATCGTGAAGAGGATGAAATGATGATGGAGACGACACGTACATCCAGCCCCTGTGCCAGTGAAATTAACCAAGGATGGTTAAAATTCCCGACCCTGCCGGGAATCAAAACCGGGACCCCTGTGACCAAAGGCCAGCACACTAAACATTTAGCCATGGAGCCGGACAGCTGGATTATGAAATTTATATAATGGAATATTGCTAGATACCAAAGCTTTACAGAGGTCTGTTGAAAATGTGTTAATCTCAGACTTGGGTTTTACATGAATAAGGAGTGTGGTTTTTCTTCTGTTTTGATGTGATGTGTGCTGTCGTCTTATAATGTTGTTTCAAGTTGAAATTTTTTCTCACACTTTGCTTCTTTGCTGCACGGACGACCGTGTCTTCTCTGACTTGCTTCATTTAAATCATTACTGGAACATAAAAATACTTATAGCAGGGTATGTGTTAAAGATAGATATCCGCTGTTGTGGAGTATTTTGTAGAACTTTTTATGCTGAACAATTCTTACCTGCATAGAATAGATGTATTTTTAACGGTTTAGCCTGCGTAACCTAAAAAGGGACATGAAAGGCCATTTACTTCGACTTGCTTTACTGAAATCGTTACTGCTTGGCTTCCTTTGGTCATAGATGAATGTTACTATATACCAACCTTTCTCGAGAAATGCTTAACAGAATGGTGAAAACTGAATCAAAATCCATCCAGTGGTTCTTGAGATTAGCCATCACGGACTGACAGACAGATAGGATCTAGGACTTTGTTTTATACTAAGTACACACCAACTCTTTGCGTTGATTCTTCAAGTTATGATCATTTGGATTTCCTATTTTTAATTACTGTATTAGAAAATAGTTTCAAATTCCTTTGCATATTCATAAAAAAATAATGAATAAAATTTTAATTTCACATCAAATAAGCTTTGAAATGAACCACTAATAATGCCAGCGGAGTTTTCTAATAAGTCACACAGAATACCGGTATTTACAAATAAAAATTTGAATAAATGATAGAAACTTCCAGTTCTCCATCAATATAAAATTATATTACTAGGGAGTTTTAGAAAAGAGAACCCTCAATAGAGATGAAAGTCAGTTAAATTGAACATATTGTTCTCAAGTATCTTCATCAAGAAATACAGAAATTCTGAAGCACCTGTTCTTCCACATTTCACTGAATCTTTTAAAATAGCACTGTCAAAATATATTTTACCAGTCTTGAAAATACAAGTAGGAAATTATTTTTCTCATTTATCAGAAGGGGTATGAAGAAACACTAGAAACAATGGCTAAAACATGGATTTTAATGAATAAACTGCTTAGAAACTGTGTTTTCTTGAGCACCAGGAAAAAAGTGATAATCATTTTATTTTATGGTATGATTATATTTTTTTAGCACCAGAAGACCTTTCAGTTGTATACACAGTATTTGTGTATATAGTTTGTTTCTTTTAAATGTAGTATTATTCTATTGTACTTCTGATTAAAATAAAACCAATGATCATTTAATTTTATGATATAACTTAATAAAGAAATGAATGCTCTACCCTACTTAATAAAAAAAGGAGTTAAAATTTGTTCTATTATTGAACTCCTGCCAATGATGAGATATATGAAATAAAATCTACACAGACTAAATAACACTTCAACATGTCTTCATACTGTAAGTTCTTACAGTCTATTTTTAATGTATATTTTTTTGTCCTGGTTGGATCAAAGAATTATGTTCACATTTCAAGCACCCTGCAGTATTCTAAGTGACAGAACTGATAAATGTTTGTTTCACAGCAGTCATTGATTAATGAAGATAATTTTCATCTCCCAAACAGTATAGATACTACACCAGACACAAGGTGGCAGGCAGAAAGGCACTCGAGTCAGCTGTGGGGAGGAAACAATATAGGGGACTTAAAAGAACTACAAGTACTGTATATCCACAGAGATACGTTTGTAAGAATATACGTGGTCCGTTTTATTAATAACTTGAGAAATCCCTTATACGACACAATCATCTCTAAGCCCCATTTTAAGAATATTTGAGAACCAGCCATCTATTGAACTTTACAAGATGTTTAATCTCTTCAAATCAAAATCAAGTCAGGATTCCATTCTACAAGTGTTACAAGCACGAAGTTGTAGTGTTAAGTTTTACTGACTTATTAATCATTGTATTTTAGACTGGAGAACTTAAGCATCAGGAGTACTCCTTAAAAACCTGTGTTTTAATTTAGTTTCAATTTTAATCTTAGTCAGTAGGTAGCAGCTGATGATGTCCAAATATTGAATGAAACATGTTCGGAATTGATTATTTTCGCCATGTTGGTTAATCCTGTCCATATTGACTTATATTCAAATTTCTGTAGAACACTTTCCGGCCTTGTCAATACTTTACGTTTTTTTTTTTGTGTGTAAAAAACCTCCACTGACTTATTATACAAAGAAATTAGTTTGTAAAGTATGTAAAGTATTGACAAGGCGGGAAAGTGTTCTATAGAAATTTGAAACATGTTCTGCGAGTAAAAGGATAATGAAATAATAATCAATGGATTATTTTGTGTACTGAACAGGTGGACCCTCAAATTGTAATTGCTCATACATAGTAATTTTCAATACGGATCATAACAATGAAATTTATTACTTGTAATATGTAGTATGTTTCGAGCTGACAGTGGAGAGCTGGCGTGGAATGACATAAATAGACGAATAAACTTGAGCAGAGTTTTAAAACTAAGAATGATCATAATATGAAAATAAAGTTGGAATTCAAGAGGACAAATTGAAAATGCTTAAGAAAAACCTAGTAAACAATTGATAGGGAATCTGCTACTTGGAGGGCAGCCCTAAATGTAGATCACTGATTGATTGATTGATAACAATAACAATTATTTTAAAAACCAGGAGTACATCAGATAAAAAGAACGAAAAACCTCCACTGACTTATTATACAAAGAAGTTAGTTGTAAATGTAGGAAATCCTTAGAACTCAAGCCCGAGACTTTCTGACTGTTTTACAAGACTTGATCAATAGTGAATTATGTGGTGATAGAAGACAAATTCCCCCAGTCAGAACACGGAAAACACAGAGCTCACCTTGATTACCTTGGATTTATCTGACTTAAGAATCCCAAGTTTCTAGATGTAATAAGATGACTGAATGGATATGTGTCTTATTCTAATGTAACAACCGTGTTGCAATCACAATCCAAACTTACAGGGACTGGGGCGTATAATGCTCTGTTCAAACAATTCCAGAAATCCCTGTATGTTCAGATTTCAACGTTGTGCATGACTGCAAACCTTAAGTTTCCTAAGCAAGGTCCATAACTTATGTAGACATACACCAACAGCAGTCATAAATGGACAGTCTTGAAAGCTCTTTGATTTGTGAGCCTGAAGTTATGACTCTGAAGGATTTTGTTGTGTAGTTTGAAAACTCTGGTTAAGTCTTCAGATTAATTCCGCATGCCGTGACTAATAACTCTTACTGCTGAAACCATGAATTAAAAAAAACTTCTCTAATATTACTTCGTCCTGCATTCTTAATCAGACTACAATGAGAATTCAGTCGACTTCACTTAATCCCACAATTTTCTACAAACTTAAGAAGACAACCTTGTTCTTTTTTCCTGCATTGAAAGCAGATGAACTTGAAGTTATTTGTACCTATACACACCAGTGACGTATACTGAGGGCTACCAAGGCTATCAGTGAAGCCCAAATCTCAATTGAGAATGATGGGCATCTAAAGCACATTATAATTTAAGCATCTGAAACATTGTTCAATTTACAAAACTTGAAAGCAGTGAGAAAAAACGTCGCACACATTTCTGAAAGCAAGGCATCGGACTCTTGCCCCCCCCCCCCCCCCCCCCGGACTCGCCACACACGGCCTGCTGCTGGATATCGGATAGGAGCGGGGACCGGCTTCGGCCCGTCAGATCGCCACTGCTAACTATCAACCATGCGTTAATCATCGTATATACTTCCTCACTTCATACTTCTGGCTTAATGATACAGATAAGAGATTGCAGGTATTCCTCACTCCCGTTTACTTCTACATCCTTGTAGGAAGAGACTGCAGGGCTGCTGTTAGAGGAGCAATATAGTTTTATTTTTATTGGCAGATCTGCTAAACTGAAATGCCATCTTTCAGGTTCAGTGTTTTCTTTTGTTGGTTGGAATTGAACCCGTGATCATGGGTCAGACACCACCATTGATCTCCCGAGGAAGCTAATTAACCAGTGAACGATGGGTACGACCGCTATACAACAACAACAATAATAATAATAATAATAATAATAATAATAATAATAATAATAATAATAATAATAATAATAATGGGGCATGACATCTATATAGGCTTGGTGTTGACCTAATGGGGATAAAACGAATGGCAAAGATGTCATAAACACCCAGTCCTCAAGCCAGGGGAATTAACAGTATGAGGGGGTTGATTGTGAAAACTGAACTGGGGCCATTGGACCAAAGGCAAATGTTCTATCCATTTAGCCACAAAGCCGGACTTTCATTTGCTAAACCTTAGGCTACCATCTCCACTGATCAGGGGTGGAACATTGGCAGTACCAGAGGTCAGGGCTGTAGCCTGTAAAGCAGCCTTGACAACACAGCAAGCTTCTCCGTTGGCTACTGGCTGCAGCTCAAAACGCTGAAGGCTTGACGTTCACTAAACCAACCATCGAAAAGAGGTAACCTAAGTCTAATGGTAGCCCATGTCTTAATTCCAGCATACGCCACTGATACACACTGTATATTCCACAAACTTGTCCCTCATGGAGAATTAATAAATATAAGTAAAATTTAGCAATACATCTTCCGGTCCTGGCAGTCAGTTGCTGAGGATAACCATTCCCAAATGGTTGAAAGAGCTCCAGTTAAGTAAATTTACTGTTTAAAAAAAAAGAAGTGAAGTCAGTATTCTTCAAAGTTTAGGTGAATCATGTTGTTACAATATGCTGTTAAGAATCCTTTACCTTCCTATCAAATAAGGTTCACTCAAAATATTTGGATCACTTAATATTTCACCACATTGAATGTTCTATACCTTACTCTAAACATTTGCTTCTCCTGCAAAATATGCTCATTTCGTAACAGCTTTTAAGTCAGCATTGTCTAAGTTTTAAGTAATCATGAATCTGACTGGCTGTGTGGAATAGTTAGTTAGACATTCACCTCCTACGCTCAGGGTTATCAGATCAAATCCCAGCACAGTTAATTGGCATAAAAGAGTGCTTAACTGTGAGATTTAGTGGCATATTAAACGGTTAAATTTGGTATTTCAACTTTCATTAAAACCAATGGCAATAAAGATGTTATTAGATACCAAAACTTCAGTTCACTCATGTACCCGCATATCATCAAATCAGTTTACAAGGAAAATACTGAAATCCACCTCAATACAAATAACTTTCTGCCCACCGATGATACTGGATGCTATGCTTGTGAGATATACTGTATGTTGCAATCACAAAACCCAACACCACATGAGACTGGCGACTTGGACCAGCAACCCCCTTCTTTAACTTTTCCCATTCAACCTCCTTTCATCCATTTGCTCCTTTTTGAAACTGACAGTATGAGATTTTTGATGTCCAAGAAGTCTCACTTCCCCCTATCTTCCTTTACCTACTACTCTATCCCACAAGGAATAGAATTCTTCCTTATTTAGTCATGGGATGATAACTTACTGTTTTGTCTGTTGAACTGAATCATAAATCAGAATATACCTAGGTGTATACATCGTACATTTAAGATACATGTTAAAAGACCACTTGAGAAAACAACAAAATAATCCCTTTTACAGTATAGACTGGCAGTCTTGGAATTAAAGCATTAAAAGTATCAGGGTGCCCGCTAGTAACCTACATGTTTTCCCTCTGATATTCCCATTTTCCCTGAATTAAATTTAGTGGGACGTGGTACATAAAAGTGACGATTAAGTATGTTTATCATACTATGGAATCATCATCTTGAAACATATTATGCACAAACACTTACAATGGCATAAAGAACTTGAAGTAAAGTGCCACTCTATGAAGTGGGTTATCAGTAGGGCCCAGATGTTTATAACATGTCATATTTTGTTTCTTTATATTATTTCCATGGAAAATACAAGTTAAGCATGATTTTATCTACAGTGTCTAAAATTATGCAATTTTCACAGGTCATATAAAATCATATTTTGGCTCTTTAAACATTTTTTGTCATTTTTCATATTAGGGTCATATTTCCCTGTGAATTTTCATGTTTCTGTCATATTTTTATTAGATTTTTGCATACCTGCTTTTAGTTGTCTCAAATACGGATTTTTCACATCCCCTAATTATTGTCTGTAATTTCTAAGATTATCTTTCTTGGAAATATATATTTATGTTAATTAGAAGAGTAAGCTGTATAGAAAGAGACAGATGCATATAAAGCAACAGAATAGTGAGCCTCAATTGAACTCTAATGATATGATGTATTTCAAATACGGCCCAGTAACATCCTGCGATGTTGAGCGGTCTTTTTTCCCCTTCACAAGTCAATGTAGCATGAAAATAGAAGATCATTCCTATTTGAAAACTTTTAAATAAATGTTATTTGCTATTGTAATCTGATCGCCCATCAAAATGTGACCTTTATTTCATTCTGTGCAGAGTCTAGAGTTACCCCTGGAATGAGTAATTAAATAAATTCAAAATATAATAATAAAATTAATATTATTACTTATTTGTCCGTCTCTGTGGTGTAGTGGTTAGCATGATTAACTGCCACCGCCGAAGGCCTGGGTTTGATTCCCGGCTCTGCCATGAAATTTGAAAAGTGGTATGAGGGCTGGAACGGGGTCCATTCAGCCTCGGGAGGTCAACGGAGTAGAGGTGGGTTCGATTCCCATCTCAGCCATCTTGGAAGTGGTTTTTCGTGGTTTCCCACTTCTCCTCCAGGCAAATGCCAGAATGGTACCTACAGTAACTTAAGGCCACGGCCGCTTCCCATCTTCCAATCCCCCCTCGAGGCCCCTGTTCAGCATAACAGGTGAGGCCGCCCGGGCGAGGTACTGGTCCTCCTCCCCAGTAGTATCCCCGGCCCAATGTCTCATGCTCTAGGACACTGCCCTTGAGGCAGTAGGGGTGGGATCCCTCACTGAGTCCGAGAGGAAAACCAACCCTGGAGGGTAAACAGATTAAGAAGGAGAAATATATTATTATTGAATGTTCTAGATTTTAAAAGTATATTTTCAATATAATGTTAATTTAAACATTGGCAAAATTTTGAAAATTTCGAAAGTGTGATCAAAAAATTTTAGTCATATTTATTGTCATATTTTAATACATTTTTAGGTCATAAATGCTTGCATATTTCTAACATTTTTAGGTCATAAACATCCCGGCCCTAGTTATCAGTAATACCATCATAAACGCCATTGCAAGAAACAACAAAAATGAACTACAGTGAAACCCCTCTAAGTTGGACACCTACGGTTCCTTAAAAATGTGTCCAATGTCCAATTTTTAGGATGAGTGTACTGTACATACATACGAGGACGGTTTGAAAAGTTCTCAGAATCACTGCTAGATGTCAGTGCTAGAGCAACGAGGTTCCCGCACAATAATCACACATCCTTTGTGAGTGAACACGTGGTGCGTCAGTGCTCTAGCTGCAGGAGTGTGGTAGTGACGACTCTTTGTTGTTGTTCCCACGTAGTGATTTGTGTCAATGGAAAAATTGAGATTCGAGCAGTGATTAAATACTTTGTAAAGAAAGGTATGAAAACAAAGGAAATTCATGCTGACTTTCAGAACACACTGGGGGACTCTGCTCCTTCATTTTCAGCTGTTGCCAAGTGGACCAACGAGTTTAAATTTGGTCGGGAGAGCTTGGATGATGATCCGCGTAGTGGACGGCCAAAAAGTGTTACGACCCCAGAATTTATCGCAAAAGTGCATAAAATGGTCATGGAGGATCTTCGACTGAAAGTGCGGGAGATTGATGAAGCTGTAGGGATGTCTTCTGAACGGGTATATTATATTTTAACCGAAGAATTGGGTATGAAAAAATTATCTGCAAGATGGGTGCCGTGGCTCTTGACATCTATATATATAAAATAAGAGTTTTGTCTGTACATTGCTCAGAATTTGAAAAGAATGGTATTTCTGTATCGGTCATGTCCATAGTAACAAGAAAACGTACTTTTTACTTTTCCGTAATTTCTGTCTGTCTGTCTGTATGTACACGCATCACGAGAAAACAGCTGAAGAGAATTTAATGAAAATCGGTATGTAAAGTCGGGGGATGAGCCGCTACAAAGGTATACATAATTTTATTCACACCAAGTGAAATGGTAGTTTAGGGAAAGGCCTTAAATTTAATTCTCGAATATTTATATTATTAGCGGTCCTATCGATAAATACTATATAACTAAAGTTATATAGAATTAAATTTCAAATCAATTATGTCTTATACATTTTTACCGTACCGGCTCTGATAACACAGATATTAATGAATTTGTAGTTTTGTTGCTAAATCCATATCAACACCTAGCCACGAGAAAATGGGTTAACAGAATTTAATAAAAACCACTATATAGAGTCGGGGAATAAGAAACTACAGTCTAGGCTGTAAATAATTATATTCGCCCGAGATGAAATGGTAGTTTAGGGGAAGGCACCTAAAATTTAATTTTTAAATACCGGTACCTATGTTATTGGTGCTATCGAAAAGTACTACATAACAAAAGTTATAGACAATACAATTAATGATCATTTATGTTTCATTCAGTTTTACTGTACTGACTATGATAGGAGTGGTATTTCAGAAGGCCTACAATATCGAAAGCGCATAACACTGATCAACAATAACTTTACATTGAACATTGTTTGTTACTGATCAACAATAACTTTACATTGACCATTGTTTGTTGTGATGTTCTTCGTTTCTTATGGTCCCGCTCAACTCCGATAGATGGGATTACTACTGCGTACCAAGTATAACAGCCCGACTGAACATAGGCGGGAAATAGCTGGGGAGTTGGAAAAATTTCTTCTTTAGCATGCCATTCCTCTGATTCATGTAGCCTCTGTGGCTCAGACGGCAGCGCGTCGGCCTCTCACCGCTGGTAACCGTGGTTCAAATCCCGGACACTCCATGTGAGATTTGTGCTGGACAAAGCGGAGGCGAGACATGTTTTTCTCCGGGTACTCTGGTTTTCCCTGTCATCTTTCATTCTAACAACACTCTCCATTCTCATTTCATAGCATCTATCAGTCATTAATATATCACTGGGAGTGGCGACCCCATCGTACTAACAGCTATATATATACATGCTTCATTTATTACATCCCTGACCCAGTCAATGACTGGAAAACAGGTTGTAGGTTTTCATTTTCATTTTCCTCTGGTTCATACATTTTCTGATACTGCAGGTACGTAACACACTGGTTCATCATAGTATTCCAGTTATTCGATCCCTACTCTGACACGCTGTTTTGAATGAGCTGTATGCACACTTACCGCAGAGGTTCACTTAGTAGTAGTAGTATGACCTGGTCAAGAATTACTATTTAAGCCTATTTAAAATTAAAGCACCACAATTCACTAAATAACTCAAAAGTCAAACCTGAAAAGAGCCATTTCTTAAGAAAAGCTTCTTCTTCTTCACTTTTATTAAATTCTACATTCATTTAATTCCATATTAGCAGTGAAGAGGGGCCTTCTCCTCTGGCTTGGAGGAAAAAAATTCCCTCCAAATCAGATAGGTTTTTCCGTTGCCATTGTAGTGAATTGAGATTTTCCGACTCATCGGGTACTCCTCGGAAACAGATTATTAAAAAGGCATAGTTTTTGCCCTGGGACTCTCCACTATTCGCCTTCCCCCCCCCCCCGCAGAAAAAAGATGAAGAGTGTTCACGGATCAGAACTGTCTGCGACTTGGTCATTCCAGCTCTGGAATTCCAGCATAGTACTGTTCGTTAAAAGTGAGAAAGTGTGTGGTCTTTCATTTAATGGAGTATTTCATATGAAAGTATTGCTTTTAATCGCGCCATTCCTACTGACCTCATTGCAATGACCTATGTTCATTTCAGTTGGAAAAACCACTAAGACAGTTTTTCTGAGGATGTAAAATGGCTGGTGGAGAGTCGGTGTCTGCCATTATAATGAAAACTCCCCAACCTGGTGGTGACTGATGGTAGGCAAGCGGGCCTATCATTACAATGAAAATTCCCTAACACAGTCTTCATATGAGAAAAGACGTTTGGTGACTTCTCCGTTGCGTTTCTAGGGTAACGTTAAGAGCTATGCACTTTAATACAATCTTGCTCACAACGTGTACACTACCTAGCCTAGAATTCTGTATACAATGTAGAATTCCGTAGCGAAGCACGGGTACATCAACTAGTTGGACAATAAACGCACCAGATTGGAAATGTCCGAACAAAGTCTGGCCCGTTTTCAGTGCAACCAACAAGATTTTTTGCGCCGGTTTGTGACTACAGATGAAACTTGGGTCCACTACTATACCCCAGAGACAAAACAGCAGTCAAAGCAGTGGAAACATGCTGATTCACCATCACCAAAGAAAGCAAAGGCAGTGCGTTCGGCCGGAAAGGTCATGGCCTCATTTTTCTGGGATGCAAAAGGCATTCTGCTGATAGATTATCCTCCTACTGGCCAAACAATTACAGGGCAATACTATGCAAACCTCCTAGACGAACTACAGGAAAAGATACACGAAACAAGGCCTGGTTTGGCAAGGAAAAAGGTCATCTTTCATCAGGACAACGCTCCGCCGCACACAAATATTATTGCCATGGCAAAACTTAATGAACTGGGGTACGAATTGTTGCCACATCCACCTTATTCACCTGATTCGGCACCATCGGACTTTCATCTATTCCTCAAGCTGAAAATTTTCCTCGGTGGACGGAGATTTTCTACAAGGGAATAACTGACAGCCGAATTGGAGAGGTATTTTGTAGGTCTGGAGGAATCTCATTTTCGAGATGGGATCAAGGCATTGGAACATCGCTGGACCAAATGCATTAGTCTACAGGGAGACTATGTTGAAAAATAAAAGCCGTTTCACTGACGTAAGATACTTAATTCTAGCACATTCCGAGAACTTTTCAAACCACCTACGTAACAACAACAGTGGTTCTTTGAATTTATGTACAGTACAGTACACTGAATTTCATGCCTACTGAAAGTTAAAAAAAAAAAAAAAAAAATACAGAATTTTGCGTATTGTACTGTTCAGTGCTCACCCTTTACAATTTAGCGAAAAAAATCAGTCACAAGACTGTTTTATTTTTCGGCTTTTGCACGTGCTCATCCTGATTCAACTTTTGACGTAAGCCAAATGGTGTTTCAGTAATTTCTGGTTGGTTCTACACAAACGCATAACATTCCAACTCATTAATACACTACACAGCTTTTTGACGAGTAGGTAGTTCCTTGGGGGACAGAAATAGATTTCTTCTTCCTAAGACAATCATTCTTCTGAAGAAATAACTTTTTGTAACAATCCATCAATTGTTCCAGGAATATCATCGTGGACTTCCAACAATTTATAAAAATCATTAAAAACACTGTCTCACAATTCACTGCGAAGGACTTCAGGGGGACATCTCAGTTCCTCGGTTAACACATTTCACAATTGTTTCTTTAGACATGTCCATCCAAGCACCATGGATCCAGCAACTGCATTGAGGACCGTCACACTCCATGTAAATTTGATTGCGTGGTTGTACTTATCAGCCAAATTACAGGAAGACTCTCTGTCTTAACATTATTGTTTCTAAATGCTCTTGGGCAGGCATCATTTCCAATGACAATGTTAAAATTGCTTGCACTAAACCATTACAAAGTATAAAACAAAATATTTTGAACCTGTCCAAACTGTCATTTAATAGCTGTCCAATGTACAGAGGATTTTTAACATGGAATTAAACAGTGCATTCAATATAAGTCTCATCAAAAGGGGTGTCCGAAGTGGGGGGTTTCACTGGTACATTGCTCACAGCAGCCATTGGTCAATCACTGTGTTCATCACGGAGCTTATTCTTGAAACTGGCATAAGTGAGCATGGCAGTTTCTAAACACGCTTGTAACAAGAAATATGGGTTCATGTTACGAAACTCAGGAAGAGTTCCTGTAGCAAATGGAGGTGTCGTTCAAATACGTATGCTGATCAACTAGTATGCACAGAAAACAAGCACCCCTGACACATTCCTTTCTTTGTAGATTTTTAAAAATGATAATTTAACTTTTCTGTAATAATTTCTCCTTAATAGTGAAGCAAAAATAATGGAAGCCTCCGTGGCTCAGACGGCAGCGCATCAGCCTCTCACCGCTGGATACCGTGGTTCAAATCCCGGTGACTCCATGTGAGATTTGTGCTGGACAAAGCGGAGGCGGGACAGGTTTTTCTCCGGGCACTCCAGTTTTTCCTGTCATCTTTCATTCCAGCAACACTCTCCATTATCATTTCATAGCATTTATCACTCATTAATAAATCACCTTGGGAGTGGCGACCCCATTGTAATAACAGCCTATATATGTTTCATTCATTACATCCCTGCCCCGGTATATGACTGGAAAACAGGTTGTAGGTTTTCATTTTCAGTGAAGCAAAATCCATAATAATTATGGGCAATTCATAATGTTTAGCACCTCTATGTTATGAAAATTACATGGGTAGAATTTAAAATACTGAGCACTTTAAAAGGAACATTAAGAAAGTAGGAGTGATTGTATTTTTTAATTTACAGGTATATTATCATATTTTAAGTTTTCATTTAATGAGAACAAGGTAATTACAAATTAATGGGAAAGTTATCATCTATGAACATTTAATTTTACTATCAAAGTAAAGACCTAGAATTACGTTATTGTTAAGAGTGAATTGTACGTTATACCACACTTGAACTAATGCAATACTAGATATGTCGCACGCTTTGTGTACTGCCAACTTTAGAGTAGTGTTTTCTGTGTTTTCCCTGTTTTTTTCTTCTTCAGAAAACGGGTGCTCCTGTGCATACTAGCCATAATACCATTAAAAAACATCACCCTGTCAAAAATGAACCACACTTGGTAATAGGAAATAAAACCTATTCATAGATTACTACACTGATATATAAATTTCATCCAATGAAGCAACTTTCAACAGACAGGCAGAATTATATATCAAAATGCAGAGGACCCTGTTTACATTCATTTTTAAGAATAGGCCTACTGTTTTTTGTAACTGTAGGTCTATCTGGGAATTTATGTAAAATATAAAACCTACCACTAATCAAATCTACCGCAAACCATTTCATTACATATTTTAAAATTCTGCTTGTAAGCAAAGCTTAAATATTGTTAAATTAAATACATTCATACATTAAATTAATTACATTTTCATGTCAGCACTAGCTCAAGCTGACTTGCCAAATGGTACATTTTTGGGCTAAATGGATAAAGTATTTTGATCTGGTTGAACTTCGCAACATGAAATAGAACATGGTTTGTAAATTCTTAACTAATATACTCTGAATATAAAATTAGAGTGTAATAATATTCCGTAGAGTTACCATAAACCTTTCTTGACCAAAACTGCATAAAAATGCAGATTAATCAATGGTAATATTTACAGATGATAGGAAGACAAATACTCTGAAAGAGTAGGTTTTAAAAATTACTATCTCTATCCTGAAATCACAGAGTGCAACTGAACATTTCTTTGCATTACTAATGTCCAGTTTTTTGTCACAAACAAACAACTGGATGATAGTTCTCCTGCTCAAGCCAACTATGCAGGTACATTCTAAATGCAAGTTGAAATGGGTGGAGGTTACTAATATTACAGTATATCATAAGGAAAGAATGAAAGTAGGTGCTGCTGCCTTCATAATTGGTACTACTTACTCATGACTAACCAGTGTGAACTATTTCTTTCCATTCAATATGACAGTATAAACACCAGTAAAATATAAGATGGAATTAAACTTCAATAGGTCTAGAAGAGCCTGTTGCTACAATCCCTGCATTAAATCCTGGTGGTATTATTATGGAGGCTACCTTTATATTAAGCCAGTCTAGGCAAGTTTGATAATTTAAAATGCAGTAGACAGAATTAAAAATGTGTATTCTTATTGAATCTCTGATCAATCCAGTCCATTCCCATCAGTGATGCTGTATGTACAGCAGCTCAGCAAACAGCAAAATAGGCACACGGTAGTGTATGTTCCTCGTATTTAATATTTCATCAGACTTAATTTTACTTATTATCAAAATTTAATTCACCTCCCATGTAGATACCCACAAGACACGTCTATAGATTCGATGAATTCTAACTAGTATTTTCCATGGTAAATACAGTATTAATTCATATACTAACACTGTATTTCAGTATAACAAATTTTATAGAATTGCTGAACTTATTTTCATTTCCCAATAAATATAGATAGAGATGAGTAAAATTTCTGAAGTGGGCTCTTTCAATTTTTTTTGGGAGGGGTGGGGTGGGGGGGCAATCCACTTTTAATGTATGATTTTACTGACTGAATTCCACAGTTTCATCAGGATTGACTGGACTGGAATGCAATAAACTAGACTAACTTGGTGTGAAAACAGGGGCGCACAGCTGTGAGCTTGCATTCAGGAGATACTGAGTTCGAACCCCACTGTTGGCAGCCCTGAATATGGTATTCCGTGGTTTCCCATTTTCACACCAGGCAAATGCTGGGGCTGTGCCTTAATTAAGGCCACAGCCGCTTCCTCCCCACCCCCATCGTCACCGTAAGAACTATCTGTGCTGGTGCAACGTAAACCAACTTGGGGAAAAAAACCAGTACATAGTACAACGGTAGTTAATTGGTGAATTGGACTAAACATCGTGGCTTTTTTACCTTTCTTGTCACCTTCTGAATTACAAGGCAATTACAAATTAATGGGAAAGTTATCATCTATGAACATTTAATTTTACTATCAAAGTAAAGACCTGGAATTACGTTATTGTTAAGAGTGAATTGTACGTTATATGCTTTTAGCCATAGAGAAAGGATTCACCCTGTATATAGGTAACCAAAAGGAAACAACCAGATGTACAAATATATAGTGTGTAAAACACAGGAACAGCAGGTAGGAGAGGCAAAGATAAGATAAAATGTAAAAATACAAGGATAAAACTATCATCTACATGGGCTCTTTTATCAAATCTAGTTCTTCTAGACCTATTTAAAAAGGTTAGCTGGTAGAAAATGCCAGTGTGTGAAGACTGGAGTACTTTTATTCATTATTATTATTTTTTTTTTTGCTATTTGCTTTACGTCACACCGACACAGATAGGTCTTATGGCGACAATGGGATAGGAAAGGCCTAGGAATGGGAAGGAAGCGGCCATGGCCTTAATTAAGGTACAGCCTCAGCATTTGCCTGGTGTGAAAATGGGAAACCACGGAAAACCATCTTCAGGGCTGCTGACTGGAGTTCAAACCCACTATCTCCCGGATGCGAGCTCACAGCTGCACGCTCCTAACTGCACAGCCTCTTTATTTCTATGACTGTCTTTGTTCTTCCTTTCCGTATCTTCATATCCTTCTTTCTAGCTTCCTTCTTTGAAGTCATTGGACGAATGTCCACTATATGTCTTTGTTTCTGCCAAAATTTTCCATTGAATCAATTTTCTTTCAAAATGTATAGTAACTCAAAAAACCAATGAGCATATTATATTGTACGTTCCATGCATTTAATATTTTATCAGAATTAATTTTAATTATCAAAATATAATTCACAGCAAACACATGTACAGGTTCAATTAGTTCAAAGAAAAGAGTATCTGCAAGGAACTTATACAATACCGCGCGCCCATTTTTTTTTTTTTTTAAGCCACTGTACATGAATGCCTGTTACCTTGAATTTTCTTTCTTGATCTCTGAAGGAATACACACTCTTGATATACCCTACTATCATAACTAATAAAACTGTTTCAGAACTTAAAAGCATTCAAAATGGATTATTACTTAAGGATGGTATACATTTAAGGAAAACAAAGGAGAAAACTGCTGAGAGTCCAAACATACCATCAGATTAAGCTTACAATTTCAGTAGAAAATGGATTTACATTATGAAACACATTAGTTAGTCAATCATGCACATTTAAAAAAAATGAAAATACAGACATTTAAATTATTGGAGTATTTTAGTTGGATACAGGATACAGCTTAAATTACCTATATTTCTACATACATTAAAAGAGAGTTCAAGCTATGGTGAATCAAAATCTCAAATGTTGTCAAAATTGGATTAATTTTGGTGTTATTTCATATTTAAAAAACAACAACATAAATCTGGTGTTATTTCACACAAAAACAAAATAACTTTACAGCCCTCATAGTGCAATATATGGCATATTTCTACAAACACAACAGATTTGTAGAATTTGCACATCAATATATTGTGGTTTGCAATAAAATTAGCTATATGCATTTGCATAAAGCTACATTGGCAATACTGTGTAGCAACAGTTAGTCAGCGATGTTCCCAACTTCAATACATGTGCCATACATGTCTGCCAAACAACAGTAGAGGTCAAAATACTGTTGGGAGAGGGGGCTCTGCTATTGCTGTTGCATAAATAGCATGGGCATATTTATATTAATATGTTTGTAGGCGAGGCAAGTTCTCATCTACCATACCTACTCGAAAAGATTAAGCATGCTTGTTATGTCATGCAGTACACTGGGAGCAATACAGTTTCAAGCTAAGGCATCACGGCTAACTCAATGAGTCAGGTGGCAGTTTGGCTTTCAATCCACAGCACTAAACTTCCGATTTGAGTGTTCTTCGTCAAATGTTAAAAAAATTTGGAACTTTCCCAGGAAAAAAATAAATAAATAAAAATCTTGCATTATTTCATGAGCATAAAATTATTAAAATTTTGACCTACGAGGGCTTGAAAGAGAATGTACTTGCTATATGCTCAATACAACCATGGTTTGCAAATCTGTAATTCACAAAAACTAAATATTCCTAAATTATTCATACTTCAGTTCAAATCAAAAAAGTCAAAGGATAGACAACATAATTTAAACAACAAGTCCTACCACTAAAATACAGTACATTTACAACAATTAGAAACTGCAGTAATATGTTTTTACAACACACTGCACACTGAAGGAAGACTTGCTATAAACCTTTCTGTTGGACAAGCAGTTAGAAAGATGCAAAAGGAATTGAACCTCTTTTGTTACCTAATATTAATAATGAAGGTGTAAATATATATATATTTTTTTGCAAGCTGCTTTATGTCGCACCTAAACAGATAGTCTTATGGTGACGATGGGACAGGAAAGGGCTAGAAGTGGGAAGGAAGCGACCGTGGCCTTATTTAAGGTACAGTCCCAGCATTTGCCTGGTGTGAAAATGGGAAACCACGGAAAACCATTTTCAGGGTTGCCAATAGTGGGGCTTGAACCCACTATCTCCTGAATCCTGGATATTGGCTGCACTTGAGCGACTGCAGCTATCGAGCACGGTGGTGTAAATATTAACAGGAGCAATTACAAATTAATCTTCAGCAAAATCTGAAGCCAAATATCCAAGAGTATTAAAAACTAGATATAATGCTTCAACATTTCTCTGTGGAAGTGAACCAGTAACTTACTTGAATCAATAGATTTTATGTTAACATTTTGCCTCATTCAGCTGAATAGTTCACTTCTCCCAACAACAGGATGGTATGAATTTCATCAATCTGGTCCACAATAGCAGTCAATAAATTCCATAAATGTTGCAAACATAAAAGTTCACATTCTCATATTCTAGAAGATACATTGCAAATTTTGAAATTGCATTATTCCCCTCTCTCTAGTTGAATTTTACTGAAAAGAAGCAAAATATGAAACAACTCAGCTATATTTTGCAGCTTTTGGTATTAGTTTTAACACAAAGGCTACTCCTTGATGATGCAGTGCTTGCTTTAGTATGTCCATAATTACATCCAAACACTTTCAATTAAACGTATTAAAAAATCTATGGGTGTATTTACAAGTTCACAATCTGAAAATTAATTAGTTTATGCCTTCTAAATATAAATGTTCCACTTAAACAATGGTCCTGAGTTTCTGCAAAACACTGTGTTATACTATGCATCACAAAATACAGTACATATGTATTTGCAAAATATCTGAAATAAATGGATTACAACATGGAATATATTATAGTTGGGGATAAATATAAATTACATTTCATCGCCATTAAGATCTGACATATGACCGTGTCGGCAGGACTAAAGTTTGGGACAGTCTGGTGCAAAAAGGAATTGGAGAGGGATTAATAAAAATGATCATGGCAATGTACAAGGAATGTTGTAGTTGCATGCAAACACAAGTTGGCAGGACAAGTTGATTCAAAATCACTAGTGGGCTGAGACAGCGAAGCCAGTCCTGTTTACAACAGTCATGGATGACATCATGAGAACAGCAAAAGCAGCATATGGAGGAAGATAATTGAACGTGTTGTTATTTGCAGATGGTATTGTGATTTGGGGTGAAGAGGACATGAATGTTCAAGAACAGTTGGATGTGGTGAATGGGAAGATCAAAGAATGTGGATTGAAAATAAGGGTAGAAAAGAGTAAACTCTTGTTCTGACTGGAGGGAAAAAAGAAGGGAAAGGTCAGATTAGACTTGCAGACAAGCCCCTGGAAGTAGTGGAGACGTTCAAATACCTGGGGAATGAATTAATGGAGAATGCTCGACTGGATGCTAAAATCAGTAAGAGGATTCAAGCTGAAAGCAGTTTCTATCATAGTGTAAGAAACATGTTATGGGACAAAGATGTGCCAATGGAAGCAAAGGAAACTATGTACAAGATGTATTACATACCCATAACAACTTACGGAATAGAAACTTGGACAATGACAAAGAAGGATGAGAGTCGAATACAGGCAGCCAAAATTGAAGTTCTTGAGGAGTATGATACAGAAGAGTAGAAGAGACAAAATAAGGAATGAGAAAATCCGGGAAGAAATTTGAGTGGAAAAAAATGAATGATAGAATAGAGAAGAGCCGATTAAGATGGTTTGGGCACATAAAGAGCAAATTAGTGATGAAAGAATGCCAAAAAACATGATGGAAATGCAAGGAAGGAGAGGCCGCGGATGACCACGATTGAGATGGAAGGACACAATCCAATGCAGTATTAGAGAAACCTGGACTGGGACACAGTGTTGGAGGAGGAGTGGTGGAAAGACCGAAGAAAGTGGAGAGGAACCATATTTGGCCCTACCCGGCTACAGCTGGATAATGGGAAATGATGATGATGATGATGATGAACTGCCCGAGTCAATGAGACATATAACCAATAGAAAGAAAAGAAAAGAAAAAAAAAAAGATAGGTCACTGAGTCATAACTGGACAACTTGAAGCCTTAAGAAGACTAGTATCATAGAATGAGTGAAATATACAGATTTATCACATCTGAGACATCACAGTAACAAATGGAAACTTAGGATCTAGGTATTAAACAGTAAAAAAACATTCAAAGCAGTAAAATTCTTTATAAAATTAGTAGTTATTATTATAATATATACAAGTCTGATTATTTTGCACAGAAAACGTACTTACACAATTAAAAGAAAACAAATGGCAGTTCTTTGTTAGAACCAAGTTTTGCAACAAGGAACAGCTATGATTATTAAAATGTTCTCATTTGAACTTCAGTGCTTGGTTATTACTGCACCTAGACCATCTTTATC
This sequence comes from Anabrus simplex, assembly GCF_040414725.1. Classification (NCBI taxonomy): domain Eukaryota; kingdom Metazoa; phylum Arthropoda; class Insecta; order Orthoptera; family Tettigoniidae; genus Anabrus; species Anabrus simplex. Next base: position 48,220,714 of record NC_090268.1, read on the forward strand.
CACATCAGCACAGTACATCACACATCTCAACATCTGTCAAAACACACTGATCAATCAATCCTATAATAAAAATTAAGATAGGATGGAATTACTGTATATGAAATATGCCACTAGAACAATATTGGGAGCTACAGAACTTGACCATATAATCAATCATAGGCCTAAATGAGCATGATAACAACTGTCACAACCATGTATGTTAGCACAAACAAGATGGTTCTGTAGCCTCATCTGGAGGAGTTATTTTAAATGACTCCTTGTCCATCGTCTGCAATTCTAAACGCGAACGATTAGATTCCACCAAATGCTGAGCAATATCAGCAAACATTTCTTCCACACCTTCCCCAGTTTTGCACGATGTTTTGTAGGTTGCACTGATCAAGTTATGACACTGTTCACTATAATCATAAGAAAACAAAACAGTCTGATCATTCATTTTTTATAACTTGATTTAAATACAAAAAACAAAACAAAACAAAAAAAAAACAAGTTGTAACAACCACAAGGAAAAGAACACTTAATATATAAAACTTACCAGAAATTTTCCATGTCACTTTCAGTAACCTGAGGAGTTTGTCCTTCAAGGTCTGCCTTATTGCCACATAAGAAAATTTTAGCATTTTCTGCATAAGTCACAATATCAAGAAGATGTTGCGATAAAACATGGAATGAAGCAGGATTATCCAGGGAAAAAACTAAAAGAGCTGCTTCAGCAAATTTATAATAACTAGACGTGATAGAAGCAACTCGTTCCATCCCTCCAGTATCCCATAACTGTAACTGTTGATCAAATTCATTAGATACTGCGTTCAAAAGCATAATGATCTAATTTCAGGGCCATATTTGTGTGAGCTCAACTTGGCTATGGTTTATGATCAAGATAGATTAAGTTTCTGTCAACAACCAGAAGTAATATTATTGAGAAATTATTGAAAATTACTATTTAAAAATTCAATTAAAGATAAAAGCATTTAGTACAAGTTCCACACAGCTCAAATTTTAAATATAGCCCTGCTTTCTGTCTATATTATTTGTAATGAGAACAAGAAGGTACGGAAAAACTGTAACATATTATTGTTATAATATTTTCAATGTATAAAAGACACTTGGAACTCCATCAGTAATATTTTCATAGCTGGAAGGATTTTACAGCTAGACAATCTCGATACTACATAACTGTAACTCGTTCACATACTGTATGTCTGTGCAAGTTATATTGCCAACAGTTTTACAACACAGCCAGAGGTACACTATCAGCACGATGTATTAAAACAAGAGCTCAGATTTTCCTACTCTTAACATAAAAGCCAGAGAACAGAATGCAGTAAACAAACTTAAAACACTGAATATAAACATTGTATGCACTTAGCTACTACTACTTTTTTAAAGGTATAATTCTGTTACATGTTTTTCTTTTCCAGGTGGTGTCTAGCTCCATGGCTGAATGGTTAGCATGCTGGCCTTTGGTCACAGGGATCCCGGGTTCGATTCCCATAGGGTCGGGAATTTTAACCATAATTGGTTCATTTCGCTGGCACACGGACTGGGTGTATGAGTTGTCTTCATCATTTCATCCTCATCACGACGTGCAGGCCGCCTATGGATGTCAAATCAAAAGACCTGCAACTGGCGAGCCGAACCTGTCCTCGGACACTCCCGGCACTAAAAGCCATACGCCATTTCATTTCATTTTTCAGGTGGTTTCTAACTTTCATTTGGTCTAGAAAGCCAAGAATAACGGCCAAGAGGATTCGTCGTGCTGACCACACGACACCTCGTAATCTGCAGGCCTTCGGGTTGAGCAGCGGTCGCTTGGTAGGCCAAGGCCCTTCAAGGGCTGTAGTGCCATGGGGTTTGGTTTGGTTTGGTTTGGTTTTCTAACTTTCATTTATTCATAGTTTTGACAGACTGAAGAACTGGACAGTTATAAACTAACTGAGTCAAAATTGAAAAGAAATGGCTTCAAATATGACAACAACAACAACAACAACAAAATTACTTAAGTACCCAAGCGAAGGTTAATGCCTTTAATTTTTCTTTTCAAGTTCTCACATGAATTTTAGTCACAGAACAAAGGCGACAGCCACCATTACTGACATTGGCCGAATACGAATATAATCAATACCACTACCCAGTTGATTATAGAAGCGGAAGTAGCTGTTAATAAAATGCCCTCCGGAAATACAAGATGAGGTCAGATTCGATATTAGGAGAAAACTGAATAAAATCCATGCACCAAAAAGAAAAACGCTACTTAACCTACTAGTAACAATAGGAACCAAGAATATTTTGTAGAACGGGAACAGATAATAAACCTCAAAAAGAAAATTAAAGATAAGAACCTTATTATCACTAGGGCAGATAAAGGGAACATGATAATAATGGGAAAAACAGATTACATCGAAAAAAACCGAAGAATTTTTCAAGAAGAGCTCTTTTTCGGTGATTAAAAAAGATCTGACCCAACAGATACATCATCTCCTAAAATCAACCCTAAAAAAGATGTAATTTTTATTTACAGAACAAGAGAAGACAAAACTAATAACCATGAACCCCGGACTGCTAGTAGCAAAAGCTTTACCTAAGATCTATAAGACCGGCATCCCCATACGCCCCAACATCAAGTATAAATTATTATAATTATTATTATTATAATAGTTTTCTGTCAAATAAGTCTGTGAAGAATACCATTGAGTTAATTAAAAAATTAGATGGCTTTGAAATACAACCTTTCCACTCGTTACATTCTTTCGACATGGCAAATATGTATAAGTAATAATAATAATAATAATAACAACGTAAATGTTTCCACCTTTTCAATACAATATATTCACAAAATTACAAAATTATACGGTACTAGTTTCGACCCATCTAGGGGTCATCATCAGCCGTATTGGAGCAAAGATCATTCATAACCATCAATGGCAAATATGTATCCAAGTATTAATACTAAGAAACTATTTCCTATTATCCAAAACAATTTAAATAAATATAGCAACCTCAGTAAATTCGAAATCCAAGATTTCATGGAAATTTTGAAACTAGTAGTTAAAAATATTTTCCATTTTAATAATTGCATATACCAGCAGGATGGTTTGGCTATGGGGTCGCTGGCGGAAATATATATTGACTATTTAGAGCATACGGCAATTAATAACAATAGTGACTTCGCGAACATAAAATTCTGGGCCAGATTTGTGGATGACACACTCATCATCCTTGACAAAAGAATTACTGATGCAGTGTCCACTCTTAACAATTTAAACAATATTGATCCGCAGATAAATTTCACTCTGGAATCTGGGTCAAATGGAAAAATAAATTTTCTCGATCTCACGTTAAACAGACTCCCTTCTTCTATAGAATACAAAATTTACAGGAAACCGACACAGACAGCCACTACCACCAAGAAAAATTCTTTCCATCCCAAAGCACATTAATGTGCTATCTACAGCAGTATGGTAGACCGGCCATTCAGTATACCGCTTAATAAAGAAAATTTAAATAAATAACTGAATACAATTCACTTCATAGCTAAATATAACGGGTATGATAGAGCACATTATCAATAAATGCAAACATCGCTTAAATTCAACTCTAACTATAGAGAAAACTAAACCTGATTATTATTCCACCTTCACTTTCAATGAAGATATTTACAGCAATGCAAATGTTTTGAAGAAACATAACACTAAAATCGCATATCGAACTGATAATAGAAAAATGGATATCATAAATAATCCCACCTCAATTAATAAAACTGACATTTATCAAAAGTTGGGCGTCTACAGATTCTAATGTCAAAACTATGAGTCTTCGTATATCGGGCAAACCAGAAGAAGCTTTAAAACCAGATACATGGAGCATGTAAATGGACAATGCATTCAAGATTTAAAGCATAGCTTCAGTAGCATAAAACAGGATTTAGAGGTTCTTATGAATGCAAACAAAGGCCTCGATCTCGATATCACAGAAGATTGCTTCACCCACTTGGATCAGTTCTTTAACTCCAATTCGAACCTGAACGAAATCTCAGAAAAAACAAACATTCTTTTTGATTTTTTAATTAGTCTTTAGGTGTGTTGATCTTCCGAAGAGACGGTCAATATTTAGCGCGATACACAATACCCTATCACGTTACAAACACCCACTGCACCGTTCATAAGACCCGCCTTGAACCCCTCCTCTTACCCTCTGCTCCCCCAACCCACTCCTCTCTTCCCTCCAGATATAGCCTACCACACTACACTCCACCCGTCAGCATAATAGTCCGTACCTTCTCACAAGGTGAGCCACATATAACGTATATTACACACACTTTAGTTTGTCCAGGCCCATTACACTTCAATACTTATAGTTCCTTTGTTTTGATTTTGCTTCAGGGTGATTCAAATCCTTCCAATTGAATTGAGAAAAATACTAGTTCACCTGTACTACATCAGAAGAGAAGACGGAAGAACAACTAATTAACATTAACTGTTTCATACTTTAGAAATTTGTATATACATCAATATAAAAAATTTTTAACAAGCACAACAAGCCTTTCAAGACAACGTATGTATTGAGATATATTGACGCATAGTTCTATAAGTTCTTTACACTAACAAGGTGTCATCAACTAAAATTACATCCTCTCTTTGACAACAGTTGAACAATAAGTGTCTTACAGACTGACAAATTATCGCTAAAGATTCAAATGGAACTGTAAATATGACAAGTGATGATTTGAGTATTAGCACATAAATAGATCAACAAAAACAGAGTACTGCTAAAAGTTTATTATTTTTTATTTAGCACAGTGTAAATAAGCATTTCAAAGACTTTTATATGTTGATAATATGTCAAAATTTGAATTAAAATTTGTTAAATTAATCTTTTATTGGTATAAAACGATGTATGTATTAATGTGTCACAATGTCAATTTTAATTATTATGACCTTTCTCAATTGTGTGATTAATGTGTTTTATGGTTGATGATGACATTTAAATGTCGAAACCAGTACCATTATTAAATAAATGTTACAAATCGTAATTTGTATTGAAAAGGTTGAACCTTAAAAAACTTATCTCTGTAATTTCAACAGCTGACAAGAAAAAAAGCAGGGTAATGTGTTTAAAGACACTGAATAGATGGCATTCATATGTTATTCATATTTTAGCTGTTGTTTCCAGATGGACAAGTGATAAAAGAATTTGATTCAAGGAACATTACATCCAAGCGTAATGTTACAGAAAGGGGCAGATGACCTTCGATGTTAGGCCCCTTAAAACAACAAACAATGTTACAGAAAGTGCAAGTGGCATAGCATCCTCAGATGATGAAAGTTATTCAGACTCTTCTGACATTCATTTATAGAGCACCAGGGAGTGGCAGGAAACAGAAACGAATGCCAGACTTTCTTTTAATGGCAACTGTTAACAAATATTCACTGCTGAAATCATTTCACATAATTAAAATTTATATTTAATAGTAACTAAACTCGTGTCCTCATACTGAGCTCTTTTAAGGCACACCCCCAATTAAGGTGAGCTGCATGTACCATTTTAACCACATATCAGCCCTCCTGTCATTCCTAAATGTTTAACAGTACCAGGAATCGAACCCGGGCCCCCAGGACGGCAGCTAATAGTGCTAACCATTACGCTATGGAGAAGGACTATTTAACAGTATTGAATATATTCAAGCTTTCATAGAGATTCTTTTAAAAATACCTAATAACATTTTTTGTAACTTGGAAAATCATAATTCTATATAGCCTATGTTTACAATAAAAGGGCTCAGATTTCTATGACCTAAATCTCTGGAAATAAGCATGCACTTATGCCTTAAAAGATACCAAAATATGAAACAAAAGTTGGTAATATGGTGCAAAAGAAATTAAATATCGCCCAAAAATTGCTTAGAAGAGACTTCTTTACTCATCATTCTACAAAAATCTTTTTGGCGAATATAAACTCCTATTGGTCACAACAGATTGTTAACGCTATAATAAACTGAATTAATTCTTCCTGCAAAACTAAGAACATTTAATTGAATTCACACTTCATGATAGAGAAGACGAAACAATTTTGAGAAAAACAGGAAAAATGTATGCCTGTCCTCCACACAACTAATGCTTTCACAGTTACACTATGTGATAAAAAGTATGCGGACACCCCCAAAAACATACGTTTTCCATCTTAGGTGCATTGTGCTGCCACCTACTGCCAGGTACTCAATATCAGCGACCTCAGTAGTCATTAGACATTGTGAGAAAGCAGAATGGGGGCGCTCCGCGGAACTCACAGACTTCGAACGTAGTCGGGTGATTGGGTGTCACTTGTGTCAAAAGTCTGTACACGAGATTTCCACACTCCTAAACATCCCTAGGCCCACCGTTTCTGATGTGATAGTGAAGTGGAAGGGACACGTACAGCATGAAAGCTAGCAGGCTGACCTCATCTGTTGACTGACAGAGACCGCCGATTGAAGAGGGTCGTCAAGTGTAACAGGCAGGCATCTATCCAGACCATCACACAGGAATTCCAAACTGCATCAGGATCCATTCCAAGTACTATGACAGTTCGGCGGGAGGTGAGAAAACTTGGATTTCATGGTCGAGCGGCTGCCCATAAGCCACACATCACGCAGGTCAATGCCAAATGACGCCTCGCTTGGTGTAAGGGGCGTAAACATTGGACGATTGAACAGTGGAAAAGTGTTGTGTGGAGTGACGAATCACGGTACACAATGTGGCGATCCGATGGCAGGGTGTGGGTATGGTGAATGCCCGGTGAATACCATCTGCCAGCATGTGTAGTGCCAACAGTAAAATTCGGAGGCGGTGGTGTTATGATGTGGTCGTGCTTCCCAAGGAGAGGGCTTGCACCCCTTGTTGCTTTGTGTGGTACTATCACAGCACAGGCCTACATTGATGTTTCAAGCACCATCTTGCTTCCCACTGTTGAAGAGAACTTTGGAGATGGCGATTGCATCTTAATGACATTAGTAGATGAATAAGTTTGAGTGGCGTTTATAAAAGTACGAAAGATCACAATATGATGATAAAGTTGGAATTCAAGAGGACAAACTGGGGCAAATATTCATTTATAGGAAGGGGAGTTAGGGATTGGAATAACTTACCAAGGGAGACAATTAATAAATTTCCAATTTCTTTGAAATCATTTAGGAAAAGGCTAGGAAAATAACAGATAGGGAATCTGCCACCTGGGCGACTGCCCTAAATGCAGATCAGTATTGATTGATTGATCGAGGACCTATTCATAATGCACGGCCTGTGGAGGAGTGGTTACACAACAACATCCCTGTAATGAACTGGCCTGCACAGACTCCCGACATGAATCCTATAGAACACCATTGGGATGTTTTGGAATGCCGACTTCGTGCCAGGCCTCACCGACCGACATCGCTACTTCTCCTCAGTGCAGCACTCCGTAAAGAATGGGCTGCCATTCCCCAAGCAACCTTCCAGGACCTGGTTGAATGTATGCCTGCGAGAATGGAAGCTGTCATCAAGACTAAGAGTGGGCCAATACCATATTGAATTCCAGCATTACCGATGGAGGGCGCCATGAAATTGTATGTCATGTTCAGCCAGGTGTCCAGATACTTTTGATCACAATCATAGTGTATATTAACAGAGGCACTGACTGTGAGGAATTACTACCTGGCAACAATGGGGTTGGGAGGGGTGAAAGGAGAGCAGGTGGGGCCAACCAGCAGCAAATGGACCACATTTCTATTACTGAAACCATATTATATAAAGATTTCACCCATACAGAAGCTGTCCAGACCAAATTCTCAGCCTGAAACTAACAATGGAATAATACAAGTGCAGAAATAAATAGCTCTTTATCTCATTCATAGATTTCAAAAAAGCATATAATAGTATCCACAGACCCACATTTTTAGAAATCCTCAGATTGTACGGTCTTCACCCCAAATTAATAAAAATCTTCAAACTAACTTTAACCAACACAAATTCCAAGGTTGAGATTAGGAGAGAAGTGTTAAAAACTTTTATAATAAAAACCAGCCTCAGACAAGGTGACAGATTATCCCACTGCTTTTCAATATGAAACTATGCCAAAAGGAAAACGCATCAAAAATAAAAACTGGAGCAAAACCCCCCATAAAGGCCAAACTGCCAAGGGTTTGCGGACAATTTAGGTCTCTTGACATGGAAAAAGCCATTACCTTACTTGGAATATCGCTGATGACTTAACCTAATTTGCCATAAATTCCTCTATTTCTTCCTCACTGACAACAGGTAAAGGTGCACAAACCTGTATGATGTGCAAGTGATATCAAGAGTCTTAAAAGTGATATGTATAATTCTGTCGTTAATAAACGAGCATCTAACAATAAGAAATCAGAAAGGTATATGATAATATCCATAGGTCCATACTTAAAAAAATCCTCAGATCATATGATCTTCACCCCAAATTAATAAAAATTGTCAAAGTAGACTAACTTTAACCTTTTCAGATCAAGAGAAGTATACAGCATTGTCCTGGTTAGTAGTAAAAATCCACTAGCATGTCAATGTTTCGCAGACACACCTAGGAGATCCAAATGGTGTTTTACCTTTTAAATTCTACAGTGGAATCCCGATGCTATATTCCTCGTTAACATATTTTCCCATTAATCACGATGAATTATTAAAGTTCTGGTCCCAAAGCACTAAATTTTATGTAAAATATAACCTGAGCATGTTTCGCGCTCCCGCTTAGCATGTTCCAATTCTGACGTTCTTCATTCAATATTTTGGCCAGTCCTTGCGCATCTGTCAGTCCAGCTGGACATGCAGCCACTGTGATGTTAGTGATGCAATGTGTGTAGAATGTTTAATTACCCTTACAGACAGCTGGTGCCATACATTTTATGTTGTAAACACTGGAACATGCCCTGGAGCATTGACAGACTTGCTTCATGACGTCACATGTTCGGTTTTCTCCGCTACCATTAGGAAACGAGTCGAGAGAATGGCCACTATATACCTTCACATAGCTTCGTATTGTACTGTATTAGAACGACTGACATTCAATTGCTGTCTGAAGCATCATCTTGTTGAATTCTGTTGTGGTAGTCTTCACTTCTAATATCATACAGACGTCGGTATTGCTTATTAATACTACGAGTTTGATTCCCATTTCACTCCAACAGTATGAATCTTCCTGTAACCGCCAACAAACTCATTTGAGCAGCGTTGGTTCAGATTGGGTCATTTTGGCCAAGTTTAAGTGACTGCCTACGCTTGACGTGGTAGCAGACAAGAGCTCAGCTCAGTTTAGCAGCGAATGTGCTCCCTGTAGTGTAATTTACTATAGTCATTCAGCGATGATTGCTTGCCATTTAGTGGTATAGTGCTCTTGGCTATTTTTATCTGGGCATTATTTACGTGTTTGCAATGGAGAGGAAGAGGCAAATAACAAACAGTGAGAGACTACAAATCCTTTAAGAAGTAGATTGCAAGCACGGAAATTAAACAATGCCCTGTCAACTTTAAATACAACTGTTAGTAAACATAAGCTAATTGAAACTGCTGTTGAAAGGAAAAGTGCTCAAAGAAAACGTAATCACCAGGGTCAGTTTCCAAAATACGAAGAAGCTGTTCTACAGTGGTTTGTGCAAGTGCAAGCTTAAAAGGTGCCGGTAAATGGTACTGTGGTTAGAACTCAGGCAACACTTACTGCACAGAAGATGGGACTTGATGATTTTAAAGTATCTAATGGCTGGATTGACAGATTCAAGAATCAACATGACCTAGTTTATAGATGTGTGCGAGGCAAAGCTGCTGCCCTGGATAATGACACCACACTGTGCAAAACTACTGAAACAGGGAAAACTACAATGTTTCCTCCAATTTTGAAAGAGTATACTCCTGACGATATTTTTAATGCAGATAAAACAGGGCTGTTTTTCCATCTTCTTCCAGACAAAACCCTGGATTTTCAGGGCGCAAAGTATCACGGCAGCAAACTTAACAAGGAAAGGCTTACAGTTCTCTTGTGCTGTAATGAAAGTGGAACCGAGACTTTTTTGCTAGTGGCTTTACATCGCACCGACACAGATAGGTCTTATGGCGACGATGGGATAGGAAAGGCCTAAGAGTTGGACGGAAGCGACCGTGGCCTTAATTAAGGTACAGCCCCAGCATTTGCCTGGTGTGAAAATGGGAAACCACAGAAAACCATCTTCAGGGCTGCTGACAGTGGGATTTGAACCCATTATCTCTCGGATGCAAGCTCACAGCTGTGCGCCCCTAACCGCATGGCCAACTCGCCCTGGAACCGAGACGTTGGTACCACTGGTTATTGGAAAAATCCACAATCCACGATGTTTCAAGAATGTGTGATCTTTATCATGCAAGTACACTTCTAACACAAAAGCGTGGATAACTTCTGCAATCTTCTTCTTCCTCCTGATATGTTTCTGCTCATGCAGGTCGTTCACAGAGCCTCTTCCAATCTTCTCTTTTTTCCCACATTCTATTGTACATCACTGTCTGCCACTGTAGTCCTCCACCTGATCCCTCCATCCTGTTCGTGGTCTTCTTCCAGATTCTGTCCATTCCAGAGCTCTTCTTGGTAATCTTTCTTGTCCCATTCTTTTGACATGGCCGAACCATTTCAGCCTATTTCTCTCCATAGTTTCTTTTAGAGGGTTGATCTGTAGCATGTTTCGTATGATTTCATTTCTTATCTTGTCCCTCCTTGTTTTACCCAAGATCCCTCGCATCTCTGTCACTTGTAATCTACTCAGATCTTTTTTGTCCAAGTCCAACATTCTGCTCCATACGTCAATATCGGCAAATAATATGATTTATATATCATGATCTTTGCTTTGGTAGGTAGTTTCAAATTTCTGTCTTGATACACAGTAATAAAATTTTGAGCAATTTCCTATCCTCTCTGAAATCCCTTCCTTGATGTTTCCTTTCTCAGTTAGCTTACTTCCTAGGTATTTAAAAGCATCTACTTTAAAGAATTTTTCCATTATACCTAACATCCTTCACTTTTTTGTTTCCTCTACTGATTTTCATTACCTCACATTTTGTTAAACTTATTTCCATGCCTGCTTCTTCAATTGCCCTCTGCCAGGTATTTAGTTGTTCTTCCAATTTTTGTTTATTTTCCTCCCATATCATTACATCATCTGCATATGCTATGATTTTTATGACTTTCATATCATTTGCTGTTGACCCTTGGCGAACTTTCCTCATAATGTTGTCCATCACTATATTAAAGAGCACTGGTGAAAGTACACTTCCTTGTCAAACTCCTCTGTCTGTTCTAAACCATTCTGATTTTTTGCCATCTATTATAACACAGTTCAGACATTTGTTATACATGTTTCTAATTCTGAATTGGATTTCTCTTGACAATTCCATTCTATTCAGCCCTTGCCATATCTCTTCTCTTCTAACCGTGTTATAAGCCTTTTGTATATCTATGAATGCAACTGTAATGTAATTCCCATTTCTTTCCTACTACCTGTCTAGCTGTAAATATGACATCAATATCTTCCAGGTCTAAATCCTTGTTGTTCTTCTTTTAATTGTGAATCTATCTTGTTCTTGATTTTTTGTCAGATTATTTTTTCATAATTCTTCATGCAATGACACAGTAATGCTATTCCTCTACTTTCAAAACTTCTTTTTCTTCCCACACAGGTTTTCCATCTTTGCTGATGACTTCTGATGTATTTTTCTTTTGCTTCTTTCTGTTACCTAATATGCAGTATAATATTTTCTTGTCATTCTTATAATTCTCTTTTATCTCCTTTGTAAATTTTTCCCAGGACGGTTTTTTAGCCAATGCTATCATTTTTCTTGCTGCTCTGCTTAGTCTTTTCCATATGTCTCTATTATGTTCCATTCTGTTTCTGAACAATTCTCTCCATGCATTATTCTTCTTGACTGCATCTGCAATTCTCCACCATGGAGTTTCTTTGTGTCTGACTTTTGCTGATGTCCTTCCACAGATTTGACTAAAGCCTGTTTGAACCTTTTCCATTCTTCCTCTCATCTTTAGGAAGTTGAGTTTTAATCTTTTCACTATATATATCTCTTGGATTTCTCTATCTTTTAGTTTCAAGCATTTGATTTTTGCCTGTCTTTTCCCTCAATATTTACCCCTTTTGAATTTCAACAATGTCCCCACCAATAGTCAGTGGTCGCCATCAAGATTAATCCTTGATATCACTTTCACATCTGTCAAGCATCTTCTGATTTCTTCCGTTATTATTATATAATCAATTATGGATTTCTGTTGCAAGTTCCAACTGTATCTGGTAAACTTGTGACTATCTCTTTTCTTATAACATCCATTACCAATGATCCATTTATATCTCAGACACATGTCTAACAACATCTCCCCTTCATCATTTCTGTGATCTTCTCCGTGGCTTCCTATAAGTGTTTCACATCCTCCTCTATCATTCTCAACTCTAGCATTGAACTTCCGCAGTATTTGAACATTTCTTATGCGCATGGGATGCAAGGCTTGGCGTAAGAAACAGGAAAATGGCACTCTTCCTCGGTCAGTGCCCCGCTCATCCTCCAAATGTTTCTAATTTGAGAAACATAAAGATTATTTTCCTCCCAGCAAACTGCACGAGTAAGCTACAGCCATTAGACCAAGGCATAACATGGTGCATGAAGTAGAAGTATCGTAAGAGGCTGGTACAGAGAAGATTAGCTGCAGTGTACTCGACAATGAGAAAAATCACCATCTTACGATGCCACACATTTCATTAAGGCTGCCTGGGATTCTGTAGAACAAAACACTATCTGGAACAGCTTCAATAAAACCGGCTTTTCTCATGTTCACACTGATGATGTCACGCTAGATGATTTTTCTGAAGTAAAGATGGTGCCGAATAGCAGGACAGGTCACATCAATATTGATGATGATGATCCAGTGTGTGAAACTATGACAACAAATGAAATACTTGAAGAACAGAAGATGGAAAAAGTGTCAGTGCAGGATGACAGTGATGACGAGCCAGTTCCTACAGTGTCAAAAGTAATGGAGGCAATGGATCCAGTGAAGCGATATGTGTGTAGTTTCGAAGTTAATGACGAAGTAATGACTTTATTAAACAAGATGAACAGTACAATTTTAAAATTAAAACCAAGAAAGCAATCAACCATACAAAATATTTCAAACCAGCGTAAATATTGATGTTCGACTGTGAAATAAGATGTATTGTTAGAATTAAATTAAGTTCATATACTGTACGACTCAGTGGCTGAATCGTCAGCGTACTGGCCTTTGGTTCAGAGGGGTCACGGGTTTGATTCCCGGCCGGGTCGGGATTTTAACCTTCATTGGTTAATTCCAATGGCCCAGGGGCTGGGTATTTGTGTTGTCTCCAACATCCCTGCAACTCACACACCACACATAACACTATCCTCTACCACAATAACACGCAGTAAACTACACAAGGTAGATGTCTGCCTTAAAGTGCTGCACTCAGCTAGAAATAGCCACATGAAATTATTATTAGTTCATATACTGCAATTCATTTTTAAACAGTTATTTATTACCCCTGTAAGTTAATGACAAGCCTATGTTTATGTTGCGACTGTAGTAGTGCATGTAACTAATTCTTAAGGTTAACAATTTCATGCGCACGTCTATGGCATGCTTTAAAAAAATTATTTGTACATGGGGTAAATACAGTATAGCATTTTCAGTACTAAGTTTTCCCGCTTTTGATGTCCAATTTTTTCAGTCCCTTCCAAAAAGTACTAACGAAGTTCCACTAGTTTCATTAGTCAGTCACATATACATCCATAATAACCATTTACACCAGGGACCTTTTGCCTTCCATGTCACAATATAGTAGTCATTGATGCCAATCCAGTGACGAACATGATAACCCATTGATGAGTAGGTCCAAAGTCATTCTTTTTATACCTCATCCTGATAGGTACTGCTCTCCTCTATCAGTACCTGTTGGTTCATGGAAGATATTTCATTTCCCTCCAACTGTCCAACCTGAGGTTGTGCTATCTACAGGTTACAAAGAACCACAATTTACAGTAGAATAATCTGTATCCAACTAGACAGCCAACAGTGATGGCTGCTGAAACACTGAGTCCTGCTAATATCTTAAGTAACATAGATGTGGTTAGTATTTGGAAAGGTGACTGTGTTCTGTTGGTGGGTGAAAGGATTAAAAGGAGCTGGCAACCCTATCAGAGGCTTGGCTTAGTGTATTAAAACAAACTGGCAAGGTACAAGTTATGAATATGGCAACAGACTTAAAAGGTATGGTGGGTCATAATGTAAAGTACTAGCTTCCCAACCAGAAGAACTGAGATTTGGTCCTCAAGAATAGCAAGGTTTTTCTATCAACCCCCATCTTTCAGATGAATCATGGCGCTGACTCTGTAATCTCTGTAACCGAGTACCACATTCATTTGTTCATCAACAGACTCCCCTGGGGCTGAAGACTGACAGATGAAGCAGTTCACTGTATCATCTCTGTATCCAGAGATGAAATAACACAGGAGTCTTACCCTTAACATCCCCCTCTGACCATAAACCCTAAAGAATCATATTTCCACATTTATGGCATGTTGGGTTAAAAATAAATGGGAGGCAAGTTTGTATCCTCTCTCCAATCTCGTTTAACCTGTAACCTGAAGTAACTTTTTTGAATTGCTATTTATGACTATGATAATGAATCAAGATCAACAGGAAGCAAATAAATATCATCTGCTGTGCAGATGAGACCGTGATTTTCATTGACAATTTAAATGACCTTCAATTCCAACTGAACAGTATGAACAATGTAAGAAAGGAGTTCAGTCTTAAAATAAACATTAAGAAAATAAAATTCATGGTAATCAGCAAGCCGAAAATCATGAATGCTGTTATATTTGACAGAAAAGTCATTGAAAGAGTGCCACAAATCACGTTCCTAGGATACTGGTTAACACAGGAATGGGATCCAAATATAGAAACCAAAACCAGAATCAGACTTGCAAGGAATGTGTTTCTGAAATTAAAACATCTTGTGTGCAACTGTGACCTCTGATTGGCAACTTGGTGAATTGTGCAGTTTTAATAATTATTATTAGTGGTGCTGCCTGTGATGTTGAAGGATGGACACTTAGGCTACAAACTGCAAATGTTTGAAATGTGGATCTATCACAAAATGTTGAAGATCCCACGGGTAGACAACATCACCAACAAGGAGATACTCTGACAAGCCAGGAAAATTGCCAATCATCATCATCATGAATTTCTTCCAGTTTAAGAAAGACGTGCCTCCATTTATTACGGTCCTGGTATGCTACTTTTCTCTCTAAGGCACCCAATGTTTCTCCTCCATTCTCTTATCTGATCTAACCACCCTTTTCTAAGATGTCCAATTGGACTTCATCGCGGAATGATCTTTTCAAAAAACTTCCTTGGTGTTCGAGTCACCAGCATCCGCTTAATGTGTTCTAGCCACTTCAGCCTTGCAAAATCCAGCCTTTCCTCCATGGTCAGGTTGACCTGCAGATCTCTTTGTTGATCATTCCTAATTCTGTCCTTCCTTGTTTTCTGTACAGCCGATCTAAAGAACTTCATTTCAACAGCTTGCAGTTGACTTACTTTTCTATCATTGGGTCTTTACTCAGAAAGGTGTTGTTGATCTTGATTCATTATCATAGTCATAAACAGCAATTCAAAAAAGTAACTTCAGGGTATAGGTTAAAAGGAATTTGGAGAGAGGATACAAACTATGATGCAACTCTCCAGACTATACGTCATGACGGGCAGGAGATAAGTCTTAAACAGGGTCTATTTAGCCCTCTGAGGAACTACTATGTTCCGTACCTGATGGAAGAAGCTGGTTCCTTTTTGCACCCTGTTCAACACTTCCTTCTTGGCATTTCCGTCTATTGATATTGCACTCTCCAGATATTTAAAGGAATTGACACATGCAATCTTCTCTCCCTCCAGGGTGAGGTTACAAGGTGTATTTGTCCTACTAATTTCCATTACCACTGTTTTGCTCTTGCTCATAGTTAACTTGCACTCTTTAAACTTGGTGTGCCAAAGATCCAGCTTCCTCTGAACATCTCTCTCAGTTTCTCCCCAAATGGCAACATTATCCACAAAAACAAATGCATTAAGATCTTCCTTATCTATTTCTTTGAGTTCCTTTATAATAGTATCCATGAGTGAAAAGAAGAGCAATGAGGAAAGAAAATGGGAAAATTGCCAGTATAGCCACAAAATGAGGTATTCAGCAGTTCATACAATTATTTCTTTGTCTACAATTTGTTAATCACAGAGAAAGACATAATGTACCATTGAGCTATTTCAAACACTGCTCTCCAAAACAGTAATCAAGAAAATATGAAGGCTTAAGGATTGCATGTATATTTTATTAAACATAGGTCATTTATTTAAAGTACATTAACTTACAGGATACTTACTCTGATAATTTTCCCTCCCACTTTATATTCTCTGTCATAGTGATCTAATCCTAATGTAGACTGTCTGTCAGTTGCTGTAACAAAGGAATTTGTGGTGTATCGACGAAAGAGTGAACTCTTACCCACACCAAATTCACCACACAGAATAACCTTCTGTTCAGGAATTTTGACTGATGCCATAATACTTGAAGATGGCAACCTGAAAATAAAATACAACATTTTAGCAATAATACTCCAGTTTGTAGAGTATAGAGAAATGGAAAGGTGAAAAGATGAGCTTAAATAAATAAGAATCAATCAATCAATCAGTCAATCAATCAATCAATCAATCAAATCACCACTGATCTGCATTTATAAATGCATCTTTTTATGATATGGTCCAAGGGTATTTATTTATTTATTTATTTATTTTCATTGGATATTCCTTTCTTATCATACAAGTACATCAATGTGGGACACATTTTTTAGTATTTCCACTCCTATTGACCACAGAGATAGGAGTTAAATATCATAACATGATAATGTATCCTGTTCCAGAAATATCATTTTCCACTGGAGACCCTAATACACAAGTAACTGTCTCAGCAAAACCTAGGGAAGAGAAGGATATTTCTAATTGGCTAATGGATATTAGGCTTCATAAGGAGGTACAACAGATCGCTTTAAGCGTGCACTCCTGTGCAGGAGCAAGTGATAATTTTGTAACAGGTAAGAGGCTGTAATGACATTCCTACCGTGACTTGTTGGAAGGTTACAGATATTCTTTAGTTATTTGAAGTGTTGTCCATTAGCCTTACTGGTGGTAATACATATGGTAGCATAGTTCTTTGAAAGATTTTTCAGCAAGACGGAGCACCACTTCATTTTGCCTTATTCGTTCGTGACTGGCTGGATGAACACTTTGCAGGATGTTGGATAGGACGGCGAGGACCACAGGAATAGTCTGCTAGAAGTCCCAACTTCACCCCTTGTGACTTCTTTCTGTGGGGTTGGGCCAAAGAAGAAGTTACCGAACAAAGCCATGCACTCTGGATGAATTAGAGGAGAGAATCAGAGTTGTCCTCAGAAATGTACATCAAGATTTTCCTGCAGAAGTCAACTGATGACATTCCTATACGTTTACATTGTTCAGTTGACAACGCAGGAGCATAAGTGGAATTTTAGTGTGATACACACACGCTCATGGTCTTGAGAACTGACCATAACTTGTTCCATGTGAAAATATTCGTTAACAAAAACTGCAGGGACATTTAAAACTAGGGAGCTGCATCGCACCCACCCTGTATACTAACATATAAAGAGAGACCGCGAGTTTGTATGTAACAGGTAATCTTAGAATTGAAAGATAATATCGTTTTAGGTAACACATGCTATAATAAATAAATATATTTAATGCAGCCAAATAGCCATAACAGAGAATATAGGTTACATTGATGGGTTACATATTTGCATAATCACTTATAGACATTGTTCTTCTTGTACAGAATTCAATGTGGTACTGTTCACCCAGAATATTTGTAAGCTATAAACACCATTCGCAGTATAGCTAAATTTAATGGCTATAACAGCTGCTTTATAGAGAAAATAATTAATAAACATAAAAACCAACCTCCAACCACCTTAACAAAAGAAAAAACTCACAACAATTTTTTATCTACTTTTACGTTTAATAATAAACAAGTCTACCAAATTACAAACATATTTAAAAAGCATGATGACAAAACAGCCTTCAAAACTTATAACAGAAACACAGATATTTTACACAATACCAATTCTATTAATCACAGCAGTAAGTTCACTCAATTGTGATAATTGTAATGCATATTATATCAGTCAAAGATACAAGACACTTAGAGCATGTTAATGCCCTGAAATAAAACAGACTTTCGGCCACGGGACAGTACATGGGTGATACTAACCATAAGTCACTAATATCAACCAAGACATGAAAATTCCCAAAGTTATACAAAAAAGGCCCCCTGCTCAATGTTACGGAAAATTGTTTTATCCATCAGGAACATTTTTTTCTATCCTAACTTCAATCTAAATGAAATTTCAAAGAATTCAAACATTTTATTTGACCTTTTAATTCCTATTTTTAGTAATCATGTCTCAGATTAAAATAATTCTTTTATAATCTCTTTAAATTCCCCTCTCAGGAGCGGTCTCCTTCAGACCCACCTTAGACACCCTTTCTCTCCTCCCTCCCCTTCTTTACCCCCTTGTCTCCTCTCCCTATCTACTCTTTTGTTTATATTGCCTGCTTCCTCCAGCAAGTCAGTTCTTGCTCTACATCAGGCATTAGAGGTGAGTCTTGTAAATAATTTTTCTCCTTGTTAATTTCTTTTCTGTATATTTATTCAGTCCTAATTCTGGCTATCATTTCCAGATTTACTTCCTTGCCTGAGGTCCTAAGTCAACTTAAAGACATCATATTATAACCAGAAGATCATAACCATAATTTTTATTATTAAATGTATTTTAAAGTTATAATTATTCCTGCAACATTGTCTGGTAAACATGTTTTTAGTTATCACATAATCTGTTTAATTTTTATTTGGTTGAAGATGGCCACTAAGTGGCTGAAACTAGTCCCAGGACTGATGTAATATCATTTACTTGATATATTGTATTTAATTTATTTCTTATATCATCCCAGAATATGAAAGGATTCCCATGAGAACTGAGATTGAAGGAAAAAATGGCAACAATGATAAATCTGAAAGTTTGTATGTTGGTTGTCTTTTTTCATGTAAAAAAAACTTTGAATGATGGAGCTCAAATTTGGCAGACTTATAGCTGATACCTTCGGTCAACACATAGGCAACTTACTGTTATGCTATCCTTCAAGTGGGCTATGTACCAAAACAAAATCTGAAGCAAATCAGAGGAAAACGTAAACTCGGACCCTTAAAATTGAATACGCTGCCTAAACGGTTAGGTCTATTGAACACTAGAGTGCACCAAGTGTACTCGAAATTCAATTTCTAAGAAAAAATATTGTATGAATCTTCTTTGTACCTCTAATTATTTTTGTGAAAAGAGATTTTGCCGTGTTTTGGTGCATGGTCTTTTTGCCTTGTTTTCTCTCATGTAAAATCCACTTGATGGATAGTGCTCAAATTTGGCAAGCATACAACTGGAACCTTTGGTTATCATACAGGCTACTTACTATTATAGAGTATCTTAAGGGGGCCATGCAGGGAAATAAAATGTGAAGCTAGTCATATGAAAATGTACGCCTGGAACCCTTAAAAGTGAACACCCTGCCCGAATGGTTATTCCTATTAAATAATGGAGTCAGTGAGTGTACTTAAAATTTGATTTCCTATAAAAATAGTTTGTTAGCATTTCCTTTGTAATTTTAACCGTATTAAAAAAAAAAAAAAAAATCTGTTTTACAATCACACTCTCTCTTAAGCAGGACATCTAGCAAAAAAAAAAAAAAAAAAAAAAAAAAATGCAAAGCAAATCAGAGGAAAACAGTAATATAATTGTCCACCCAGTCAATACAACTACACTTATATACTGTACAATATTTTATATTGCAAACATAATTACACCATCAGTAAGACATGTTTCAGTCTCTTTTGGGCATCTTCAGCTAAATCAATCAATCAATCAATCAATCAATCAATCAATCAATCAATCAATCAATCAATCAATCAATCAATCAATCAATCACTACTGATCTGCATTTAGGGCAGTCACTCAAGTGGCTGATTCCCTACCTGTTTTCCTAGCCTTTTCTTAAATGATTGCAAAGAAATTGGAAATTTATTGAACATCTCCTTTGGTAAATTATTCCAATCCCTAACTCCCCTTCCTATAAACGAATGTTTGCCCCAATTTGTCCTCTTGAATTCCAGCTTTATCTTCACATTGTTATCTTTCGTAATTTCTCAAGGCTCTGTCGAATTCTGACCTCAAAATCAGGTCTCTCATTTCATCAGCATCAACAGCCCCTTCTAGTTACAGAACGATATCATCTATGTATTTACCTTGTTACAATCTTGGATATGATCCTGCCATCTTTCTGCCTTATTTTTTCCCCTAGAAGTGGTTTTCTACCTGAGCTCTTAATATTCATAGATCTAGTTTTCCTTTCTCCAAAGGTTTCCTTGATTTTCCTGTATTCAACATCTACCTTTCCTAAGACCACACAACATTTAACATCCTTGCTCTTCTCTTTCAGCCATTCTTCCTTCGCTGCCCTGCACTTCCTATGCTCTTTATTCTTTAATCTCCTGTATTCTTTTCTGCCCTCCTAATTTTTTGCATTCTCGTGCTTTCGTTGTTTGTCAATCACGTCTAGTATCTCCTGAGTTATCCACTGATTCTCAGTTGAACCTGCCTTTCTTCTTAACCTTTCTTCAACAGCCCTTATTGACCTCATTCTTCAAGACTGTCCATTCTTCCTATATTGTGTTTCCTTCAGCCTTTTCATTTAGTCCTTGTGCAACATGCTCCTTGAAACAATCCCTCACACTCTTTTCTTTCAACTTGTCTAGATTTTAATTCCTTGCATTCACTGAGCTCGATAGCTGCAGTCGCTTAAGTGCGGCCAGTATCCAGTATTCGGGAGATCGTGGGTTCGAGCCCCACTGTCGGCAGCCCTGAAGATGGTTTTCCGTGGTTTCCCATTTTCACACCAGGCAAATGCTGGGGCTGTACCTTAATTAAGGCCACGGACGCTTCCTTTCCAATCCTAGCCCTTTCCTGTCCCATCGTCGCCATAAGACCCATCTGTGTCGGTGCGACGTAAAGCCAATAGCAAAAAAAAAAAAAATTCCTTGCATTCCTTCAACTTCAGATGGCATTTCATGACCAACAAGCTGTGAACAGAGCCCATGCCTGCTGTCCATATCACACCATTATTGAGGTCTTTTTGCAGTCGCTGACAATCCTATAACTTATTTAATACTGCATAACGTCTGACATTTTAAAATCTCTGATTCCAGTTTTTTACTCATATTAATTTCAGATTTTCAGTATGCGCCAGGTAATTGAAAAATGCTACGAGAGGAATAGGCAGTTGTGTTTATGTTTCGTAGATCTAAAGAAAGCATATGACAGGGTACCGAGGGAAAAGATGTTCACTATACTGGGAGACTATGGAATTAAAGGTAGATTATTAAAATTAAATCAAAGGCATTTATGTTGACAATTGGGCTTCGGTGAGAATTGATGGTAGAATGAGTTCTTGCTTCAGGGTACTTACAGGGGTTAAACAAGGCTGTAATCTTTCACCTTTGCTGTTCGTAGTTTACATGGATCATCTGCTGAAAGGTATAAAATGGCAGGGAGGGATTCACTTGGGTGGAAATGTAGTAAGCAGTTTGGACAATGCTGACGACTTGGTCTTAATGGCAGACTGTGCTGAAAGCCTGCAGTCTAATATCTTGGAACTTGAAAATAGGTGCAAAGTATGGTATGAAAATTAGCCTCTCGAAGACTAACTTGATGTCAGTAGGTAAGAAATTCAACAGAATTGAATGTCAGATTGGTGATACAAAGCTAGAACAGGTCGATAATTTCAAGTATTTAGGTTGTGTGTTCTCCCAGGATGGTAATATAGTAGGTGAGATTGAATGAAGGTGTAGTAAAGCTAATTCAGTGAGCTCGCAGTTGCGATCAGCAGTATTCTGTAAGAAGGAAGTAAGCTCCCAGACGAAACTATCTTTACATCGGTCTGTTTTCAGACCAACTTTGCTTTACGGGAGCGAAAGCTGGGTGGACTCAGGATATCTTATTCATAAGTTAGAAGTAACAGACATGAAAGTAGTAAGAATGATTGCTGGTACAAACAGGTGGGAACAATGGCACGAGGGTACTCGGAATGAGGAGATAAAGGCTAATTTACGAATGAACTCGATGGATGAAGCTGTACGCATAAACTGGCTTCGGTGGTGGGATCATGTGAGGCGAATGGAGGAGGATAGGTTACCTAGGAGAATAATGGACTCTGCTATGGAGGGTAAGAGAAATAGAGGGAGACCAAGACGACGATGGTTATACTCGGTTTCTAACAATTTAAAGATAAGAGGTATAGAACTAAATGAGGCCACAACACTAGTTGCAAATCGAGGATTGTGGCGACGTTTAGTAAATTCTCAGAGGCTTGCAGACTGAACGCTGAAAGGCATAACAGTCTATAATGATAACGTATGCATGTATGTATTATTTAAGTTATATGTATAAGAAAACATAAAGGTCAATAATAATGCCTTGAGGAACTCCCCTCTTTATCACTACTGGATCAGAATGCTTCACCCAATTCCCATTCAGTCACTCTTTTGTCTAGTACAATTGCCCTTATTTTTGTCAGTAACTAGTCTCCCATGATCTATTATATCAAAAGCCTTAGACAGGTTGATAGCAATCAAGTTCATTCGACCTCCCCAAACTATCTGCTATATCTTGCTGGAACCCTATAAGTTGAGCTGCAGTGGAATAACTTTTCCTAAACCTGAACTGCCTTCTATCAAACTGGTTAATAATTTTCCAAACATGTCTAAAATAATCAAAAAGAATGCTTTCCCACAGCTTACAAGCAACATAGTTCAAGCTGACTGGTCTGTAATTATCCACTTTATGTTCATCACCCTTTCCTTCACACATAGCAAGCAACAGAGCTAGCTTTCTTTTTTTAACTATTAGAAAGAAATTTAACCCTGAAAGGTAACAGTCTAATTAAGGATAAATGAAATATTTTTTAACTTGTGAAATGATCACAATTCCAAGGTCAGGGGTCAGAATTAACTAAAGAGCCAATCATCTACGAGAAGAAAGAAAACATGATGGCAGAAGCACCTATAGTATGCGTACCTTTTCTTGATTCCTGAGCTCCATAAAGCTGAACGGGAACTTGGGATCAATAAAAGGTTCACGCACTATACTACAAATATGAAGGAGAATATCTCCAGTCTATGGCAAGATCTATAAGCACCACAATTCAAGCTCTAGTAAAGCAAAGGCCTAGAGAGGTCTTAGTTACACCGAGCGAGTTGGCCACGTAGCAGTGAGCTTGCATTCGGGATATGGTGGGTTCGTATCCCATTTCCATACTTGCGTCGCCTTCGATGTTAGTACGACGTTAAACCATTATTTTTTTTTTATTTTTAAATCGAAGTTACTAATGTATTAGTTGGGTCCTTATTTGTCTCAATTCATCTACTGGCTGCTGTTTCTTTTGAGCTACCATGATGTAACTAGTGGCCAAAGTAAAAGCTATGTAGGGTCTATCATGCGTAGTAATTTTATTTTATTCATTCATTTTGAATCTAGGCTACTGACATTTACATAATACGAGATTAAAGGGGAATAGGAGTAATAATCATTGGTTACGTTTTAATGTATTATACATTATTTCGAGGGCAATCGGTAGCAGCTAGCAGAAACAATCCTAGGATACCGAAGTGTGAATTGTCTGTAAAGGAACGCAACGCATACCGCACACGACCGCTTTGTTTACATCAGTCAAGGCCTGCTGTGGGCAGCCACTGACTCCATCTAACCTTCCAGTCCACCGTGCGCTTGTATAAAACACATGGTATTGCAATTGCAGTATTCACGCTTTCGCTTACTTGATATGAGCCATATTCTCTACTAAGGATCATGATTAAAAACATAAAAAACACCGGGGATCAAATGCGTAAATAGTGTGTAGTGAATAACCTCTAAAGATCCCTCAACAAAACAGTCTTTTTTAATCACTTAAAAATTCAAAAAACATAAGCTTGGATTCACAAATAACCATCAGTCAGAATAATAACAATTACACAGGGTAATAAGAATAGTGTATAGGAATAAGCAATAATTTAATATATTACAACGTTTCCTAATTACAAAGCTAGACAAGCTCCCGTATATAAGTAAAAACTAAAAATGTATATTAAGCTGAATATAAGTTACCCAATACGGCTGAACCTCGTTGTTATGAGATAATAAGAATTACAAACTAAAAATACGTTCCATTGCAAGTCAATGCATAATTAAATACGGCTGCCAGCCATGTTCTCCTTGATATGGAGTAATAAACATGAGACAACTTCGAAGATAAAAATACATGGTTACATCACAAAGGTTACAAAGATCTTTGTAATCTATTTGGTCACATCCATAAAAACAAAAGCCTTGATTCGAATACTTTACTGTACATCAACATATTTCAACGCGATCATAAGATATTAATGCAGACCTAAAAAGACAACGAACAATAAAAATAAGAGTAGCAGAAGAAGAAGCCGATTTGAAACAGGCAGGAATTACGCAGCAGATGACCAAAACAAGGTAATCTTAAGATCCAAAATTTAAAAAATTGACCAAGAGGACAGACCAAAGAAGAAGACTGAAACATGGAACAAAGTGGTCAGAAGACAAAAAGGGAGCCCACGGTTAAAGAATGAAAGAGAAGTGTGGGCAAAATGTGGATGCAAATGCACGCCTCTCAGTATTTGGCATAGTACCTGCTAATATCATTCGCATATATATTTTTTTTTTTTTTTTTGCGAGGGATTGTGGAAAATCTTCAGAAAGACACTTGTGAAGGGTCCGCACTCCACAAGTGTGTGGGATTCTTACCCACTAAAAACCACACACCCTTTTCCCACGATGTGAGTCATCACCCCGGAACCGCTCTCGCATTACGTCAGGGTGATATCGTGCTTTGTCTTTCAGACGTCTTCTTTCTTCATTTCTCCTTTACGAACGTTCGTATGCTTCCAAATGCTTCTTCTTCTGACGAAGGAGGTCCTCCACATGTACTGCCACGCGATCCCAGGATTCCTGGTTTCGCAGCATCACCGAAATAACATTATCTGTTGTCATTTCTCCTAGTTCAGTTTCCACACATCTTCTCTGAATTGTCCAATGGCCGCATGCAAAAACGGTGTGATATACGTCGTCAATATCATCGCAGTATATGCATGCTGCGTCACTCGCTCTGCCCACTTTATGCAGGAATTTCCGGAAATATCCATGTCCTGTTAGAAGCTGCGTGAGGTAGTAATTTACTTCACCATGGGCCCTTTCAACCCAGATATCCAAGCGTGGTATCAGTCGCTTGGTCCATTTGCCTCGAGGGTCACTTTCCCATCTGAGTTGCCATCGCCTCATCAGTTGACTGAAGGCGCGCTTCTTCGCACATTTCTTTTCCAGCTCTCCTTTGGTACTCCAGATTTCATGACGCTCCAATGCGAGTAGATCTATTGGGGCTATTGCTGCCACCGTTAGGATTACCGGTTCGGAAACAGTGCGGTATGCACACACAATTCGTAAAGCCGCTCTCCGTTGTACGGCAGCTATCCTTCTCCGATACCAAGCAAATCTCAAGGATTCAGCCCAGATTTCAGAACCATATAGAAGCACTGACTGAACCGTCGACATGAGAAGACGTCGTTTACTGGATTTCGGACCTTTAATATTTCCCATTAGTCTGCTAAGTGCAGTCATGTATTTTACTGCCTTGTCTGTCACTCTCTGAGTATGAGTCCAGAATGTGAGCTTGGAGTCAAGTGTCACTCCTAGATATATTGTGCTCGTAGATGTTTCTATCACTAACTCTCCAACAGTCATTGGTACAAGAGTTTCGATCCTTTTCCTCGTCAGAAGAACTATCTCCGTTTTGTGTTCGGCTAATGTTAGACTGTGGCTCATCATCCATTCTTTTATGCGCCGCATCACCTGGTCCAGTTTAATTTGAGCCATTTCAACATTACGAGCTACTATAAAGGCGGCCACATCATCAGCGTAGCCCACAAGCTTCGTGCCCTCTGGCATCTCCACACGTAACAAGCCATCATATATTATGTTCCAAAGATCTGGACCAAGGATCGATCCCTGCGCAGCACCAGCCGTCAGACGCTTTGTCTTTTCTCCATCTTCCGTATCATACAACAGAGTGCGATCTTTGAAGTAATCTCTCATTATGCGCATAAGATATTGTGGCAGCTTGAAAGTTTCTTCAAGAGCTACCAACATGTCGCTCCATCTTGCCGAATTGAAGGCATTCTTCACATGCATCACAGGGTCACGAGAAGTGTCAATTTACGGGAATGATGGTTGCCCGTTTGTGCTCTTTCTGCTGTATTCACCACCTCCCACACTGCATCTAGCGTCGAGTGTCCTCTCCAAAATCCATGTTGGCAAACAGATAGATCCCCTGCTAGTTGAACTGCTGAGAGGATTCTGGGCTGCAGAAGTTTCTCCAGGCCTTTTCCAGCTGTGTCCAGCATACATAAAGGTCTATAACCACCAAGTTTTCCTTTGCTGATCAGAACCAAACGAGCCATTTTCCATCGGGGACTAAAAACACCCGTTTGCAGGCAATGATTGTACATATTCAGCAACAGTTCTGGGCATAGTTCTGCTATTATCTTTAGCACTTCTGCAGGTATACCATCTGGTCCTGGAGGTTTCTTGTTTCTAAGAGAGCTAATGGCTCTATTCAGCTCTTCTACAGTAAAGAGGGGTATATCATCCAGTTCTTTCTCGTCGTCACAGTCAATCCTCTCTGGATGGTCTGGGAATAGTGTATCCACAATTTGTTTAATTGTTTGCGGATCCGCACTCGGGGTTGAAAATGTCCCAAGTTTCTTCATGACAATCTTATAACCTTGTCCCCATGGATCATCTTCTACTTCTTTAGCCAGTGCCCACCATTTATCGGCTTTACTTTTTCTGATTGCATTACGGAGTTCCTTCTTCGCTGACTTGTACTCCGCTGTGACTGAGGTATTCTCTTGACTGCCTCTCATCCTCTGAGCCCTGCGTCGAAGTGGCAGACAATTCTTTCTCAGTTCAGCAATCTCTTCAGTCCACCAGTACGCTGGGCGCTTGCTGTTTCGTGGCCTCCTTCGGGACATTGAGGCGTTGCATGCTTGATGGATTAGCTGCATAGTGAGTTCAACACATATACCAGCTGCTTCTTTCCCTCTACGAGCAAAATATTTTTCAGTTATGTTGTCCATTCCATTCCGAATTACATCAATGAACTTTTCCTTGTCAATACCGGCTATGTTCCACTGTGCTGACCTGCGCAAGATGTTTCTTTCTTGAGGAGATTCTTGGAGCAGTCGGAAGATGATATATTGATGATCGCTCCCCGTGTAGTTCTCGATCACTTTCCATTCGCAAATCTTAGGCGTAATATCCTCTGATGAGAAGGTTACATCCGGTATTGTTCCCTGACATCCTGGCCGTCGAAATGTTGGCACATTTCCAATGTTGTTGACCACCAAACCTGTTCTGGCTACCATCTCCATTATACGACGTCCTCTGGAGTCTGTTTGTGGCATGCCCCATTCCAACGCTTGAGCATTTACGTCACCAGCGACCACTAGTTTGTTTTCCATTCTGCGTATTACGTCCTCAAGTCTATCAAGTTTCATCTGAAAGTTGGAAACAGATTCAGTTGGTGTAAAATAACAGCATACAATAGTGATTCCCCCAGTCTGTACCCAAACAAAACCATCATCGCATCCATGCTGTGTTACTGGGACTTTTCCTGGATCTGATATCAAAATTGCAGCTGTTCCGAGGTTATCCACAAACCACCCTGGATGGTCTCTCTCTTGATATGGTTCGCTAATAATAACGATGTCTACTTCCATCTCGTAAATCAGCTGTGTCATAAGATCGTTAGCTGTTTGACTCCTGTGCATATTTGCTTGAAGTATTCACGTCATTTACTATGATTTTTTGCCTTTTCCAGAGCTTCACGAAATATTGCACATGCTCCCGATCCAGGAATATGCTTTCGTTCAGCTTCATTGACACCATTGTCTGAACAAAGCATGCATCGTGCAGTGTTCTTTTTACAGTCTACTGCCTTTTGGCCAGATTCTCCACACTTAAAACAGAGCTTGCTTCTGTCTGGGCCTGTGCAGTTCCTTGCCATATGATAGGCATCGGAAGCAGCGAGGTAACATAGTTTTAGCTCGTACTCTACATTATAGCCATCCTACCTTGATTCTTCCTGCTTCCAGTAGTTTCTGAGCGTCCTCGTCTTTGGTTTCGAAGATGGCAAGTTTCTGTCCCCAGCTGTTTGGTTTCGAGACCGATATCTTCAGTTCTCCATGGGGGTTGCCGGAATTTCGTCTTACAGCTTCCTCCACGTCTGCGGCGGTAGTGACACCATTCATGTCTCGAATCTCCAGTGTAGTTCGGGGGATTAAAGCCTTTACATCGCCATCTAGTCCGAGGGCGTCTCTCAGAGAATTACTGAATACCTCTCTATTTTCCATCTTAGTTGTTTTGTTAAATTCGAGAAGAACAGCTCCCGCTCTTGTTTTACGGATAGATCGAATGTCTGCTCCACTGTTTTCCGGCTTCACCCTGTCCCTGATATCCTTCAAAACATCAGCGAAAGTCTTACCGTTCATTGGTTTGATGATTACGGCTTCTGAACGACTCCTAGATTTAGAATGAGGTCATTTCCCACTTTCGCTAAGCACTGTACTTTCAGGATTATTACTGGCCTGTTTCGTTGGGATATCTCCTTGCTTCCTATCCTCACTATTCTTCTTTCTCTTCTTCTTAGGCAGAAACGTTTCCCATTTTCCTTGATCTTCCTCCGAGTCACATGTCACTGGTGATGTGTTGGACAATTCCTTATTCTCCGTGGTAGTTGGTCTCTGCTCTAGTTCTTCTGCAGATTTCTTCCACGACATCCTGCATGTTGCTCCAGCCTCTAAAGCTTCTTCCAGCTTCATGAGGCCATAATAATAGTAATAATAATAATAATAATAATAATAATAATAATAATAATAATAATAATAATAATAATAATAATAATAATAATAATAATAGCTAAAATTTTTGCTCAGGTTAATTTTCGGCGACTTTTGAATTGGAAAAAATCACGGGTGGGGAAGGAAGTAGCTGTGGAATTAATAATTGAGGTGCATTATTTGACTCGTGTGGAAACAGGAAACCGTGCAAGACTACATTCAGGGCTGAAGATGGCGGTGTACTAACCATCATCTCCCGCATCCAAATGTACAGCTACAGCTACCACGCAGCCACTTCATTGTAAATAAATAAATAAATAAATAAATAAATAAATAAATAAATAAATACATAAATAAATAAATAAATAAATAAATAAATAAATAAATAAATAAATAAATAAATACACTGACTGACAGAGCAAATGCAACACCAAGAAGGAGTGGTCAGAACTTTATGCCAACTGCAGGGTAGACTGACGTCACTGAGGTATGCTCATGATGTGAAATGCGCCGCTGTGCTGCGCACGTAGCGAACGATAAATGGGACATGGCGTTGGCGAATGGCCCACTTCGTACCGTGATTTCTCAGCCGACAGTCATTGTAGAACGTGTTGTCGTGTGCCACAGGACACGTGTATAGCTAAGAATGCCAGGCCGCCGTCAACGGAGGCATTTCCAGCAGACAGACGACTTTACGAGGGGTATGGTGATCGGGCTGAGAAGGGCAGGTTGGTCGCTTCGTCAAATCGCAGCCTATACCCATAGGGATGTGTCCACGGTGCAGCGCCTGTGGCGAAGATGGTTGGCGTAGGGACATGTGGCACGTGCGAGGGGTCCAGGCGCAGCCCGAGTGACGTCAGCACGCGAGGATCGGCGCATCCGCCGCCGAGCGGTGGCAGCCCCGCACGCCACGTCAACCGCCATTCTTCAGCATGTGCAAGACACCCTGGCTGTTCCAATATTGACCAGAACAATTTCCCGTCGATTGGTTGAAGGAGGCCTGCACTCCCGGCGTCCGCTCAGAAGACTACCATTGACTCCACAGCATAGACGTGCACGCCTGGCATGGTGCCGGGCTAGAGCGACTTGGATGAGGGAATGGCGGAACGTCGTGTTCTCCGATGAGTCACGCTTCTGTTCTGTCAGTAATAGTCACCGCAGACGAGTGTGGCGTCGGCGTGGAGAAAGGTCAAATCCGGCAGTAACTGTGGAGCGCCCTACCGCTAGACAACGCGGCATCATGGTTTGGGGCGCTATTGCGTATGATTCCACGTCACCTCTAGTGCGTATTCAAGGCACGTTAAATGCCCACCGCTACGTGCAGCATGTGCTGCGGCCGGCGGCACTCCCGTACCTTCAGAGGCTGCCCAATGCTCTGTTTCAGCAGGATAATGCCCGCCCACACACTGCTCGCATCTCCCAACAGGCTCTACGAGGTGTACAGATGCTTCCGTGGCCAGCGTACTCTCCGGATCTCTCACCAATCGAACACGTGTGGGATCTCATTGGACGCCGTTTGCAAACTCTGCCCCAGCCTCGTACGGACGAGCAACTGTGGCAAATGGTTGACAGAGAATGGAGAACCATCCCTCAGGACACCATCCGCACTCTTATTGACTCTGTACCTCGACGTGTTTCTGCGTGCATCGCCGCTCGCGGTGGTCCTACATCCTACTGAGTCGATGCCGTGCGCATTGTGTAACCTGCATATCGGTTTGAAATAAACATCAATTATTCGTCCGTGCCGTCTCTGTTTTTTCCCCAACTTTCATCCCTTTCGAACCACTCCTTCTTGGTGTTGCATTTGCTCTGTCAGTCAGTGTAAATAAATAAATAAATAAATAAATAAATAAATAAATAAATAAATAAATAAATAAATAAATAAATAAATAAATAAATAAATAAATAAATAAATAAATAAATAAATAAATAAATAAATAAATGAATGAATAAATAAATAAATAAATACAATTGACAATTTACTAGTAATTGCAATAATAAGTTATTTAATTTACCATACCAAAACAGTATGTTCTATGTTGCGATGCTTGTTTGAATGTCGCGCGCCGCGCAGATTCCTTCTAGAACACACCCGCCTCATCTAGCCGATGTCACTCTCCTCGCCAGGCTTTCCCGTACTTTTAAGTACAAGTCAGGCAACCTGTACTTATCAATACTTCACCAATAGAGCATTGTCACTGGTAGTGTCCTTTAAGTAGGGTCATACACACTGAAGAGCATTGTCAACTAACACTTCTCAGTGCTCTCTTCCAGGCTTTCATTTCAGGAGGAAGTATGATGGACGACGTAGAGCGCTACTGGTACAGGAAAGGTTGTGAGCCCCCGATGGGTTCATGTTCCGAGAGCATTCCGTAGACCCACGAATGCCGGGTTTCCTCGTCTATTAAAAGACAGAGCAACCGAGGGAGAAACGTGGTCATCAACGTCCCAAGCTACCCCTCTGAGAGCTGGACAAGGACGTCTCCAACTACGTACTCCGAGAGCTTCCTACCAGGAGGACTAATTATTAGGTACAAGGAAATCGAGCGCCTCAATGAGGCCAAGGCATGTCTGTGTACTGTGTAGAGATGAGAAGAATGCAAGAGTGAGGAATGTGCCCTGCAAGCACGAACTTCCTGTTCTGCACAGACAGATCGGCTCTTATCTGCTCTTATCTGCTACACAAAAACATTGACTCACACTTCGCAGTTTTCTGGATTACAACTGACAAGAGCGAAGAGCTGCCAGTAGAAGACAATATAAAGTCGTCTGGGTAGTAGCGGAGTTGCTATAGTAACCATTGCGTCACTGGCTCTGCTGGTGAAAACCCCTTCGCCCCGTTCCTCACCGGGCACGTGCATTCTTCTGATCTCCCAACAATAGAATGTTTCAAGTTGTGAAACTTCCATGTGCCGGATAGAAGCCACGGCGAGGAGCACCACCACGACCCAGACCACCAAGACTAACAAGGGGCTGAGGAACAAGGCGGTTGGTAAAAACTTGTGGCTTCTAGCTCCAGTGGAGGCCAACGACGCGAACACTGTGGTAGACAAGGACGCATCGTGGCGTCGCGATTGTGCGACCCAGGCCGAGCAGCCCGGTTCCATCAAGTGGACGCAGACTCACATCCAAACGGAATAACACAAAGGCCACTGCTCAAAACACTCCGAAGCAATCATGGCCCAACCAGCAAGGCCCTATCACCCGGGCGCAATCGACGACGGCGCTCCGGACAACGGATGGCAGCACAGCAGTGGAGAAGGGCGGCCCCTTGCGCTCCAAGGATGCTACTTATTCCCGACTTGCTAGTGCCTTTTTTTCGATGCAGACATCAATGTACGCCCCACAAAACAAGGTAAACACTAAGGTTCCAGCATCCACAGTCGCCGACGCTGCCACCAACCAAGTAAGAGAGGTCGATACAACAGTGGGACTACCTGATCCACCATGGTCCCCAGGCCGAGAGGAGCGTCAGGGACGAGATGAGGCCTCCTCCTCCGCCAAGAAGAGACCGATGCCAGGACAACGATGCCATCCTCATGCCAGGAAGAAGACGTCGGCTCACCAGGGGAGGGCTGCACAGCTGCAACCCAGGACTGCTTCCAGGAAGGTTGTCGAACGCGGAGCCAATCACGAGAAGACCTCGACGGGAAGCGGTAGTCAGATGAGACCCAAACGTCTCCTCTACAGGCCTTGTATTGTTTCTGATGTATGAGATGTTGCCACCACAGGGTAGCTATCGGCTCCACGGACACGGCAATCACTGTTCTGGTGATCACAACCACACAGCCTGCATAGCACCTATAGCGGCGCCAGCACGTGCCAACTGTGTGGGCGCCCATTCGGCCTCTCGTCGCAGTTGTCCGGTTTACAGGGCCATGGCCCAGGAGGAGAGGAAGGATGCCCGGCGTCATGTGCCTCAACCATCCAGCAGTCCCCGCCTAGTCGGGAATGGCCTCATTCTTCGGGATCCGAGACTGTGTACTAGGGATCCCAAGGGGAACGAGTGGTGCGCTAGGTACTTGGACTTCTCACCGCATGGCGCGGTAACCAGGAAGGCCCACGCTAGTCATAGCAGTGCCCATAAGGATTGATTCACTGAATAACTGGACTGGCGTGGAACGGGCTAATTACTTATGCATGGTACTTGTTCCAGCTAAGAATATTACCTGGACTTTTTCAGCCCTTATTCTTGCATGTGCTATCTGCAATATGTCAAGTATAACATGTAGGCATTTTTCTATTTCTGTCTATGTGGTTTTGTCTTGATACTTACTACCCGATTACTCCGCTATGATAATTCATCACCTCATCTGGCCTGGTAGCATGCTCAGCATGGGGACAGGAAGATACTACATTCAATATCACTTACTCGCAATCCTCCCTACTGTTTCTTTCTCTTCTTATATATAACAGCACGTCGGAGGTGATGTAGATTGTGATGACCGCCACGCGGGGGGAGCGGACTTCGCCACCCACATAAAAAATACGAGAGAAACCAGACCACAACCATCTGGCGAAACCTGAGGTCCGAGTACGCAACGACTAATACGAACACCGTGAGTTGTAGGGACCTTTATAGGACATTGCTAGGACATTATAAGAGATTCTTTCATGTACCTCAAAACTTCTTCTTATGTGTGTGAAGTTAGGTCCAAAATTAAACACTTTTCCCCCAACAGGGTAGTGTCAGAACATTATCAGAGACACTTTCATGTTTCTCAAGACTTCGCCTTACCTTTGTGAAGGTGGATCCCAACTTAAACTCTTATCTCCCAGCAGGGTATTGTCAGGACATTATCAGAGACTCTTTCATACTTCTCAAGACTTCGTCTTTCTCTTGCGAAGTTAGTAGGAACGAACGTAAGCACTTGTCACGCGGCAGAGTAGTGTCAAAACGGACCTATAACTTCTCGACACAATCTTTCAAGTTCTATGCACATGTTGTACAAATCAAAATGGTTATGGAGTTCACTTCCTTTTGGTTTAGATGTTATGTTTATACTGTACAGTTATTTTATGAAAGTAATCAGAAACTATATTTTGTATCACAAGTGCTGATAAACTTCTAATTTTTAATACATCCATACGTGATTTCTAGTCCTAAATTTAGTTTTACTGGGACCAGGGATGCAATGGTGGAACGGATCTGAAATCTGTATGGAAAGGCGGAACGCAGTCTGAAACCTATTCTTCTTTAATTGACTACATTTCCTTTGTTTTGTAATATTTTAATATTTTAAATCTCCCACAGTATTTCAAAGGCCAATAGTGAAGAACTTCTGTATTAAATCACTATTGACAATTGTATGTCTACTTACACTGATTCATCAAATCTCTGTAGTGTGAGATATTGAATATTACTTACTTCAAATTTCTAAACGTGGCAGAACTTCTAATTTTTAAATTAACAGAAATAAATACTAGCCGTTTTCAGTAGTATCTTTTTTCGTTCTTTCTTTTTGTTTTTTCCTTGATCCCACTTGTGTCGGTTTTTGCTTCTGGAAGTCTTGAGTTTTGATCAAGTTTATAAAGTAAATATGAAGTCAACTTTAATAAAGTGTAGATGTCAGTTTCACGAAGATTAAGAAGACCTTGTTCAGTTATTTTAACAAACGGACGGACTGTAAGGAATCTGGAGAATCTACTCAAGTTAGAGATGAAGGCCACGTGGTCACTGTATGTGATTTAAGTTCAGATGCCCTACATACCATACATACATACATGCCATACATGAATACATACCCTTGCATAGTTGTTGAATATCAGAAAATATGTTATATGGTTGTACAAAGGGGATGGAACTTGGTTTGGGTGTTGAAGGAAAATCAGAGCTCTGTATTTCAAAAGAATGGGAAAACACTGAAGTTACGCATTATCGAAGCAAGAAAGGGGAAGAAATTATTTTATTCATAAAAAGCCAAGAAGAACAATCTCAGATAAAGTTAACCTTGCAGGAAACCACTAATTACAATACCTTATCGGTCAACAACTCAGTACACAGCATGCATATACCAATAATGTTTTCCGTACAATATACAGTGCAGCGAAAGGTTGCATTTCATATGATATAACTAATATCATGATTTAATAGATCTAAAGATAGCCAGTGAACTGGAAAAGGTTATAGGCCTCCAGAATCCTATATCAACCTCCAGTATAAATCGTATTAATATTATGCGAGTAAATAGTTGCAACCGATCATGGGCGCCCATATGACAGTTTGTAGGGGGGCGGGGGGCTAGACCTGGGGGTATGTAGTATTTTTAAAATGTTGGAAGGTGAATGGAGGTAGAATAACACCCACGGTATCCCCTGTCCGTTGGTGGGGGCGGTACTACCACTTCTACGGAATACCAACTTTTAAATCATTTTCTTGAAAGAAAAATACCTGACTACATTAGATTTTTGCCTTTCCTTGAAAGCTAGGGAGGGGCTGCGGCCCCCCCACATCCCCCCGGGCATAGGCGCCCTTGCAACGGATTCTAAATAGTCTGTTTTTGTAGATGAATCGACAGCAATATCATCAAAATACTTTTAATGGTATATATCCGTGCATATTTCACTGGTGACGAATCAATACTATTTTTCATTAAATTGGTATACAGTAATTGTAGCCTGCTACTTATGAGAATATTGTGAACACCTTTTCTAAATCAGTTATATTCTGGTGGCATCTCACATAAGTTTTTAGCAAAACATTTGATTGGTGTATGTAAAATATGTCCGAGTTCTATGATAGGTAAATAACTGGTGCGGTAAAATGACTGAGTCTGAAGTATCCTACTATTATCAAGTGATATAGTCTGCGTCATAAATTAGATTTGAACGCGGGAAAAACCGTAAACTTCGTGTGTGGAGTAAATGGATTTTAGATTTTCAAATGTAAAGTCTATTCATTGTACCACAGATACCAAAAGAACCACTATCAACTGCAGCCAAACGACCTAGGAATTCTAATAGCAAAAGTACGGAGTATGGTGTTTGTGCGCTGGGTAGCTGGCTATATGAATATCTCCTCATGACATCAGATGATCAGAATCACAGTTCTAAGGAGCGTTCAATGTTTAAAGGTCCCTGCCTTTTTATTTGTTCACACGATTTTGTTTTTTAATTTAGCGCGACTGTAATTCCCAAAGTGATGCTGCCAATACATCTGAGGTCAAATCATTGATCGAATAAATCAAGTAATGGAACCTTATACATGGCCAGTAGATGTAGTTGTTCCAGGGCTTGAATGAGAGAACAAATTTGCAGAAGTATGTAAAAGGTTCCGAACCCCATTCGACATGGTTCGTGAAGACTTCAAAGATTTCATAAACAGTAATTCTAAATGTGTAAAGACAATTTGAATAAAGTAAGACTGTCTATATCAACATTGCCAATAACTAGCGCTGACTGTGAAAGGAAATTTAGCACTTTGAGTGTCATCATGACACCATCCAGGAACCGTACTTTAATTGAAATTATGCCAAGTTTGATGTTCATCAACTTATTCGAGCCACGAGCAGTGGCGACTCGTGATGATAAAAATAGGTGAGGCACGTTCAACATATTAGGAACACTACGAATCAAATCAATTAAATTAATCTTACCTTTTTATTTCTTGCATATAAAACTGTGATTGTAGGTTCTATTTTTATCTTTGAACACTTGATTTATCCTAAGCTCTGGTCTTAGTCGGCCCATTTCTTTAGCAAATAATCTGTTTTCGTAATTAAGCGAATTTGTTTGTAAGTAGCTCACTTGATTCATTTTAAAAACACTTATGCTCGCACAGGAATACACTCAGATACATCACACTAACCTTCACACACTTTTCAGACTTACAATGAGCATCGACACCGATGGACACGATTAATCTAACAGACGTACAAGGTAAGCACAGGTTTGCTACAAACACTACTTTTGCGCGCGTTAATAATACATATGCCGACAAGAAAGTAGCTGGGTGCTATCTAGTAGGCTGTAGGAGAAGTAAGTTCAAAATACGAACGAGCGCTGAAGTGTCACGTCGCAGAAATACTGTGACCGGGTCAATGGAATTTGCCATAACCCCCTTCACCCCTCACAGCTCGTAGAATGAGGGGATGATGTTCAGGTATAAGAACGAGTCGGTCCCATACAGGATTAGACCTTTACTATGTTGCCTAGTTTAGTCCAGGGCTGCTAGAACGAGAACAACCATGGTTAATCATAGCCTCTTGAACTCGCTGAAGATGGTCGTGGCACTAATCGTGTATAATGTTGTTCTGATTTTTATAATAGTTTTAATCGGTGGAGGGGCACGTGATCATGTGACCTAAAGGCAGAACCGCGCCTGGCCACGAGTTCTATGGGATCCAACGCCTCATGTATAAGAATGAAACATCGAACGGCTGATGGCACAAGAAATGAGACAGCGTCAGCTTAAAAACAAAAAAGGTACAAGATTCCCTGTAAGCTTTTCGACTGCGAGTGTTTGCATTTTATTGCCGTTTGTAAATGATCATATAAATATTATCATGACAACTACTGTGCACCTTCTATGCTATTCTATGTTATTTTACGTTATGTAGAACTACTATAAATTACAGGTCAGTTAAGTTGCTATTGAACTTATATGTGAATTTGAAATTAATGTTTTGCTATTATTGTTATCATGTTAAACCACTAGCTATTATTGTTTTCGTTGTATATTATTATTATTATTATTATTATTATTATTATTATTATTATTATTATTATTATTATTATTATTATTATTATTATTATTATTATTATTTACCAGATAATTCAGAAAATGTGTAAGGTGTATATTAACCAATTGATAGTGCTAGTGGCAAATATTTCTTAACTATTAAATATACCCATGCTTCGCTACGGTACTCTACATTGTATACAGATTTCTACGTAAATTACTGCACACGCAGAGAGTAAGATTTTATTAAATTATATATCTCTTAGCGTTATCCAGAAAACAAGACGGGGTGGTCCCCATACCTTCTTTCCGATGTAAGGTGCGCATTGGTGAGCTTTGATGATCAGACTCCATTTTTATAGTGGTCTACATGGTTGGTCCTATGATAATTTCTCATATCTCCTCTATTTATACCATTGATTGAGTTAGAAACTATGAATAGGGTGAAATTTGGGTACAGTGTCCACACACTGCTTTATTTTTCGCATAATTATTTGGCAGCTAGAATCATAAACTTTGACTCGTATATGGCCACTGTTTGTGCCAATGGGCTTCATTCTGAGGTACTGTT
Source organism: Anabrus simplex (assembly GCF_040414725.1). Taxonomy (NCBI): domain Eukaryota; kingdom Metazoa; phylum Arthropoda; class Insecta; order Orthoptera; family Tettigoniidae; genus Anabrus; species Anabrus simplex. The sequence goes on from NC_090268.1 coordinate 48,259,141, forward strand.
GAAATGTTGATAGCCACCCTTAGTGCTATTCGAAGACGATTGTAACCTCCAACGGTATTCCACAAATATCCCGCAGAATGGCAGCTTTGGAGTCTCTCTCGCCTTCTACCCAACGAGCAACCACGAGTTTGCGCGATTGATAACGAAAAGGGGATTGCGTTACTTCCCTGCTGGCAAACAGCCAGAGACGTTGCCATGGTAACCGTAATTTTCTCCGTCATTTGAAGAGTAAGCGAAATTAAGGAGATATCAAAAATATTCTAAATGAAGGGACGTTTCACATGTAGTCTACAGATTTTACAGAAATTCAAAAGTGTATGGGACAATATCATATAACTCGTTGATCTCCCTATAAACCCCCAGCAAGTTCCGTGTATTTTAAAACATGTGCGTATCAAATACCAGCTCCTGGGTGAGTATACCCTAAATATGAAGTTTGGTCGAGATCTACCCAACCGTTTTTCCGTAATGGTGGAACGGATAAACAGACAGATATGGAAGCTAAAAACTGATATGGGTCTTGACTTGACCTAAAACGGATAAATATTTTTAAAATGGGCAAAATAAACAAAATTACAGATATCGGATCCTCTATAACATTATTTATATAGATGAATGATATCTTTCAATCGAAAGGCGTCGAGTCAGGGGTTTACCCAAGTCATGAGAATCAGGATATTCCAGGTTTCATTTTTTTGCGGATGAAATCCTGCTCACATTGACTCTCGCTAGCATGCAGGGAAGTATAAACTAAGTGGCAAATTACAGTAAAGAGTGGAATTAAAAATTAATCTAACGAAAAAGAGGATATAAATTGTCAAAGAATGAAAAATTGCGGATGGGCGAGACTTGGAACAAAGTACTTATTTGGGTATGATATTAAGTGGAAATGGAAAATGATCAGCACAAATAAAAGGAGCCAAACTAATGGGTATGAGTTCACTGACAGCTATTAACGTTTCGGAAAAAAGATGACCAACACTTATTAGAGATTGTATGAACACGTTTTTAATGCCTTAGTTAAATGTTGGGAATTGTGTGGACCTGAGGTCTGGCGAGTTGACGGGAAATTTTATACAATTGATACAATTTCGCGTAGGATTGCTAAAATAATTATGGGACTACCCAGTTGTAAACCTAACTGTGGAGTGAGAATGATGTACAATGTTGTAAGTCTGCAGACATATATTGTTAAAAAGATAATTGACTGCGACTGAAGTTGGGATTCGGTGACGAAGTGTTACAGATAGCCTACTTACACCAAATGAAATATCAGAACCATGGATACTGGGTGGATATGGAACGGGGCATTTTGGATACGATGCAAGTGGGAGTCTACCGGGAAAGGGATTGCATAGAGCAGTAATTAAGAATATATAAAGCGATAGTTCTAAGTGATAATGATATTGAAAAACAACAAATTGCATCACAGTGTAAAAATAAAAGGTCACTACAGGAATTTTGTGATGTAATTGGGAGAATGAGGATAAATATATATAATATAAGAAGTAAGGGAATGAGGGGCGTAATGTGATCGATAATGGGGTACACAAAATAAAGCATAAAGGCCAAATAGAGATGAAAATAAATGTTTACTATGTTCAGAGTAATGGAAACGGCACACCTTATAAAAGATTGGTTCGGGACAAGGGAAATAAGAGATACATTTATAGATGAGGAGGAAATGAAAATAATTGGTAACGAAAATCAGCTATATGCGATTGTAAAGTTATTAAACAGAGAGTGGATGTATCCGGGAAGAATTGCAAAATTATTAATCATTTTTAGGAAAATGTGAAGTAGTAAATTGGTGGAAGGAAAGGAAGTGATACATGCTAGTTAGTAACAGAATCGTGTCTAAGGCAACCTAGAAAATATAACTCCGTTGAAGTCTAGAGCACTTACATACGTAGATTATAGTTATAGCATATGATAAATTTATCGTCGCAGTTCTATTAGTCTACATGTGTTTTGTTTTACTTCGGATAGCCAACATTAATTTTAATTTTAGGAGTCGGAAATGATTTAGAGGGACTGAGAGTGATTACTGTGGTGATCTCCTTGTTGGCGGGGGAGGGGGGTGTCATATTTCCGGGGTATGTGAAGAACATCTTTTCTTTTCTTTCTATTTGCTTTACGTCGCACCGACACAGATATGTCTTACAGCGACGATGGGATAGGAAGGGCCTAGGAATTTGAAGGAAGCGGCCGTGGCCTTAATTAAGGTAGAGCCCCGGCATTTGCTTGGTGTGAAAATGGGAAACCACGGAAAACCATCTTCAGGGCTGCCGACAGTGGGGCTCGAACCCACTGTCTCCCGATTACTGGATACTGGCCGCGCTTAAGCGACTGCAGCTATCGATCTCGGTCTGATGAACATCGATAGCATGTCCGAGAAGTTTCATTTCTTACAATAATGTTTCTAACACACTTTCAGGCCATTCTTACTCTGTTCAGTTTCTAAATCACTTACAAATATTAAATTTTGACGCATGATATTTTCCGGACAAATTATACTGTACTTGTCTTTTTACTGCATGCGTTTCAGTTATGCTATATTCAGTTTTGTAAACTGCATGTATCGAAAATTAAGATTAAAATAATCATTACCCTCTCCCGGTTCTATGGATTCCGAGATTATGGGAGAGGTGCATTGTCTTGTATTCTCCTATGGTTGTGAGTTTTCCATAACCCATCAGCCACATGTAGTACAGATAGCGTAAATATATTTAGCCTTCTATATTTGAATGATATATTCATTTTAAAAAATTCATTCTGACACCAGTACATGTTTGCCAAAAGACAGAACAGCTCACAAGTTCTTTGAAAAAATACATGATTTGTTGGTTTCGTAAAAGAAATATTAATGCATTCAAGGATATGCAATTTTTATGCTGCCGGGAGGAAATTAAATTTTATATTTCCCATACAAATGGTTTCGCATAATTGATACTTAGAATTTTATAATCGTGGTAACAACTTTTATTCAATATTTCGGTCCAGTTTGTACGATTGCCGCCATTCGAAAACATTTCTGTTGATGGTTCCTCTATCACCCAGAATCAATCGTCTTACTCTTGTGTTCCTGACGCTGTAGGATCTCTCACCAATATATATATATGCACCAACAATACATATATATATCCTGTTTTTCTTTATCTACGTTTGCTGTTAAGAACAGTGATGTCGAATTATAATTAGCAAATATCGCATGGATAGACAAATTTATTCATACGTAGATTTCATGACCATCCATTGATACCAATATTTACAATTGAAACTCTTCATAACAACTAAACATGCGTCATTTTGTCGATTCACAGCTCTCTCTTGTCCGATAGTGGGTAGAAATTCTCCTAAATCCATCTGTCTTATCTGTAGCAGCAGCCAACAACAACTAGAGTAGAGTAGAGGAAAGCATTGAAGAAACCGATGATGCTGATGATGTTTGTTGTTTAAACGGGCTTAGCAGCTAGATCATCTGCCCCTACGTTGAAGAAACGTTTTACACAACAGCTTTAAGCAGATCTTCCTGGAAGCTATCATACAAACGTACTCTGCTATCTAACTTCATTTTGAAGGTGGTCCACGCCCTTACCCGTGGAGATGATCTGGAGATTCAGTGCTGCTTCTTTCAGAATCTTCTCGAACGCCAATTTGTAAATTAAGAGGAAGCTGTAAGACACAAGCGGTCTTGAGGCCAAAGGAAGTCGGTTATGGGGACATAACGAATCAACCAAGGAGAAATAGGTCAATCTTGACCTAACTGACCAATGCAACAAGTTGAAATGGTGACTACCCTTCATACAGGGGGGTGAGGGGTTGTGCTTTGTCTTCTTTCGGACGCACACTGTACGAAACACGTCTTTCCTGATGCCTCCGAGGCTTCAGATGTCCCCGTGACTCGGTCGCAGACTGATCCTCAAAACAGATCAACAGTACTTGACCTCATCTGGAGTCCGGCATTCACCACATAGATACCACCAAATACGATGAGGGTTTCTTGCTTCCTAGAACTAACGCAGGAAGCTTTCGTAGAGGTGATGGCCCCTCCCCGCCATCACTTCGTGGCGACCATCCTGTAAGTCGAAGCGCTTTGTCGCCCCCGGAATCCATTCGGACGCGCACCTCGTCCCACATATTTGCTAACATCCCCGAAGTCTCAGTCGATCCTGACACTCGGGACTGAACCCCAAACAGAGCGCTTGTAAACGGTCGGCTGTTGAGAGAGCTCTTACATTATTGTAGTGATAAAGTAGTTAAAACCTATTCAAATTGTTTAATTTCGTGTATGTGGGAGTAGTGATATTTATTTGAATTTTATAACAAGTAATTCAGCTGGTGTTCAGTGGATTGCGTTTTCTAGGTTAAGTAGGCTAGCTAGGTGTACCTTGTTTCGAATTTAGGTTTATGATATACTTTAGGTAAAAATATTAACTTTAAAAATATTTGAAGGTATCTGTAGGTTCGTTGGTTTAATACTTACAAAGGCAGATTATCATAAGGAGTTGTAACTTCCGCTGCAACTTTTCTGTATTTCGTATAGATATCCGTTCAAAATATCACGAAGGCAATAATTTATTAAATTAAATAACACGATACGCCTGTAAACTTCGATTTTAAAAGAAGTTAAAAAGAATTTCACTGGATATTTACGGTACCTGCTTAACAGTTTTTGGATTGTTGACGATTGTTGGTGCATCCCGACGAGATCCAAGAGTAGGCTATATGCACATGGTACTTGTGTAGACAAATACAAATTCAGATGATTACTTTATTCTGATAATTTGTAGTCTAAGTTACCGTAATACTTTGTACTTGCACCTTGTTTATTCTTCGAGTAAAAGTTAAAAATCAAATTCCTACGGTATATCCCAATAATATTGCAGTTCAAGCCCTTGGCGTAATTTTGACGACGTAGCTCACAACGACGCTAAGAATGTCACTTCTCAACTTAAATGTACACTAGGTAAGCTGACTCACACTAACATCTTTGTAGTGAACGTGCCCCACAGGCATGCTTTGATTAGAGACTCTTGTGTGAACACTGAAGTGGGCAAAGTTAATACAGATCTGGTTAAAATTTGTAAACATTTTCCTAATACTCAGGTAAATGAATGCAGCAGTTTCGAGAGACACTGTTACACAAAGCATGGCCTTCATCTAAACAATTCAGGTAAACGAAAGATTGCAAATATTGTTCTAGATTTTATTAATCATAAGATATGTACTGTAAAAAAAGGCAACTCCCTTGAGTTATAATACTGACCAGGAAAACTAGTAGAAAGAGTCAGTTGTACTTCAAGCTGGCTCAGTCAAGTAGGAAATGAAACTCAGGAAAGTAAGGAATTTCAAGTTACCCAATTGCAACAGTCACGTTTTGGGGGGGGAGGGGTCTGAGATTGTTCTTGCTAAACTGCCAGAGTGTAGTAAATAAGCAATTAAAATTCGGTACATTGGTCGAATCCTATGAGACTAATGTGGTGATAGGATTAGAACCGTGGTTGAGAGAAGGGGTGGGTAATAAAGAAGTTTTCCAGAAGGGTATACAGTCTATTGTAGAGATCGAGGAGATAAAAAATGGAGGGGGTGTTTATTCTGTAGAAGGAAACTTATTGTTCACATGAATGGTTTACCGATGAAAGGGATGAAATATTAAGGATAAAATTAGTTTGTGATAATATGAAAGAGGTGGGAATTATAGGAACATATAGGCCTGGAAGAGAGGAAAGAGACATGAAAATATTTGAGAAAATAATAGATTATACTCATAAAAACAATAATAATGATACGGTAATAATTGGGGGAGATCTAAACTTACCTGAAGGTGAATGGAATGGAGCTGCAAGTGAAGCTCATGAACAGAAACTGGCAAATAAGTTAATTTGGGAGGGAGGATTTACACAACTAGTACAAGAACCGACTCGTCTCATTAACTTGCTAGATGTATTCTTGGTTAAACCATGGAAAATTGTTGATAAAACTGAGGTAATTGAAGGAATAAGTGACCATAAGGCTGTAATAATCGATGTAGGACTGGTACCAAAAAGGCTTAGTAAGAGGGTCACACAAGACAAAAAATTGTACAGAAAAACTAAAGTTGATGAATTTGGGACTTACCTTAAATCACAATCCAGTCGTTGGATAAGTGAAGGGAGTAATGTGGATACACTTTGGGCTAAATTTAAAGGAATCATCTGGGAAGGAGAGAACGGATTTTTACCTGTTAAGAAGGGTAAAGTGACCTCAGACCCTGTTTATTATACAAGGGAAATATGAAAATTATTAAAAAGAAAATGTAGAATAGCAAACAGGAAAATCGAAGAGGGTAGGGAGAGTAGAGAAACTAGAAAACAGCTAATGAGGGAACTGAATAGAGTGAAAAAGGAAGCAATAGAAAATTATATGAATGGCATACTTCAAGAGGGTAATGACCACAAAGGGAAATGGTAAAAGCTGTATTAATATATTAGGAACCAAAAAGGAAAAGGAATCCAAATTCCTACAATGGTGGGAGAAGAGGTGAAAACTATTTAACATACACTGAGAAAGCAAATCTATTTAGTAGGGAATTCAGAGATTCAGTAGAAGATTGTCTGGAGTTGGAAACCAAAACAGAGGATAGAGAGGGAGAGACACATAGGGAAACAAGAAGCTTCTCATTCACAAATGAAGATATTTTCAGAGAAATCCAACTGCTTCAACAAGGAAAAGCAGCAGGAAGTGATCAAATTACTGGGGAGGTATTAAAGACAATGGGGTGGTACGTAGTGCCTCATTTAAAATTTCTCTTTGACTATGTCATAAATAATAGTGTAATACCAAAGGAATCTATAATAATACCCATATATAAAGGAAAGGGTGATAAAAGGAAATCATAGAACTGCAGACCAATCAGCCTAACCAGTATAGTTTGTAAAATACTGGAGAGTTTAATAGTAAAGTACATCTGAGGGATATGTGATGATAGAAATTGGTTCATGAGGAGCCAGTATGGGTTTAGAAAGAAATTTTCTTGTGAGGCACAACTGGTGGGATTTCAGCAGGACATATCAGATCAGTTGGATTCAGGAGGCTAATTAGACTGCATAGCCGTAGATCTTTCCAAAGCCTTTGATAGAGTGGAACATGGAATATTATCTAAAAAATTGGAGGGAATAGAATAGGATGTAAGGGTTATACGTTGGATAAGAACTATTCTAAATTCAAGGGTTCAGAAAGTCAAAGTAGGAAATAATGTATCACAGGAAGAGAAAGTTTTCGAGAGAACTGCATAGTGTAGTATAATCGGCCCGCTATTTTTCGCAATAAACGCAAGTGATTTAGGGAACAATATAACATCAAAAATAAGATTGTATGCAGATGACATAATTGTTTATAAGGAAATAAATAACATTTAGGAGAGTATCCAACAATGAGTTGAAGAAAATTTTATGAAGGTTAACGGAGGCAAATCAACTGTTACAGCATTTACAAACAGGAGCTCTAAACCTGAATTTGAATATACTTTGGATGAGGTAGTTATCCCAAAAGATGGCAAGTGCAAATACTTAGGTGTGAAATTTGAAAGTAATTTGCACTGATGACATTGTTGGGAAAGCATACAGATCGTTACATGTCATAATGAGGCTACCTAAAGGATGCAACAAAAAATTAAAAGAGAAAAATGACTTAAGTATGGTTCGTCTATTATTGGAAGAAGCACACCGTGTTCGGAATACTCACCAAGAATACCGTACCTAATAAAAGAAATAGATAGTGTGCAGCGGAAAGGAGCAAGATTTGTAACGGGGGATTTCAGGAGAAAAAGTAGTGTATCAGAAATGTTAGAGGGACTTCGGTGGGAAACTTTAAGTAAGAGAAGGGAGAAAACTAGACTTATAGGATTATATAGAGCCTATACAGGAGAAGAAGTATGGGGAGAAATCCGTGAGAGGCTTCAGTTGGAAAATAATTATATCGGCAGGACTGACCACAAGAATACAATTAGAAGGAACTTTAGCAGAAGCGACTGGGGTAAATTTTCATATATTAGGAAGGGCGTGAAGGAGTGGAACAGTTTACCAGGGGGTAGTGTTTGTTCCTTTTCCAAAATCTGTACAGATATTCAAGAAGAGAATAAACAGCAACAGAGAAAATAAATGAAATGGTAGAGGGCATTCGACCAGTGCAGGTTATTGTAAATAAAAATATGTGTGTGAATAAATGAATTCCATCTCCTGGCCTATGGAGTTTGGACAGCCGAAGTAGGGGACAGCCTGTAAGGGTGAAGTACAGTGGAGTCTTCGAGGACCCTGGGACCGCTACGGTAGCTGAGACGGCCCTTCAGGAACTCTGGAAAGCGATGGCAAAAGGGGCCCTGATTAACACGCAGCAGGTCGGTATGCTACTTAGGTTCCAAATTGGGTTAAAAAGTAAATAAATGCAATGTAAATTTTAATTTTATACCAGTTGTATAGTATTATTTGAATAATTTCTCATACTTTATATGAGTTGACTATGTTTATAAGTACAGGAGATATAATAAGTAGAATTTTTAAACAATATAAATTATTTAAGGATGAGCTGTGTGTTTACTAGAAAAAATGTTTGTGTAAATTGTATAATGTTGTATTGTAGGAAAATGTTCTTCTTCTCTTGTTAATTTAAAATTTACCGCTTGACAATGATGTATTTTAGTGTACCATTTGCCACCGAGGTAGACACTTCATTTGCAAATAAAGAGATATTGATTTGATTTGATTTGATTTGATTTGATTTGATTTGATTTGATTTGATTTGATTTGATTTGATTTGATTTGATTTGATTTGATTTGATTTGATTTGATTTGATTTGATTTGATTTGATTTGATTTGATTTGATTTGATTTGATTTGACATTATTGTAGACAACCTCTTATTTTTCAGCATTTAAGGACACTTTTATTATCCGTCCCGCGTAGTAGGAGAAATAATGGTAATCCACCAGCGGTAAAAATCGTATTACCACATTTCAGTTGAGAATTGTTGTGTAGATACGGTATATTTTGATAGTACCATATCTTACCTGCTATATTCGTGTGTATCTTTGTGTGTTTATCTCTCGTATGTATCTATTAGAGCATAGTGCTAATAACAATCTGTCTAAGCATTTAGCGTTGCTGGTAATCTTTGAGTACAGTAGTTCTTGCAGATTTCAAACTTGCAAATTTCATTTCTGTTTGTGCTTTGTATTGTCATACGGTACAGGTATTGTAATTAGGATACGTCTGAACGTAGTTTAAAATTATTGTAGTGTACTGAACAATAGTATACGAGTGATATATTATTAGAAATTAGCGTGCATATTTTATTATTGCAAAATATTTGTGCAGTAGAGTAGAGATATCCGCAGAAATTCTCTTGCTAGAATTCTGTTATTGTAATTAGGATAGGTTTAACTGCAGTTTAGAATTGTGTATTTCTTTCGGTATTCAGTACCGTAATTAACAACAATTTTTATCCTGTTGGCGTGTAGCAGGATAAAAATATAGTACGACTAAGTAGTATTGTAGTGCAGCAGGATATTAACTGCCTTCTTGTTGTGTGATCTTTGAGTACTATCCTAGACAATATTTCTTTCCATTCATTTTTTGCACATAATAAGTTTTTTATTAAGATTATTAATTATATACAGTCGTATCAGCACACACTTTATTAAAACATAACCGGTTTTCGGACACTAAGGTCCATCATCAGTGTTAAGCACAGTGCAGGTTATTGTAAATAAAATATGTGTGTGAAAAAATGAATTCCATCCCCTGGCCTATGGAGTTTGGACAGCCGAAGTAGCGGACTGTCTGTAAGGGTGAAGTACAGTGCGGAGTTCGAGGGCTCTGGGACCGCTACGTTAGCTGTGAAGGCCCTTCAGGCACTCTGAAAAGTGGTGGCAAAAGGGGCTCTAAGACTCATATAAAGTATGTGAAATTATTCAATAAAACTATACAACTGGTATAAGATTAAAATTTACATTGCATTTATTTACTTTAAGTGTTTAACGCTGATGATGGGCCTTAGTGTCCGAAAACCGGTTATGTTTTAATAAAGTGTGTGCTGATACGACTGTATATAATTAATAACAATAATAATATAACTACATCAGCACAGTTAATAAGAAATGGCTTTGATATTTTATAATGATTATAATTCGACATAACAAATTATTTTATTTTCCCTTTCTTTTCATTTTTTCCGTAAAGAATGGCTAAGAAGTGCAAGTGCCGTGGGATTGGCGAGAGATTGACGGGTATGAGGGAAGTTGCAGAGTTTGAGGAAATAATTAGGATTCTCACGGAAGACAGGAAGGAAGGTAGGCTTCCCTCAAACAATGTACAGGTAACAGTAGGTGAAAAGAGGGATTGGAGGAAAGGGGGAAATTGTAGAACACAGTTGGCCTAATGTTCTAAGGGGAAGATTATTGCAGGCCTCTATTTAAGATCAGAATTCAGGACAGGTGTCTGTGAGAAATCGGTACGAGCCACTCCAGGTAGAACAACAGAGGGAAGATGAGGGCAGGGAACAGTTGCTGGGATGTGTGGAAGTAGGAGGAAGGGAAAAGGTAGAAAAGGGAAAAGGGAGGAGAATTAGCTTCTGTAGCTATCAGGAAAGTTAGGGCTGACCAGGAGGGGAGGGGATTAAATGAGGTGGGTAGGTTTGAGGCTCTGGTCATGGGAATTCCATCGTTAGACATGTAGGGAAAGTGTGTGGAGGAAAGGGAACCAGGTTAGTGTGTTGTCCAGGAATTAGCTTGAGGCAGATGTTGAGGAAAGTAGAAAAGAAGGAGAAGGTGGTAGCGATTCACGTTGGTACCAACAACGTAAGGCAAGATGGTATAAGTACCAACATAGTGGGAGATGTGTGGGATCTGATAAATGCAGCACGGGTAAAGTTTAAGGAAGCGGAGATTTTTATCAGTGGAATACTGTGTAGGAGGGTTACTGACTGGAAAGTGATTGGGGATTTAAATGAGACTATGGAGTTGGTATGTGGGAAACTGCGAGTGAGATTTCTAGATCGTAATGGGTGGGTGAGACGTAGGGATATGCGCTCAGATGCCCTTCACTTAAACCGCAGTGGTACGTATAAGTTAGGAAATTTGTTTTGTAGTGTAATGAGGGTAATGAGTAAAATTGGACTAGACAAAAGAATGACTGAATAGGTTGCCATGTTTCTAGAAAATAGATCTCAAAAAATTAGAGAAGGTGAAGCTTTATCTGACCCTGTAATAATTAAGAAGGAATTCCTCAAGGCAGTATTATTGGACCCTTATATTTTATTATATATATATATATATATATATATATGAGTAAACAAGTGGAATCAGAGGTAAGGAATTTGCGAATGATATTATTCTGTATAGAGTAATAAGTAAGTTACAAGATTGTGAGCAACTGCAACGTGACCTCGATAACGTGGTGAGATGGACAGCATGCAATTGTATGTTGATAAACGGGGTTGAAAGTTTGGTTGTGAGTTTCACAAATAGGAAAAGTCCTCTTAGTTTTAATTACTGTGTTGGTTGATGGGGTGCAAGTTCCTTTTGGGGATCATTGTAAGTATCGAGGTGTTGATATAAGGAAAGATCTTCAATGGGGTAATCACATAAATGCGATTTCATATAAAGGGTACAGATCTCTGCAAATGGTTATGAGGGTGTTTAGGGGTTGTAGTAAGGATGTAAAGGACAGGGCATATAAATCTCTGAAGACCCCAACTAGAGTATTGTTCCAGTGTATGGCATCCTCACCAGGATTACCTGGTTCAACTAGAAAAAAATTCAAAGAAAAGCAGCTCGATTTGCTCTGGATGATTCCAGACAAAAGAGTGGCGTTACAAAAATGTTGCAAAGTTTGGGCTGGGGAGAACTGGGATAAAGAAGACGAGCTGCTCGACTACGAGGGCGAAACGCTGGCGGCCAATAGTGCGTTAGCTGGAAGGTTTGTAGTGTCCAATAACGGACCATTTATATTGGTATTATAAATTTACTCATTCGGGACAAATATTTCAGATTCCCTATGGGAATCAACATCAATAGCATCTGATAGCCAAGCATGCATCAATTTTTGGTAAAGAGGCACAGTCTCTCATAGTGCATTAGCACTGCCGGTGGCTACAAGTAGCCTACGCAGTGGCCTCCACGTTATACAGTAGCTAGCGTCTTGGTCGGTGTGCTAGGTACCAACTAATGAGCCCAACCTAGCACACGAGGGCGAAACGCTGGCAACCAAGAATGAGTTAGCTGGAAAATTCATAATGTCCAATAACGGACCATTTATATTGGTATTATAAATTTACTCATTCGGGACAAATATTTTAGATTCCCTATGGGAATCAACATCTATATCATCTGATAGCCAAGCAGGCATCAATTTTTTGTAAAGAGACAAAGTCTGTCATAGGCATTGGCACTGCCGGTCTCTCCAAGTAGCCCACGCAATGGCCTCCACGTTATGCAGTAGCTAGCGTCTTGGTAGTTGTGCTAGGTACCAACTGATGAGCCCAACCTAGCACACGAGGGCGAAACGCTGGCAACCAAGAATGAGTTAGCTGGAAAATGTTTAATGTCCAATAACGGACCATTTATATTGGTATTATAAATTTACTCATTCGGGACAAATATTTTTCAGATTCCCTATGGGAACCAACATCTATATCATAAGTTGTATGTTCCGAGCTGTCAGTGGAGAGATGGCGTGGGAGAACATCAGTAGACTAATAAGTTTGACTGGTGTCTTTAAAAGTAGGAAAGATCACAATATGAAAATAAAGTTGGAATTCAAGAGGACAAATTGGGGCCAATATTCGTTTGTATGACGGGGAGATAGGGATTGGAATAACTTACCAAGGGAGATGTTCAGTAAACTTCCAATTTCTTTGCAATCATTTAAGAAATGGATAGGAAAACAACAGATAGGGAATCTGCCATCTGGGCGACTGCCCTAAATGCAGATCAGTAGTGATTGATTGATTGATTGGTTCATTGATTGATTGATTGATTGATTGATTGATAGGGAAACAGGGTGGTCTAGGGAGCGGTGATAAGGGTACATTGATCTGGAAGTCAAGTAGGGATGACAAAAATTTTAGTGTTGAACTGTAGAAGTATTGTAAAGAAAGGAATAGAATTAAGTAATTTAATAGATATTTACTTACCACACATTGTAATAGGAGTTGAATTATGGCTGAGAAATTATATAATGAATACAGAAATTTTCTCACGGAACTGGAGTGTGTAGCGTTGGGATAGGATATGAATGGTGGGAGGGGAGTGTTCATTCTGGTGAAAGAAGAATTTGTAAGCTACGAAAAATTAAAAATGGGAAACATGAAATTCTAGGTGTAAGCCTCGATTTCTGGGGATATACTAAAGACAATGAGTTTGGATATAGTACCATATCTGAAGTACTTGTTTGATTATTTGTTTGGTTGAAGGAGCTGTACCAAATGAATGGCGAGTTGCTATAGTAGCCCCTGTGCGTAAGGGAATGGGTGATAGACATAAAGCTGAAAATTACAGGCCAGCAAGTTTGACATGTGTTGCATGTAGGTGTTTACAATGATCCCCAAAGGGAACTTTCACCCCATCAACGCAGTAATTAGAACTGAGAGGACTTTTCCCATTTGTGAAACTCACAACCTGACTTTTATCCCCGTTTATCATCATACCATTGCCTACTCTCCATCTCAGAACGTTATCGAGGTCATTTTGCAGTTGCTCACAATTTTGTAACTTATTTATTACTCTGTACAGAATAACATCATCTGCGAAAAGACTTATCTCTGATTCCACTTCTTTACACATATCATTGATATATATATATAAGAAAACATAAAGTTCCAATAATACTGCCTTGAGGAATTCCCCTCTTAATTTTACAGGGATAGATAAAGCTTCACCTACTCTAATTCTCTGAGTTCTATTTTCTAGAAACAGAGCCACCCATTCAGTCACTCTTTTGTTAAGTCCAATTGCACTAATTTTTGCGAGTAGTCTCCCTTGATCTACCCTATCAAATGCCTTAGGTAAGTCAATCGCATTACAGTCCAATTGACCTCCTGAATCCAGGATATCTGCTATATCTTGCTGGAATCCTACAAGTTGGGCTTCAGTGGAATAACCTTTCCTAAACCCAAACTGCCTTCTGTCAAACCATTTATTAATTTTGCAAACATGTCTTATATAATCAGAAAGAATGCTTTCCCAAAGCTTACATACAATGCATGTCAAACTGACTGGCCTGTAATTTTCAGCTTTATGTCTATCACCCTTTCCTTTATATACAGGGGCTACTATAGCAACTGTCCATTCATTTGGTAAAGTTTCTTCATGCAAACAAAAATCAAACAAGTACTTCAGATATGGTACCATATCCCAACCCATTGTCTTTATATATCCACCGAAACGTTATCAATTCCAGCTGCTTTTCTAATTTTCAACGTTTGTATCTTACTGTAAATGTCATTGCTGTCATAGGTAAATTTTAATACTTCTTTAGCATTAGTCACTTCCTCTATCTGCACATTATCCTTGTAACTAACAATCTTTACATACTGCTGACTGAATACTTCTGCCTTTTGAAGATCCTCGCATACACACTCCCCTTGTTCATTAATTATTCCTGGAATGTCCTTTTTGGAACCTGTTTCTGCCTTAAAGTACCTATACATACTCTTCCGTTTTTCGCTAAAATTAGTGTGGCCACCAATTATGCTTGCCATCATGTTATCCTTAGCTGACTTCTTTGGTAGATTCAATTTCCTAGTAAGTTCCTTCAATTTATCCTTACTTCCACAGCCATTTCTAACTCTATTTCTTTCCAACCTGCACCTCCTTCTTATTCTCTTTACTTCACTGTTATAATATAGTGGATCTTTACTTTTCGTACCATCTTTAAAGGTACAAACCTATTTTCACATTCCTCAACAATTGCTTTAAACCCATCCCAGAGTCTGTTTACATTTTTATTTACCGTTTTCCACCGCTCATATTTGCTTATTAAAAACTTCCTCATGCCTGTTTTATCAGCCATATGGTACTTCCTAACAGTTCTAATTTTAATCTCTTCCTTTCTTTCACATTTATTTTAATTACCACAAAAACAGCTTCGTGATCACTAATACCATCTATTACTTCGGTTTCTCTATAGAGCTCATCTGGTTTTACCAGTACCACATCCAGAATATTCTTCCCTCTAGTTGGTTCCATCACTTTCTGAATCAGGTGCCCTTCCCATATTAACTTATTTGCCATTTGTTGGTCATGCTTCCTGTCGTTCGCATTACCTTCCCAATTGACATTTGGTAAATTGAGATCACCCGCTACGATCACGTTCCTTTCCTTATCCTTTCCCACATAGCTGATTATCTTATCAAATAATTCTGAATCAGCATCTGCGCTACCCTTTCCTGGTCTGTACACTCCAAAGATATCTAGTTGCCTATTATCCTTAGAAATGAGCCTTACCCCTAGAATTTCGTGCTTGTCATATTTAACTTTTTCGTAGCTTACAAATTATTCTTTCACGAGAATGAATACTCCCCTTCCTACATTTCCTATCCTATCTCTACGATACACCCTCCAGTTACGTGAGAAAATTTCTGCATCCATTACATAATTTCTCAGCCATGATTCAACTCCTATTACAATATCTGGTAAGTATATATCTATTAAATTACTTAATTCTATTCCTTTCTTTACAATACTTCTACAGTTGAGCACTAACAGTTTTATGTCATCCCTACATGATTTCCAGTTCCCTGTTCCCTTAACACCTGCACCCTGTTCCTCTCCACTTTCTCTGGAAAAATCTCCCTTGAATTTTTACATATTTTACAATAATTGCTTACATACCGTATGCTAACAATTAAATCAGCTCAACATCACATTCCTAGTCATCAATATTCGGATGGGTTACCTCAAGGTAATATTTTCAGTTGCATTCTTTTTGCACTCTATACGAGTGGCCTTGAACAGCTTATCATGCAGTCGGCCCGGTTATTAGCTTATGCAGACGATTTTGTTATATATCATTCCCATGATAGTATAGATGGGTGCAGGCAACTTTTGTCAAGTGTTGTGGGTACAACATTAACTTGACTAAATACACATCCCTTTACCACTCACCATAAATACCTTGGGGTAATCTTAGAACACAAACTTAATTGTCAACACCATATCAATAACTTACTCTACAAAGCTGACGCATACATTAAAGTACTCAAAACAGTCACGCGACATCATTGGGGAGCGGACCCTACGACAGCGATATCCTTATATCGAGCGACAATACGATCATATATGGATTATAGTGCACATCTTATTGATACTGCGCCAATCTCTACTCTAACACAGCTAAATACAATACAAAATCAAATCCAACGTATTTGTCAGGGAGCCCTTACAACCACCCTCACAAATGTCCTACTAGTAGAATCAGGCGAACACCCGCGTTTGATCCACCGACAAATGTTAACTAAGAAATATCTTCCTAAAAGACTTGCTCTCTCGACTTGACCAATAATTCCGAAATTGAAACTACTGCGAAAGCCCCTGAAAATGATTGCAGGCCAGCAATATATTACTCTTATACAGTACTACATATACATCGACCTTCATTATTGAGAACCCCTACGCTGCCTTCGTTTTCCTTTTCTTCCGCAAGCCTTCATTTCATTCCTCATATAATTATGCCCCCGGCAGTGAATTTTTAAGGAACATATCATAGTTAGGCTGTTTTGGAGCCCGAGAACGAAAAGTTGAGATTATAACTTTCGGACCGTGACATTGACATATATACTGTACCATTACGCTATCCCTAAATTGGAAATTTAATGAGATAGTAGTAAATGCAATTACAGGCAGTGAAGTTAAACAGGTTAAATGGACGTATAATGTCACAGAAGTCCAGACTGACACAATCAACTACACAATAGCAGAATACACAGAATCGCGATGGCCGCGTAAAAGACCACGAAATGGGATCTGGACTGTTGAGATAGCAATAGAAGGAAAATGGCTTCTTGATCGGCAATTCCAAGAGACAGACGTAGTTAAGCCAGGAGCAAAAAAGATTACAATAAAACTTCGCAAGGAGAGAATAATAATAATAATAATAATAACAATAATAATAATAATAATATTTTGATAAATTATCAAAAGAAAACGAAAAACAAGAAGAGAGAACTCAAAATTTCATACAAATTACTAAACAAGGTCGGGAGAAGACCAGAGCGCTATACGCGGATTCAGTCAACCCACCGGAAGAAGAGAATGATTTGAACTACGCATTAATATCGCAATATTCCAGAAAACAGATCCAATCTTCATAAATCTCATTATACACTATATATATATATATTTGGAGAAATAATTGTATGAAAGCTAGGGACCAAAGCAAGAAAATTATAAGACGCTAATCTTTAATCAATTAGAAGGTTTAAAGAACGTCATCACCATGTATTGTCTGATACAAATTGTATTTTATTTTTTCATGGATGAGCTTAACGCCATGGAATACTTATAAGAAGATGAGGGGACGGACTGTCCAGGATTACCTAATCCAGCCCAACATAATCGACCTAGACAAAAAATGACGACCGCATCATCCCAAAACGCGAGGAATGGAGATACGTTTCTTGTTCTTTAAATTTTTCATATGATTTTGTAGAAAATAATTTTGTAGGTTGCCTGTAAGTGAAATAAAATCAATGTAACAGACGTGATCTTCGAAATTAACCTCTTGTATGTGGAAAGATATCGCGAATAACTTATGTGCCAGTCAGTTTATATAGGAGTAGGAAGTGACCTAGATATAAACGAATTTCAGTATTACCATCGATTTTATACCATAGATGAGGGTGTTACGAGAATATTTGTGGAACCCCAGATCATTATTAAGGTTAATGTAGATGGTATTCAAAGAGTAGTGGAGAGGTTATACGCTGTATATTATTAAGCTTGGATGTGAAATGTAGACGGGACGATGGCTATGAATATATGAGAAGAAATGGATCCTATGTTAATTATGTGTGAGAATAGAAGCAATGTTACTTCGAGGGAAGTTAATTCTACGAAGAGTTATAGATATTAAGAAGACATGCGATGTGAAGTGCATGATGTTACGAAGTAGTAGAGTTGATTAAAAATAAGATGAAATGTGAAGTATATGGAAGGAAATGCATCCGTCGTCGAGTATAAGAAGAGAAGGAATGTTTTATATAATAGTTGATACGAGATAGAATCATACTTGTCAGAGATTGGATAGCGATGTTTTTGTCTTCAAGTATATGTATACCATTATGATTGCAGCGTACTCAACCTGTAGTAAGACCCATGATAATAGATTATATTCATCCAATAACCTCCATACTATAAATAAATGTCATGATTTTGTGATATGATAAGGTAAATCGGCACATATAGAGCTACAGTCTTCTTAACAAATCAAATCGTGATTGAAGTTATAAAATGAATCTTTACAATGGCACACGAGAGAATAATTAATTTCATGTGGTAATAAATATTCAAATAATGGACGTTTTCCCAACGTTTATTGGCACACATGTGAGTTCGTAGTTCCCATTTAAGTAAAATATGAGCTATGCATGATATGTTTAACCTTGCGAATATATTATATGAATTATATATTTGTTTAAATATGATATTATTTCTTAATAATGGTAGGTTAATGGCATGGAATACTAGCCACCTAATACAAAAAACTTATTGTGAAATTCTGAAATCTATACAGATATTGGAATCCATGATAAAACTTAGATCCACTAAAGAACTTAATAACAATTTAGTTCAATCGAAGAAAGTAATTAAGTTATGACTTGGAAATTGAAATGTTAAATATTATAATTCCTTGTAAACTATGATATATTATGCTTCAGTCTTCAGTTAATGCTGTAGATCGAGTGTACAGGAATGAGCTTAAAGTAATCTGTATTTTCAAGAGTAGGTTGCAGTTAAAATTTTTCATTTTATAAGAATGTGTAAAGATTAAGTTTTAGCCCATTTCAAATTAATGACGAGAAGAGAGTGGACGATGAAACAGGATCATACCATATGAATGTAAGATATCAGATATTCAGCAGCAATTAATCAATTTGATATTCATTACATAATTATTATTCTTATTCTCTTCCAATTTTTCTTTGTATTCTTTCATTTTATCAATAAATAGCTGTAGTTCAAAAAATGATTGAGCGCTTATTTATAGATTTGATGGTAGAATAAGGAATATTAGAGATAAGTTACTGCGTTTTCGAGCCTGAATGTCACTCCACTGATGCATCGGATGGAGACGTCCATCGGGAAGGTTGAAAATAGGTTAACATCGGATCGATGCGTCGAAACTCCTTCGGATCCCACGAAAAACTGTAATGCAAATTCGATAAACCGTGAGAAGCTGGCTGGGATTCTTTTACATTGACCGATCTGTACGCAGGAAGGGCATAAAAAGATAAAATACGGATGGATAAAAAAACCCTGCAGGGAGTCGGCGCCTCATTCTTCGGCTCCAACACTCTCGTTACTGAACAGCACCATATACCGAACAAGGTCTCTATTTGTTTTGCTGCATTATTTTCTATCCGACAAGCGGCCCAGCTTCCGACGGCTCCCCTTACAGTAGCTTACACCTTCCCCTCATTACTATCCCTTCTTCAAAGATATAGCTTATCATATTTGGCAAGAGGATTGGTGCAATTCTGCTCGGAGCAAAGGAAAATTTTATTATCAAATTCAGCTCCATATACCTCTCAAACCTTGGTATATGCTGGGTTCCTATATCCGACGAAACATCACTAACATCATTCGTTTACGTTTTAATCATCCCTTTACACCACAATATAAATATCGCTCTCACATTACCATCCTGCCTCACTGCATATGTGGTGATCACTTAATTTTTCAATGTCCTGTTTATTCTTCAGCGCGGCGACAATTTTTGACCCGTCTTGCACACTTTAAAACCCCTTTTCAACCAGTGTTTCTTGTTTATTGTTTGAGCCCACTCCCGCTATAATTGAAATAATCGGTTTCTTGATGACTAAATTCGTTTTGTAAACATTCGTATTCCATTTTTTAAATGAAGGTCATACGCTCCTGTTTCCAATAGTGATTTGTATATGCGCAATTGTTGGACGGACTCTGAATATATGGGTTACTACGTGTGAGGGGTGAGTGCTTAATGGCATTAGTGAAAGTGATCCTATAAATTACATCGTGTGACTGGCCGACACGTAAAAAACCCATAACTTTCACCAAGAAGTAGATGTTTGTTTCGTTGCTTGCAAGTTGTTGTTCTACTTCTTCTGATGAGGGCTAACATTCAGCACAATACAGGAAAACTGTGAGAACTGTAGGTTTGTATATTTTTGCCTTGAGCTGATCTGGGAGCTTCTTGTCACAGGGTATAACCATCACAGAACACCCTTTAAGAGATTTCAGTGCTGAGGGTTCCAGCAACAGCAGTTGTCAAGCCAAGGTACTTAAATGGCATTGTTGTTGATAAGTTAACACCACTGATTTTGATGGTTGGTATCCAAATCATTTACATTTGAGGATTTCAAAGCACAAGGGATTCAAGTCCATTTTGGTCAGTTTGGAGTTATTACACTTCTAATTTCTATATTTGAAACAGCTTTCAGAGCATAAAAGGGTAATGTTTTAAATAACTCTTATAGGATTGACAATACTGTTGAGCATCCAGGGAAGCAGTGTTTTGTTCAGAGTACAATGCGAACAGTCCGATTGTGACAATTTGCATGGTTCGTTTTGTCAGTGTGCCAGCTTTATTAAAAAGGATTGTGATTATGAGTGATTCATTTGAAGATATTCGTGATAGCTCATCAGAGTTTCAGCTTTCTAGCTCAGATAATCCAATAATTACTTTGGTTTGGTGGAAAAAGCCAGTAGGGAAATACCACACATTTACACACTAAATGATTGGATGCATATCCTTAGACAAACAAAGGAAACATTGACGCCAGTGTGATAAACCGATATAACTTGAAAACAATATTCTCTTACACATGGGTAAATAATGAAAGTATCGAGCTCGAATTATTATTATGATTATTATTAACATTTTACGATTATGATGATTATTATTATTATGATTTGTAATGTATGGCTATAAAGTGTTTACATCAATTTAGTGTTAGTATTATTATTTACGAAGTCGGATGATCGCATTGTTTGTGAGGTTATGTCATG
Organism: Anabrus simplex; assembly: GCF_040414725.1. NCBI lineage: Eukaryota > Metazoa > Arthropoda > Insecta > Orthoptera > Tettigoniidae > Anabrus > Anabrus simplex. Next base: position 48,280,382 of record NC_090268.1, read on the forward strand.
AAACATGTGCTGTATATAGAAATTTACATGAGTTCAGTTAATGTAAGAACCTGTAATTAATACTATATAATTTGTTATTACCTGTATATTTGATGTGTAATCCACTACAGTATTGAAAGCACACTGCAACATCCAAAATGACGTATCTTTGACACTAGACGATGGTAGAGTATTCTGTACACTATATCTATGTATTAAGCACTCTAGAATTTACGAGACTGCATTTTAACATATCTTTCTAGAAGCCTGGCCAGGCACATATATAAGGAGATGGTCTCGGGTAGAGACGAGTTATTGCTTGGTTGGACTTATGGTTTAACAGGAGTGTACTTGTGACCTTCTATTGTGTTTAGGCAGACATGTTTACAGCAGTACCGTGCATTGTGGTTATGCAGGCTAAGCCGGGCTTATCCGTTGGACTTGAGAAGCAAAGTAAGCAGTAATGCAACTGTAAAGTGCAAGAATTAGTTTTATCTTGTCATTTGGCAATACTATTTTTTAATGATGACAGTTGCTGCAGCAAGTGTATTCTGCAGTACGAATTTCTGCATTAGCGAGGGTACGCGACACACCTACCGCTTGGCTCGCCCAGCGTTGAGTTCAAGGTGACGCATGCGTAGTAACCACGCCAGTAAGTGAGCTTGGTAAGCCTACAACTCATCGCTGCCCGGCTTGATCGCATGGTGTAGCAGTGTGAAGCAACTTTGTGCGGGTTTATGATACGTTTATTTATTGTGGTTTGGCTTATTGCTGAAACAGCTCTTGCGAGTGATAAGTGACGGCAGTGAAGAACGTTTTTTTTTTTGCTAGGGGCTTTACGTCGCACCGACACAGATAGGTCTTATGGCGACGATGGGATAGGAAAGGCCTAGGAGTTGGAAGGAAGCGGCCGTGGCCTTAATTAAGGTACAGCCCCAGCATTTGCCTGGTGTGAAAATGGGAAACCACGGAAAACCATCTTCAGGGCTGCCGATAGTGGGATTCGAACCTACTATCTCCCGGATGCAAGCTCACAGCCGCGCGCCTCAACGCGCACGGCCAACTCGCCCGGTGAAGAACGTTTTAACAATACGGATATCCAGTTCATTTTAGAATGAAAATTAGCTTTTTCTTAAGTGTAACGGTGTGAGAAAAACTTGTCTACTAGTAGGTACCAGAGTTGTTGTGGACCATGTGGCGTGTTAAGTGGGGGGGGGGCGTACGTTCTAATGATTTTCATAATAATAACATGCAACGTGGACAGTGCTCTGTCGTGAGTCGTAATTGTGTACTTACGTAGAAGTATTTAGTGAAATATACGGTAATTTCTTATTAGTTTCAACTATCGTAATATTTGCGATGGCTTACTCTATTTGTGTTATTGAACAACTGTTGGACAAACCGCTTCGTTTTAGGAGCTTATGTGAGAAACAAGAAATTGTTAAATCTGGAAAACCTTCTCCAGATATGCCCAACCTTAAAGGGACGCATAAAAACAAAAGTCAAGAGTACGCTGGTCATTTCCAAACTTCACAGTACATTAAAACAGAATGGATTGCTGGAAGTTACAAATTTAATAAACTGTTTTGCTGGCCACGCTTACTCTTTGCAAGAGACCGAACTGTTTGGTCTGACACTTGTTATGATAATCTGAGTAACTTGCACAATGCCATTCAAAAGCATGAGAAATTGCAGTCACACATTTCTGCACTATTACGGCTGAGAACGTTTGGAAAATCTGGAATTGATATTCAGCTTGATGCTCAATTGCTTGCAAGCACTGTACAATATGAGACCGTTCGGAAAAACAGAGAGTTGACCAAGCGATTGATTGATGTTGTGTGTTATTTAGCTACTCACGAATTACCATTCGGAGGACATTCTGTGTGTAAAGATTCTTTGAACAGGGGTGCTTACTTGGGTGCATTGAACTTACTCACCACTTACGATGCGACGTTAAATACACACCTAGAAACATCGACCGTGTTTCGCGGAACTTCAAACAGGATACAAAATGACTTAATAAGGGCAGTCAGTGATGTAGTTTTGGAAAAAGTGAAGTCAGAAATAAAACACGCTATTTTTGTTGCCCTTCTTCTTGACAAGACTGCAGACATTATTAATTTGTCTCATCTATCAGGTACTCTGAGATACGTTGATTCTGAAAGTGGTAAAGTTCACGAAATGTTCACTTTTCACTGATGTTAGCGCAGATCGAACAGCCAGTGGTTTGTTTGAACATGTGAAAAACATCGTTACCGAGTTTGACTTAAACTATAGGTAGGTTTCACAGACGTTCGACGGAGCAGCTGTGATGGCCGGCCACATAAGTGGACTAAGAACCAAAGTACAAGAAAAGATCTCTTTCCGAAGGCCATATTTATCCATTGCTTCAGTCACAAGCTTAATCTGATTTTGTCACAGTCAGTTTCCTGTATCAAGGAATGTAGAATATTTTTTCAAACCTTGACGGGATTAGGATCATTTTTTCACAAGTCCTCAAAACGATCTCATGGACAAAGAATTTACTACAAAAAGGATGCCTAGAAATGCTCCAACACTGTGGAATTTTTCATCTCGTCTTGTTTACACAGTGAAAGAACATCACACTTCATTCCTTGAATTCTTTCGGAATGTTTTAGATGAAAGCTCAAATTGGGACAGTGAAACAGTAGTAGCGGCACAAGGTTTCATGTAATTTTTAACCAGCGCTGAAACGTCCTTTTTGTTACTGATTTTTAGCACCATTTTTACCTCCACTTTTCCACTGGACTTCTCACAAAAACGTAGCAAATAAGTTACTATCATTTTTGATAGGCCTATGTGTACAATGTAATATGCATAATACTGTTGCAATAGTGTCAGAGGTATTTCAAGATGGCTTCTATACTGAAGGGTGAAAAGTGTAACAGGACAGAGAGTTTTATGATACATACATAAGAGATCATAGAGTTTTTAACTGAATAGTGAGGGGGGATACATGAAATAGACGTGCTTTCTACTAATCTATGCACTTTCGTGTAGGAAACTGATTAAATTTTTTAGACAAAAACGCAACAATGACACGTTTGTCTTCCTTTTTTTTTAACGGATTTTGCACTCTCATTGGGAATAATTAAACTATTTCTATACATCTCAATAAGTTAATTGCAGCTTTAAAAATATATCTATTTTTAAAATCTGTAGATGTGATGTCACTAGTTATTTTGTGTTTCCTGAAAAGCCAAGTATTTGACATGATACAGTACGCTCTTGTTAGAAGTCCTTCAATTTTCATGAGATTACACATTTGTAAATCTATATCGTTACAGCTTGGTTACATTCCTTTGTATAATGATGTACGCCCGGTAATTAGTACGTCCTACCTTCGATAGCATACCCACTTTTCAAAACCACCGCACGCCACTGGTTTACAGACAGTCAGCAGCCAACTGTTTCAAGGTCGTAATCTCCCTGTGCTTAGTGATAGGCAGTTGTTAAGAATGGTGTTTGTTGATGTGGAGTTTTGTTGTGACGGCAGTTGTCTAGGTTATGTGCTTTTTAACGTGTGATCTGTTACTAAGTTCTAAATACACTGACTGACAGAGCAAATGCAACACCAAGAAGGAGTGGTTCGAAAGGGATGAAAGTTGGGGAAAAAACAGAGACGGCACGGACGAATAATTGATGTTTATTTCAAACCGATATGCAGGTTACACAATGCGCACGGCATCGACTCAGTAGGATGTAGGACCACCGCGAGCGGCGATGCACGCAGAAACACGTCGAGGTACAGAGTAAATAAGAGTGCGGATGGTGTCCTGAGGGATGGTTCTCCATTCTCTGTCAACCATTTGCCACAGTTGCTCGTCCGTACGAGGCTGGGGCAGAGTTTGCAAACGGCGTCCAATGAGATCCCACACGTGTTCGACTGGTGAGAGATCCGGAGAGTACGCTGGCCACGGAGGCATCTGTACACCTCGTAGAGCCTGTTGGGAGATGCGAGCAGTGTGTGGGCGGGTATTATCCTGCTGAAACAGAGCATTGGGCAGCCCCTGAAGGTACGGGAGTGCCACCGGCCGCAGCACATGCTGCACGTAGCGGTGGGCATTTAACGTGCCTTGAATACGCACTAGAGGTGACGTGGAATCATACGCAATAGAGCCCCAAACCATGATGCCGCGTTGTCTAGCGGTAGGGCGCTCCACAGTTACTGCCGGATTTGACCTTTCTCCACGCCGACGCCACACTCGTCTGCGGTGACTATCACTGACAGAACAGAAGCGTGACTCATCGGAGAACACGACATTCCGCCATTCCCTCATCCAAGTCGCTCTAGCCCGGCACCATGCCAGGCGTGCACGTCTATGCTGTGGAGTCAATGGTAGTCTTCTGAGCGGACGCCGGGAGTGCAGGCCTCCTTCAATCAATCGACGGGAAATTGTTCTGGTCGATATTGGAACAGCCAGGGTGTCTTGCACATGCTGAAGAATGGCGGTTGACATGGCGTGCGGGGCTGCCACCGCTTGGCGGCGGATGCGCCGATCCTCGCGTGCTGACGTCACTCGGACTGCGCCTGGACCCCTCGCACGTGCCACATGTCCCTGCGCCAACCATCTTCGCCACAGGCGCTGGACCGTGGACACATCCCTATGGGTATCGGCTGCGATATGACGAAGCGACCAACCTGCCCTTCTCAGCCCGATCACCATACCCCTCGTAAAGTCGTCTGTCTGCTGGAAATGCCTCCGTTGACGGCGGCCTGGCATTCTTAGCTATACACGTGTCCTGTGGCACACGACAACACGTTCTACAATGACTATCGGCTGAGAAATCACGGTACGAAGTGGGCCATTCGCCAACGCCGTGTCCCATTTATCGTTCGCTACGTGCGCAGCACAGCGGCGCATTTCACATCATGAGCATACCTCAGTGACGTCAGTCTACCCTGCAATTGGCATAAAGTTCTGACCACTCCTTCTTGGTGTTGCATTTGCTCTGTCAGTCAGTGTAAATAAGTATAGGCCTACCAACTAACAGCATTTTGTGTGCGTCTTGTGGATACATCAACATCTACAATATATGAGGTCACTGAAATGGAAACCTCAGATTTATTATCTGCTGTAAGCTTGGAGAATTCAGTAACAAACAGAAAGAAAACAGTTGGTGGTTATGTTTTCAACTGGCTGACTGTAAGATGGTTAATTTGTGACAAAGAATCTCCTTTTACCCTAATGCTTGAACAGACTCTGAACTCTTATGTGCAATTTGGCGAAGTCTACTTAAAGGCCGGTCTCCACTGATTAACATTTAACACCAACATGTTAAATTTAACATGTTATCATTGACATGTATATTGTGATTGTGTCTTCCAATTGACTTTGCATGTTAACTCACATTGTCTTGGTTAACACTTTTAACATGTTGGCGTGATTTCCGCTCAAAGTGGAAAACATGTCAATTCAATTCGTCGTTTTTTGAGATGTTGGTACAGCTTCGGCAATTCCTTACCGTTTCTATGTCAACAGATAGCCAAACGACGCAAACGACGTGCTTCTCGTGCAGGAGGATTACAGTTACAACACTCCGCAACACTCATTATCTTTGTTATAAGCTACAAATATAGTACCGGTACCGGTACCGGTACGCGCACGCGTGTCGTTCTCTCTGCACTATACTAAAATTTATAGACAGAAATGGAGTGGAGCAAGATTACTTTGGTCTTAATTAATGATGTAGTTGAAAGGCCTTTTTTGTGGGATGTCTCATCAAAGGAATACAGAGATAAAGCGAAGAAAGCCGACAGTTTCCAGGAACTCTAAATTATCTATAATTATTCCCGCGAGTGCATCGAAAAAAACCCTAGCGTCCCTCCGCTCCCAGTGCAGTCGTGTATTGCAAACAAAAAATCAGAAAAGTCGGAAGTCGGGGGCCGAGAGCGGACGAAGTTTATACTTCAAAGAGGTTTGTTTTTGAAGCAATGAGCAGGATTAAGGAAGGAAATGTGTCTAATAAAACTGCATTTCTAAATCATAACAAGAAGCAACAGTGGCAAAGGAAAGGTGAAATCCTCTTCATCTGAGTCCATTGTCCTTGTTTGAAAATACTAGACACCGCCTAAATGTATTACCGCAAATTGATATGGTGAACTACCTATATATAAACAAAGAAAGTCAGGTTTAACATGTTTTTTAAGTGTGGACACAATGTTAAATAAAAGAGTGTTCAACATTTAACATTTAACATGTTGATGGTGTCACCAGTTAACATTTAACATGTTGTTAAATTTTAATCAGTGGAGACCGGCCTTAAGGGAGAACTTACCCAGCCATCCTATCACACATTTTTGTAACATCCACTAGGGCCCTCTTTATAACCAACGTAGACCAGAAACAAAAGCGGAGGAAGAGGACATTGAGCGTTAAATTAGTTGTTTTTTTCTTTAACGACCTTTTTAATGGGGAATATTAATTTATGTTAGTATTCCAAACATAACCTCGGCAATATTTACTATTGTTCATAACTTTTTATTTATTTCTCACCCAGTAAACGTCTTTTATTATTTCAGAAATGCCTAGAAAATACAAGCCAAACGAGCAAAGACAATACACGAAGTTTATTCCCAAGAAAATGTTTTCTGCACTACAAGATTTGGAATGGGGACTGTTGGAAAACAAGGAAGGCAGACTGTTTTATCTCATGAAATTGAAGAACCAACGAGCTAGAATACCATAGAGGGGCTGTATGCCTGTCATCAGCGCTCCCTGCTTGAAGCAAGTTGATAAGTTGCAGCCATGTTAACGGTTGTCAAAACAAAGCGAATTGGCGCGAGAGCATATGTGGAGGTAACAGGGAGATCGTGCATGCCAATTTAACTCCCTAAGTTTTAAGAAGTGAAAGCATAGATTCTCGCTTTCAAGAATGCCAGCCGTAAGCTCAGCGTATGGTTGTTCTAATCGGAGTAATAAAACCAAGGATACATCGTACTTTAGTTAGTATTACTGAATTATAGCCGAAATTCATTTTTGTAATTTCTGTTTGTAATTAAATCCATTTTATTGTTTACTTAGCGAAAGTACGGATAGCCACGGTAATTATTTGTCGAATTTTGTTTCAGATTTCGTTTAAAGAACAAGGAATTAACGGAACAATGCGTTGTGAGGGCGAAAAGAGATAAATGGCATCCCACTCAATTCAGTTCCTTATGCTCTGTACATTTCCAGCCCTATTTAATTTTCATTCACATTTACAAATAAAGGAAATGGAGTGCCCACCACCAAGAAAACGTAAGCACAAAAAGTCACTTATTTCGTTCAAACGTACACCAAGTATGGTAAATACAGTATTTTACTGCTATTTTTGAAATGTATACAGCCTTTATTGTAGATGTCTGTTGCCTTGGTTTTTAAAACTATGCCACACTTCATAATGGACAACTTTCAAGCTTACCTTTCAGCTAGTAATCCCAGTATTATATGGTATTGGGAGAAACATGATATCCCCCCTATATTATAATAACTAATTACACTAAACCATTATTGTGGTAAAGTATTCATGGGCCGCCTCTGTGGTGTACTGGTTAGCGTAAGCAGCTGCCACCCCTGGAAGCCCGGGTTCGATTCCCGGCTCCGCCACGAAATTTGAAAAGGGGCACGAGGGCTGGAACGGGATTATATCAGCCTGGGGAGGTCAACTGAGTAGAAGTGGGTTCGACTCCTACCTCAGCCAACCTTGAAGTGATTTTCCGTGGTTTACCACTTCTCATTCAGGCAAATGCCGGGATGGTACCGAACTTAAGGCCACGGCCGCTTCCCTCTCCCCCAACAAGGCCCCTGTTCAGCATAGCCAGTGCAGCCCTCAGGTGCAGCCCTCCCTCACAGTTGTATCCCCCGACCCAATGTCTCACGCTCCAGAACACTGTCCTTGAGGTGGTAGAGGTGGGATCCGTCGCTGAGTCCGTGGGGAAAACCAACCCGGGAGGGTAAACAGATTAAAAAAGGAACACAGTACTCATGAGGATGCAATAATTTTAAAAATATGAACAGAATGAGGTTGTAACCTATTGTAGGTCCTTATGATTTTAAGGTTTCCTGTCATAAATATTTATGTCCATCTTTTTTTCTAATTTACGCTTAACCACAACAGCCAAGCAGGGTAACGCTCTTGTTCCGATTTGTAGGCCTATTCGTATGTCACTGTGCGATGATTTCGAACAACTCTGCAATCAACTGATCATGATGTTGGCCTCGTGCCGCAATATGATGAAATGGCGGTATTCGCTTTAATGCTTCAAGCTATCGGCAACGGTCTTTAATTCTCCCCCGGTGATTCTAAAATGTGTATTTTCTACACTTTTCGTCATTTAAAGGCCATGCCCCCTTGCTTGTGTGACCACAGGAAACATGGCGGACTTTCATTCTATTAGCTTCACCCAGGCAGCGCTTCCGCCTCTCTATGTTATTCCAGCTCGTTGTGAAGAACATATCACACGCAGATTAGTGACATGTTCAATTATGTCAATTATTATCACAATCTGCCTGAGAATGACCATTTCTTCAAGAAGCTACCGTAGAACAGGGCCAGTAGGAATGCAGCGCCGAATAGGAATGGTTTTCTGCTATTTTTACGGATCAAAGAGTAAATATAACAATGAGAAATTTTATCTTTTCAAAAGTTGGCTGCGCTGTTGTTGTTGTTGCTGTTAACATTCTTCTGTTTTCCTGCTAATTCCAATCTTAATCTTAGTTTTGTCTACTAAATTTCTTACAGCGGAATTATCACTTGTTTTTCTTTGTGGAAAATCTTCTGGTACCGGTACATAACATTTTTGATATCAGGTAAGTGATTTAGTATTCATTATACAATATCATGTATCTAGATAACAGCCCATATTTATTTTTTATCTGTTATTTGCTTGTTAACTATTTGCTGTGTGTATTATCAGGAAGTTCAAAATTTTATAACTTATGGGGTTATTGGGAACAATTGTGCGCTTTAATTAAACTAGTTGTTATTTTCTTTAACGACCTTTTTAATGGGGAATATTAATTTATATTAGTATTCCAAACATAACCTTGGCAATATTTACAATTGTTCATAACTTTTTTTTCTCACTCAGTAAACGTCTTTTATTATTTCAGAAATGCCCAGAAAATACAAGCCAAACGAGCAAAGACAATACAAGAAGTTTATTCCCAAGAGAATGTTTTCTGCACTACAAGATTTGGAATGGGGACTGTCCTACAAAACATGTAGTCAAAAGTTTGATATACCAGTTGGTGTTCTCCACCCTCATTTTGGATATTTGAGAAAGGGCCAGGCAGTTAGAAAACAAGGAAGGCAGACTGTTTTATCTCCTGAAATTGAAGAACATATCACATCCAGATTAGTGACATGTTCAATTTCGGGTTATACTTTGGATGTAACTGACTTGCACTTGATAGTTAAAGCTTATCTTAATAGAAGGGAGTAACTGAAAAGAAATTTAAGAACAAATTGCCGGGAATTGAATTTGATAAAAACTTCTTAGCACATCACAAAGAGCTAATATCTGAAAGAATGTGCCAGAACATTAAAAGATCTAGAGCTGAGGTTTCTTTGGCCTTAGTCAATGAGTATTTTGATCACCTAAAGGAAAATATTGCTGACGTTCCACCGACTCACATCATCAACTATTATGAAACCAGTCTAAAAGATGACCCTGGATGGAACAAAGTAATCTTGAAACGAGGCACTAAATATCCAGAGCAAATCTTAAATTTCAGCAAAGCATCAACGTCCCTTATGTTTGCATGCGCTGGTGCAGGGGAGGTACTCCCTTCTTATGTCGTTTACAAATCACTTCATCTGTACTACATCTGGACAGTTGGTGGTCCTGCAGGAACACGTTATAACAGGAGCCAATCAAGTTGGTTCGTTGCTACATGTTTTAAAGACTGGTTGAAGTCAGTTGTAATACCATTTGTGAGGTACCTTCCTGGGAGAAAAGTCCTAATTGGAGACAATTTGTCATCTCATTTGACTGTGGATGGTATTAGAATGTGTGAGAAATATGAGATTGAGTTTGTTTTCCTACCAAAAATTGTACTCATCTCACACAGCCACTTGACGTCGCCTTCTTCCACACACTGAAGGTATCCTGGCGGAAAATTCTTCTAGAATGGAAGCAAAAGGAAGGGCACTCAGTAACTTGTGTCCCAAAAGCAGTATTCCCCGTCTTCTCAACAAACTCATGGGTATTATAAAGGAAAACCACGAGAATATTAAATCTGGCTTTGAGAAATGTGGCATTATTCTCTGAATCATGAGAAAGTGCTAGAACGCCTTCCAAGCACAAATGCTGGCAATGATAACACCCATGCCGACTCTCAGCTGATGATTCAATCCTGTCTGCTCTTAATGAATTGTGCTACAATGACCAGCCAAAAACACACGTTCGATGGCAAAAACTTAATGTTGTCCCGGGTGAGAGTATGAAGAGAACAGACATTCATTCTAAGGACGATGACACTTCTGTAAGCAGTGGAGAAGATATTGATACGTGCAGTGTCAAAAGGAGTGAAGGAAAGGCATGTAAGAGACCATTATTTACTGATATCAACAGGTGTGACAAATGAACCAGAAATGTTGATGAAGTTTGTGTAAATGGAGAAAAGCTCACTGGTGTTTACAGGAAATGAGACTCTGGTGATTGGGTTGTTGCAGATTTTTCACTTCAAGTGGCAGCTAAACAAACATCCTCCAAATAGACTTTTTTTTTATTGCAAGTGTTGTTGACATTGTTTCTGCAGATGAAGTAAATGTAAAGTTCTCTAAACACCTCCCAACGAAAATTGATAGTGGTAAGATGTTCAAATGGCCTGAGATGGATAACATATGCACACTCTATTTGGGAGCTATAATTGGTGTTGTTGATTCCCCCACAGCAGAACGAAGAGGGCTGTTAAAATTCCATTCTGCTGACTTCAACTTATGGTGATGTTAACACTGAAGACTTTCCTTATCAGTTGTTCAAATAATGTGTTCATCTACAAATTTGTATCTCAGTGTTTGCAAATTAGTGTCAGTTATTATTGATTTTCTACACATATTAGTCAATAAACAATCTTTGTTCCTTAAGCATACCTTATGGCACATGTATGTTGTTCTTTTTCACCAATTATAAAGGTAGAATAGAATTTTGCACCCGCTATCGGGGTGAATAGGAATGCTGATATTTATGTAAATAGATTTGAAACTGTGCTGCAAAATTGTTATGAAAGTACTTCACTATGAAGATCAAAGGCAGTAGCAACTCTTCCAGTGTAAAATGCTTAATATAATTATATCAGTGAGATGACATATAAAAATATCTCAGAAAATCATTCCTATTCATCCCATTCTACGGTACCATGTGACACTCCAACAAGAGTGTCCTCAGCTTTGCAAGAGCAATCAGACGAAACAGATTTTTTTGGATCCAATGTATGAGAAGTTTCTGTTTGGAAATATTTGTTATAAGATATGGAATAAAATTATGATTATGTAGTATATTCAAGAAAGTTGTTTTCTTTACCGTTTCTTTTATAAAACCAAGAAAACAAAAATAAATAAAAAAGTACAATATATTCAGAGCACAAAAGAATCAAATCCATAATTTCACTTTTCCACTCAAAGTACAATGTAAAAGCACATAAATTTACCCTTCTTTAATATGAGAATATATTATACAAAGTATTTTCTGTTGCTCAAATGGTTTTAAACACTGTAAGCTTTTCCCTGTAATTAACTATTCAGCAAAAAGTTTGTCTCTTTTTCTCAAAACTGTATTACTGTGACTTGATTCCCTTGTGCTTTGTTGTCAGATATTGTTTTCTTTTTGTTTATCTGTAGATAGACTTCTTAATGGTTGTGCAGTAGAATGTACAGTTTTTTGCAGGTTTCTTGTAAGAGCAGCCTATCCATGACTGTAATGAAAAGGAGAAGGGAGACAAGGGAGCACTCATGGAACCCTACTGAAACATTGGTCCTGTCTTTGTAGTGTTTTGGAGATTTGTCTAGGCTACAGTCATGGCTATAATAGTTTTCCAGCATCTAATTTTTCAGGAGTGGAAAGAGGTGAAATAAGGTTATCCAGATATGTTTCGTCTTTTCTTTTGATATAAAATCACAGAATATATTAATGTACACATTTACTCTGCATAGAGTAAGACATCACAGACCCAAATTATTAAAATACAATTATATATTTGAGACAAACATTTTACAAATGTACAGTTATGTTCAATATTTGATGTGGGAGATGCTGGTAGTGGTATTTACAACATTGGGAATGGCAGCAAGTGGAATTAGTTTGTTACTTGTATCTGGTTAGTATGATTACCGAGCAATCAGAGAAGGTGTGTGCAGCTGGAGACACATATGTATGGGCAGATTTCTTTAACCATTAAAAAAATAAAGAATATTTCAAGTTAGGATTAAAATTTACATGTCTTTCATAGAACATAACATATCTTCAGTTAATGTATAACTCACGCTGGGGATAGGACTGAACATTTTCCCCGTTATTATGATGCTTCTGTGATAACAATAAGAAGAAAACTACAGCTATCTAATTTACAGGGTTATTACAAATGATTTGAGCGATTCCAAAGCTCTACAATAACTCTATTATTTGACATAGTGTCACAAGGCTTTGCACATACATAGAAAAACTCAAAGTGCTTTTGACATTTACAAATGTTTGATATGTGCCCCTTTAGTGATTCTGCAGACATCAAGCCTATAATCAAGTTCGTCCCACACTCAGCGCAGTATGTCCCTATCAATGGATTCAAAAGCATGGTTGATGCAAACTTGTAGTTCTGGCAGGTTTGTTGGGAGGGGAGGTGTAAACACTGAGTCTTTCACATATTCACACACAAAGAAATCGCATGGGGTTAGGTCAGGAGAACGTGGAGGCATGGAGCTTCACCACGACCAATCCATGGGTTTGGCAATCTCCTGTTTAAGAATTAACGAACATCACCATGGAAGTGGGGTGGAGCACCATCATGTTGGAAGATGAAGTCTGCACTGTCCTCCAGTTGCAGCATGAGCCAATTTTCCAGCATGTCCAGATACATGTGTTCTGTAATGGATTTTTTGCAGAAGGAAAGGGGCTGTACACTTTAAACCGTGAGACTGCTCAAAACACATTAACTTTTGGCGAATTTAGAATATGCTGCACGATAGCATGGGGATTCTCTACCCCCAGATTCGCACATTGAGTCTGATCACTGCACATTAACAAAAAATGTTGCTTCATCACAAGACAAGTTTCGTACTAAACTCGTCCTCTTCCATACACTGTTACAACCGTGCCAAAAATTCAAGGTGTTTGATTTTGTCATCGGGAGTTTATTTCCCCTTACAGAGGCATCCTGAAGCTTTAAACTGCACATACCATCGCCGAATGGAGTTAGCAATTGGTGGATCTCTGTGGTACTTCGTCCTGAAGCGTCGTTGCATTGTTATGACAGACTGATGTGAGTGCATTTCAAGCACAACAAATGCTTTCTTGGCTCCTGTCACCATCTTGTCTCGCTGTGCACTGCTCACTGCTGCTGTGCTCTCATGGCAGAAATCTGAAGTGCGACTTCAGCAGACCAAAACTTTTTGAGTTTTTCTACGTGACTGTTGAGTTTTGTGACCATATGTCAATTAATGGAGCTACAGTGAATTTATGAAATCGCTTCAATCAATTGTAATAACCCTGTATATCTTCCTTGTCAGTCTCTCATGACTTTATTTTCTTCAAAGACCCTTGGGCCTCATTATTGAAAGCTTAAGGGTAATTTCATTTCTCTCTTTCACTATTTCCATCTTCTACTTCATTTTCTTTTGTACTGTATTTCTGTAATCATGAATATTTGGCTTGTGACTAAGCATCATCATCATCTTATAAAGGCTAAGCTTTGTCGTCGCAGCCATAGAAGTCTTTTCAACTCAGCGTAGGTCTTGCAGTTCATTCTCTGGAGCAGATTCTTGAAATAAGACACTCTGGGTCATCCTCTTCCTCGTCCTCTTTTCCCTGCAATTCTTCCTTCAATGATGTTACAAAGGAACTCTTCATGCTGCAGAATGGGACTAATAAATTTTATTTTCCGTTTTTGAATTTCAGTTACCAGACCCCGTTTTCCTCCTATCTCTCTAAGGACTTTGGTATTGCTCTTCATTTCAGTCCAATTTATCCTCTGCATTCTCCTCCAGATCCATAATTCAATTGCCTGTAGCCTTTTCCTGCTCTCCTAATGTCCAGCTTTTGCAACCGTACAGAACCACACTCCATACAAAGGTTTTTGCAGCTTTTTAAGTTTGAATACTGTATCTTTATGTCTGTTGGCCAGCAGATGTTTTTTTTCTTGGAAGGCTCTCTATGCCATTGCTATCCTTTTTGTGACTACTGATATGCTCTGATTATCACTCGTGATTAGATTCCTAGATAACAAAACTGTTTTACTTGTTCAATTTTATTAGAACCAATTTTGATGTGTGTTGTAGGTGTTTTCTTGAGTTTGCATACTGTCATGGTTTTTGTTTTCCTTGGATTCATTTTGAGGTTTCTGCTAGTATGGCAATATCATCAGCAAATCTTATAGAATGTACTTGTTTTCCATTAATTTTGATTCCAGCTGTGAATAAGTACCATAATACATCTGTTATTTAATATTTTTGCTGATAGAATTCCTTTTCCACAGAAAGAATTCTTTTCAAGGTTCTATTTATGATGTGAGACAGAGATAATGTATGCATCATTTTAAACATAATAAATTATATGGTGAGTTATTATGCTTAGTATTACAGGCTGTGGAAGCTGTAGTGAAATGAGCCAATAATCACATTATTTTGCAGCTTTAAATTACATCCACCACCACAAACCTTAATTAAAAAACTTAATTAATATATCTTAAATTTACACTAAAAGCTAACAGTAACATTTATTATTTTATCAACTCTTGTAATATGAGGAGGTATAAATTGAGTTAGGACTTCATTGAGAGGTAATTTGCAATACTGACCAGATTATTAAATTAATTACACAATATAATATTCATAAAAGAACACAAGTCACCTAGTGAGTACTGTAGGATATATGTTTTAATCCAAAGCAGTTTTATGTCTGTTAATATTATATTTTATATATTTTTATTTACTTAGTAGTAATCAGGTACAGATATGGAGTAGGGCCTACTCTATTTTACACTCATAGTACAACAATAAAAAATAGTAACAGTAAAAAAAAAAAACAACTGGTGATAAAAGGTAACACTGTGGACTTCATATTAATGAGTTCTTTAGGAATTAAATAACAAGAAAGAAACAAGAAAAACCCAGCTATAATCATATCCTTGTCACTGGTAACATTCTGGCCAGGTTGTTACAGAGATTCAAGAGCTTGCTCTTTTAGTGTACATTTCAGTTTGGTTTTGAAGAGTTGATAGGGAATGAAGATGTCAATTTCATGCAGGGCACTTGCTGTTGTGGGAAGTCAGGAGAATATGGAGTGTTAGGCACACATGACGAACATGGAATAACGGTTTATTTCAGGTTTTATGAGGATGATCATGTAACGGGAAATCAGGTACCAAAGATGTACGTTTAAAAGTACCATTAACAATTCTGTGAAGGTTATGAATTCTGTGTACTGCAGACATTTACTCAGGTCAATGATGTTGAATTATGAAGAATTTTTTTGGTATTAAACTGTCTCAGATTGGGGTTACGGGCTTTCACATTTACACAAGGAATGAGAATATATGGTTAATTTTATTGACATTTAAGGCAGGGCCTATCAGAGTGCATTGCATGGCGCAGTGCAAAAGATGACTTGGCTAGGTTGACCCACTCCTCGTGTTTGAGCAATAGCGCTCTCTCATTTCCTTCGCCTGTCTTGCTCGCTCCACCTGTCTCCCTCTTCCTCACTTACTCTGCAGCGCTCCACCACCCGAGCAGAGTTGAGCCGAGATTAGCCGAGTTGTCCCGAGACAAAACTCTGGTCTGAACAGAGCTGAGTTGGGCTGATGCACTGTGCACAGAACCTCTGCTCCTCGGTTTGCACGCGTGAGATTTTGTGTGTTTGAGAGACCCTGATTTAAGGGGACAGCTGATGATCAAATCAATGATAGGAAAAACATAAAATGCATAAGTATAGTTTAAGAGTGTTTAAGTCATGAATTTCAGTAAATCGGAATAAAAGTGCAAGATACTTCATGGCATGGGATTTTATTTGGTCTATATGAAAAGAGAAATTTAACTTGTTCTTATGAATTATTCCAAGATCTTTGACTTCAGTAACACCCTTCAGTGGAGTGTCATTTATTTCACACAGTACCTGTGGGTAAGCTCACATTCATTTAGGCAGATTGACATTTTAACACTTTTTTCTGCATTCATTTTGAATTTCCATCTAATCACCCAGTCATAGCACAAGTCCAAAGTATTTTGAATACACTCACAATCACTGGAGTTTGCTATGATTTTGAACATTTTTAGATCATCTGAATATAGTAATATGGAACATAGGATGTTCTTTATTTCATCTGTGAGGTCATCTATAAAGAGAGAAAGTAGCAGAGGTGATATAATTCCTCCCTGGGGACCTGGAAATATGACTGGCTGTTGAAAACTGAGAAGATATTTTTATAAGAATTAAAAGATCACCATTATACTGTACCTGTGGGATAGTTTGTATATGAGCAGCTTGTAGTTTAATGGAGTCAAATGATTTAGCTACATCAATGTAAATGACATTCAATTGCATGTTGTTAGCAACGGCCGAGGTAGCATTTAGATTGAAGACAGTTTTATGTAGAGTCTGAATGACTGGGGCACAAACCATAGGCAACTTGATATGAAGCCAGTGATGATATCACTCAGCTATCACATCCCTCTACTTCAATAATTGTAGCTGGTTGTTACTTGAATTACAAGTGGCCTCGTATATGAACTTGCAAGCACTGTAGTTGCCTAATTCAAGTTCAGAGAGCAGTTGTAGGCAGTTCAGGTAAGATTCCTGACCAGATACGAGATTTTAGCTTAGGGCCTAGGTGTTTGTGTTTGTCTCAATACTCATCTCTTTGGATACACTCAGCACACTACCAACTACCATAGAAAGATACAATACTGAATACATTCCTGCGCATAGAGTTAGTGACAGGAAGGACATCCAGCTGTAAAACAGAGTGGAGACCAGATATGCGATGCAACACAGTTTGCACCTGTGACCCTACCAGAGTGTGGGAAAAGAGGTAGAAGAAAAATAAGCATTATGGTCATTATACTATTTAGTGCCAAGTTCTTTAATGGACAGAGTGCATGTTGCAAACTGGATGGGGAGTGGCATAGATCAAGTCACCCTAGCACAAAAAATAAACTCCAGTTAAGGGTGCCTGATCATTGGTCCTTTGATTTAACTGAGGGCACTAAACTAAGAAGCTTACATCCAGGTTTGGATAAGACTTTATACTTATGTCATTTGGCAGAGTTGAGCTCATGAAATTATAATATATCTGTAGGTGTTTTGTAAATATACTATTAAAAAAAAACAGATGTGTTACTTAATTTACATTCATATGACAGGGATTTAAAATATGGAATACATTCTTCACCATATTTACATGAAGATGAGATCGACTCAAAATCAACTCAATAATAATAGGGAACATCAATTGAACTGAAATGATTCATGTACGTAAGACTTCATTAATTTGGTTTCAAAAATAATGAATAAGAAAATTAAAATAACAAACAAAAACACATCTGGTGTAGACATTTGATGCAGCTAACTTATGAACTTATCTGTTCTGTCATTTGCTTCTGACATGATAAATACATACCAGGATAGTCATGAATCCTGCTTTAATCAAGATACTTAGCAATCTTGAATAAATAATAATAATAATAATAATAATAATAATAATAATAATAATAATAATAATAATAATAATAAAATACTATAAAAAACCAGATGTGTTACTTAATTTACATTCATATGACAGGGATTTAAAATATGGAATACATTTTTCACAATTTACATGAAGATGAGATCGACTCAAAATCAACTCAATAATAATAGGGAACATCAATTGAACTGAAATGATTCATGTACGTAAGACTTCATTCATTTGGTTACAAAAATAATGAATAAGAAAATTAAAATAACAAACAAAAACACATCATTATTATTATTATTATTATTATTATTATTATTATTATTATTATTATTATTGTACCAGGCGGTACACCTCCGTGCCGCTAATTCAAACTTTGCACCAGTTGAAACTCCTCTACTGGAGGAAGCCTGAACTCTAACAACCATGTTAATTCTAAAGGTTATCAGAAGATGTCGCTATCTGTAAATTTTGAAGAGTTCTGAACTGTGTCTTTTTCGATTTATTTTTGTTTTGTCTGTAGTGAGAAGTGTGAACATTCTCTTCTAGATGGCACTACTGAAGAAATACAACGGTGCACCCTAGTGCGAAGTGAAAGAACATTTTTGAAGAAGTTTAGTATGCATAAGTTTGTTCTTTGTTAAATTTCTTTCAGTCATTGTTTAGGTTGGCTGTATAACCCTTCTCTTTCCGCCAGTTTTGAATTCGACCAATGAGTAATTTTTGTAATTAATTTTCCACCAATCCTGGTTTTCTTCTTCAGTCTTGACATGTAATCTTTTGGTCGTCCAATAAAAGGCTTGTGGGCGGGCGTTCTCATTCATGAAAGGTCTCGAATGTTCCGCGAGGGTATATAAACTGCTGATTTTCGGGTCTCCGCGCCACTTCAGTAACACCTATCATTGTGTAAATTAAGTAGCAGGGGGCGGGAAGCGCCTCTTTCTTCGGGCAGCAGTTCTTCAATAAGGTAATGGCCTTCTAATAACTTCTTTTCTTGCTAGCTCAGCAGTTTAACTCTCGGGGCAGGTTCGATACCTCTTACCATGTAATTTTCCTCTAAAATGTAAAAGACTCTTGGTATAAATTCTATCTCTTTAAACTACAAATTGGGATAGAGAGTGCCTAACCCTCTCGAGCTCCCTTCCATATTGTTTTTGAGGTGACTACGTTTTCTCAACCATTTTTCTTCGTTTCGTAATGTAATAAGTTTTCCTATCGTGTCACCTCTTTAGTATGGGATTAGCCCTTGCATATGCGGCCTAGTGCCAAATAGGTTTTAAATAAAGTGTATTAGGAGTGCAAGGACGCCTCCTCTCAAGTTGGTATTTTGGAGGCCATGTAATTGTCCTGTTTCTTTATTGAGTAGGCCTCAGTAGGTTGGGTATTTTTACCCCTGTTTTCATGTGCTTGGAGGTCAACTTGAAGGTGGAGTTTGGTGTGGCCTTTGATAGACTGGAACTTTGAGAGCGGGTTGCTCTTCCCCAAAAAATTGTTTCTGCGTGCCTCGAGGAGGCTTTACTGTGTAATTGGGAGCAAGAGCTCCTGGGCATGATTGGGGTTTTCTGCCCCTTTGTCAAACCTGGTATCTGGCTAAAGTTGGGCTAATTGCTCAAGAATTATGTGTCTGGCTCTTGGAGTCCAAATCCTGTAACATTGTAATTGTACATGTTGGATTTGTTGCTAGGCTACTGAGTACCTGTTATATTTGTTATTTCTTGATCTTAAAAAGAAAATATAACCTTGTTAAATTTTAAATTAACTTTAATTTCATAGATTGAGACCTATTCATCCCAGCACCTTCTTTCACCTCTAACTACCATGGAAAACTCCGTACCAATTATTATTATTATTATTATTATTATTATTATTATTATTATTATTATTATTATTATTATTATTATTATTATTATTTTGTTTGTCCATTGAAAGCCTGCCACTGCCCTTGTAAGGCAGATTGTCCGGTGAGGGTGGACGGCATCTGCTGTGAATGAAACTGTGTGTTAGTATGGTTGAGGACAGTGTTATGTAAGATGTGTGAGTTGCATGAATGTTTATTTTAATACAGTGAACCCTCTCTAATTTGGACTGGATTTCAATGTGAAGTAAAATGTTGCAATACTGTATTGGGAATCATTTCACTACACACTTTAATTTGTATAGACTTCCATTTTTTATTATGTTCCGTAAACTGTGTATGTACAGTAGTGTATTATCAAGATTGTTTGATGAAACCTTTGAATATTATAACTTTAATTTGCTTAATCGTACTGTTCATTATTGTGATAATATTAGTTGCTTTAAAATGAAATATACTGTACAGCATTCCACATAATATTACGTTCATGTACACTGAGCGGCATGAAAAACACAACACTTCAATTTCTTTCAAAACTGAAATTTGTTTTAAATTTATGACACTCTTATGACACTAATCCACTATCTTATGATAGAATATTGTGGTACGGCCCCATCCAAGAGTCTAACATTGAAAAGAAAAGACGATTATAAATAAATTAAACAAATTAAGCCAGAGATGATGCAAATTTCAAGGAAATATTGAGTAAGCTCATAAAAGTAATGCACATCTGTTTGATGTTATACACTTCACAGACCTCGGAGATGATCTTGGGGACCTCTGTTCGCATCTTCAAAAGTGCATATTGCCACCTCTTGCACCAATGATGGCATTCGACCTTTCAGGCATGCTCCTGATTAATGCGGTAATGTCCTGCTGAAGAATCATCTCCCATTCTTCCAGGAGGGCATTCCATAGGTCCTGTAGGGTCTCTGGATAGTTTGGACAGGCTCTTCTCCCCAACTGGTCCCAAACGTGCTCAATAGGATTCAAATCAGGGCTTTGACCAGGCCAAGCCATAGCACGAATCCCTGTTTCACCCAAGAACTCTTGCATAATTCTCGCAACATGTGGATGTGCATTGTCGAACATTAGTATAAAATCATCACCAGTAGGCCTAAATGGAGCGAAAGGCACAACATGCTCTAAAAGGATTTCCTCCACATACTGATGTGCGGTAAGGCTCCCATTCTCCACGAAGACCAAATCCATCCTCGCAGCTTTATTGATTCCTGCTCACACCATCACAGATCCACCCTGAAAAGGCATCCTGAATGAGAATGTGCAAGGAGAATACCTTTCTCTTGACCTTCTCCAGACTCTTTCTCTTCCAGCAGGTGATTGGAGGCCAAATCGCAACAACACTTGATCCCATTGTTGTACTGTCCAGCCAAGATCTTCCCTTACAAAACATAGTCGAGTTGTGTGATGCTCTGTGGTGAGTTCCAGATCTGTAGGGGGTATTTTGGATTGAAGATTATTTTCTTCCAGTCTTTTTTGAATGGTTCTCTCACTAACATTGACCCCTCGAACTTGGTGGAGTCGATTTTGTGCTTCAACGGCGGTGGTGTGACGGTTGCAGAGAACTTGAAGTTGTAAGAAGCGGTCATCTCTCTCCGATGTTGCTCTTCTCGGGCCTGATCCTGGTCTCCTTGCAAAGCCTCCAGTTTCCCTGTATCTTCGTACGGTTCTGGAAATTACGGAAGGTGTAGTCCTCAACACTTCTGCCACGTAACGCATGCTGCGACCATCTTCTGCCAAAGCAACAGCTTTCGCAGCTTTTTCAAGCCTTAAACGACATGTTTACTCCAGAAAGCTGATTAAGACAATCACAGAAATATGATGATGATGCTTGTTGTTTAAAGGAGCCTAACATCGAGGTCATCAGCCCCTCAATCACAGAAGGATCCTACAAACACGTGTGATTGAAAGGGGAACATTTAAAGTACAACAATAAGCGCTACGAGAGCGGGAAATCATTATTGGCTCACATCCAGCGATGTGTTTTCCAGGTTGCGCAGGGAAAAACTATTGAGGCTAGGGCAATAAACAATCAACACTTCATTGTTGCTTGCAAAGATATGCCAATAACATACCCCATCTTAAAAAAATTATTGAAGTGCTTCACTTTGATTAAATAGTTAATTACACAATAATTACACGTCATTTATTGGGTGTTGCATTTTTTGTGCCGCTCAGTATAGTTTTTATTCAACTATTACATATATTGTATATGTATTATATTACTCATTATAGTTTCAGATAATTATTTTAGAAAACATTTCTGTGATTTGGACCTTCAGTAATTCAGACTAGGTCTTGTCCCCATTAGTCAGAATTAGTGAGCGTTCACTGTATATGGAAATGTTTTATGCTTGCAAGAGAACATCACATAATGCTGCATATCATCATTGCCGGGACAAAACCTCCTATGTGATAATATTTTTGGAGATATACTGACCCGCAGCTCATACATTATGAAGAGCGCGAATGCCTTGACCACATTCACACAATGTTGCACCTTAGATGACAGAACCTTACAGGCCAAAGTTCTAAGCTAAAATATTTCACATAGGAGGTTTTGTCCCAGCAGTGATGATATGTTCAGTGAGATCAGATCATTCCTAGAATCTTGTGTAGGGTAAAGTTAGGTATTATTGTGGTATGTGGTAATATCGTGATACTTCATTTGAACTTCTATAACGGTAATACTAAATGGAGTAGAGAGCATTTTCAAAGAGAATAATTTCCTTGGACTGTGGACCTGCAGTGACCACGATGGCACAGACCAAGAAGCCACAGATACAACAGCAGAGGAAATCAAAATGTGAATTAGGAAGAGAAAATGGGGAAGTAGTGTGTTGAATGTGTTGAAGTTAGCGTAAACTGTGTGCATGATAGAGAAACAATATTTGTTTTATAAATCCATAGCAGAAAGAAGGCTCAATTGCTTTTGGTATGCTTTGATGCTAGTTATGAGTAATGGAGGGAGCTGGGGAAGCTTATGAATTTGGCCTTCTTTCATACAGATCTCGAGCTGGTGCATCTGGGTGAGCGGGAATTCAAAAATTGTGGTGTGACAGCTATAGGCCTACTAATAATTGACTTCTAAGTGTTGTAGTAAAGGTTGTTAGTGAGAACTGGATACTATACAAGACTTCTAAAATTGTTTAGTGTACCGTGGAACTCCCTAGAAGTCCATGTGAGTCATCATAATGACGAAGAACTTCACGAGATACAGAAACTAGGAAGACCCTTTGTTCTGTTAAGAAAAATTGAACTAAGCCTGGTCAAATATGTAATTGAAATGCAGCAGTTGGGATTCACATTGAATGTTACCAGCATAAAGCTACAAGAAAATTACTCCAAGGCTAAAGTTCTCATCCCACTACCAGATCCAAGATCTCCGGGAAGCCAACAGAAAACCACCAGTTAGCAAAATAAGAAAATCTTCTAACAAAAAGAATGACACTGTGTGTTCACATGCCAATGATATAGCTCTTAAAAACTGGGCAGAATGGATTCAGTGTGGATTTTGTTGTGAATGGTTTTACTAAAATTGCATTCAAGTGAGTGAATCTCCATGGTTGATGTGTAGAACTGATGATTAAAAAGTATAAGTAGATCCTACATGAACTCTGGAGTGGTCGCGTGACATCTGGGAGACACTGCACTAGTTTATTTCCATCATTGCAAGGAAACTACCAAGGCCACTGACTGGAAATGCCTTTCAAGTAACTAATCGCAACAAACATAGTAAAGTATCAGCGTGCTAGTTTTAGTCTAACTCAGGGCCATCCACACAGTGCTCCCTAAGCGCTAGTGCTCTGGACGTGCTCTAAACCAGCGCTCCGAGCGCTTTGGTTAAAGGTAGTTTTGGTAGTGGTGGGAAGAGCTTGGCTCGCTGAGCACATGGTCTGCTTGCCACGCTGAAGTGAGCAGTCAATCCATCAGTCACTAGTCTGGTTCTATGTGCTGTGTTGACAGCGTGTAACTAAATCAGTTTCGCAGTTGTCATCATTGAACATCATACAAAGAAAAGGAGGAGTGGTGAAGCAGCAGCCTTTAAAGCAGAATGAGAAATTTCACTTTTCTGTACAGCGTATAAAGTACATGCCAAATGTTTAGTGTACTGCCAAGATTTAATGTGTTTAAAAAACACAATTTGGAACGGCACTACAGTGCCAACCTCAGGGATGATTATGGTGATTTGACTGACGCCAGTCGCCAATCGAAGCTGGAAGAATTGAAAGAAAATTTCAAGTAGCACTATTCTGCAAGTATTATTGTCTTAATTTTAAAATGCTTGTTTACAAACGTGAAATAAGAAATGATTTAACTATCAGAAGAACACTTAAATAGTGACATGCCATATTTTGTCTGACAGGAGATAGAGGAGAGTCGAGGTTGGTGGACCCATTTTACGAGCAAGCTACAAATGTTCGATGTGAATTGCCAAAGCTGTGAAACCCTTTGCTGAAGGGAATTAATCAAGGAGTGCCTAATGGACATGGCAGCATGTATTCGTCCTATGGAGCAAGTTGAGAAATTTGACAAGATCTCCCTTTCTCCTCAAACTGTGGCTCGCAGAATAGACAATATGGCCGTTGATATGGAACAGCAATTAATGGAGAAGGCAGCAAATTCTTTTATCATTTTCCATTGCCCTAATCAGCTGACCTTGTGGACACAGCTCAGTTCGTTATTTTCATTCGAGGGGTGGATGATGACCTTCAGGTCACTGAGGATTTCCTAGACTTGGTAGCTCTCAAAGACACCTCTACCGGTTTCAATATTTTCCAAGCTGTGGAGGGTGTTTTTGAGCCAATGGGATTAAAATGGGAGCGTCTAACAATTGTAATGACAGATGGAGCTCCTGCTTTACATGGTCTATGCATGGGGTTCCTCAGCTATGTAAAATTAAAAATGGCTGAGAGTGGTAGGACCCCAATGGCGGCGATCCATAGCTTGATACACCAGGAGGCAATCTGTGCAAAAGTCGCCAAGCTTAAAGACGTAATGGGGACGGTTGTGCGAATGGTAAATTATCTTCGCTCCCATGGACTCACGCACCGTCAATTCAAAGTGTTCTTGGATTACATTGAAGCGGAGTACAAATATCCGGATATCCTGTTCCATGCAGAAGTGAGATGGCTGAGCAAGGCGAATGTGCTTCATCGTGTATTCTACTTGCAGAACGCAATAGATACCTTTTGTGACATGAAAGAGCGACCCGAAATTCTTTTGCCTGATCCTAAGTAGGTGGTGGACTTGGCAATTTTAAGTGATATTACTGCCCCTCTGAATACTTTGAACACTTTGCTTTAGGGCGAAAAGCACAATATCATCGATTTGGTGGAAAAATTTCAAGCGTTCAAAAGAAAATTGATTTTGTGGGAAAGCCAGTTACATTGAAGGAACACAGGACATTTTCCATTGCTTGAAACAGTGAAAGAAGGTGCCAATTACAAGAAGAGTTTGAAAAGAGATTTTCAGAATTATCAGAACTCCAAGCGGTGTTAGATGTATTTGTTTGACCATTTTCTCTTAGTGCAGACTCCACAGCTATTTCAATTTGAGTATATTGAACTGCACTGCAAAGTTTGTCTTAAAGACTGCTTTCTAATATCACGAAGTTTAGAAGAATTTTGTGGTGGTTTTCCGCAAGAAGAATATCCCCTCTTGTATAAACATGTCAATGTTTGGCTCAATGTACATTTGTGAGCATTTCTTTTTGGTTCTTAAGCTTACCAAAAGTAAACATCATGCAACGATGAGCGATAGAAACTTGCACAATTTAAGAATAGCTGTGTCCAGAAATATTGTACCCAATTTGGAGAAGATTGTTTGCTCCAAATTTGAAAGCTTGTAAAAGCAACTGAGTAAAAGTCACTCAAGGTCAGTACTATCTGTTCATATTGGTAAAAGTTTGTTGAATTTTCCTCTCAAATATGTTCATAGTTCAGTTTTGAATAAATCACATTGTTCTTTACTTAACACTTGAGTTCATTTCCTGCACTTTCCATACATTGGAGTACCATTTGATTTGTATATGTGGTATATTTGTTATGGTAAAATATCCCTATCAATATGATGTCAACAATCCCACAAAAGCCACCAGCTGCATGAATGTACGCATTTAGTTAGCAAGGTCTGAACATCGTCCGTCTGTCTCAGGTCCCCTTGCTGCCACAGTGTAGGGTGGTAGGGGAAGGAGGGCTAGTCTGACTGCCCAGTGCTCCCTAAACGCAATGACTGGATGGCCCTGGTCTAACTTGTGTGGCGGTAAGTCATTGTTACACAAGGTGTGATCGGCGTCTGATAGACATCATGCAAACTTTACCGTGACAAAGTAAGTTCCCATTTTGAAGTATTATCTTCAATATTATTGCAGTAATTATTCTTTAGAATGTCTCAGACTACATGGTTTCTTGCCAAACTGTAAATTTTTCATATTTTTGGGGCTGAAAATGAGTGGAAAGAATTGTGCAGAGTTTGCTTGAGGAAGATGATCTAGAAACTAGACACTGAACAAGACACAGGCAGTAGTGAAGAAGTAGGAGAAAATTACAGTGATTATTTCCTAGGGCAAAATGGGGTTTCTAAGTGGCGTAAAGGTAATCCTCCCAGAAATGTTCAAACCCAGCAACAAAATATCATCACAGATTTATCTGGTGTGAAAAGTGTTGCAAAGTTTTATAAAACTCCTAAAGAATGCTGGGAACTATTCTTTGATGAGACAATGCTTTCTACTATAGTAGAGTGCACAAAGTGAAAAAATTGAAGAGGTTCAAACAAACAGCAGATAAAGGGACACTCAATTCACTGACATGTAAAATAAAGGCTCTAATTGGCATATGCTTTGCAAGGAAAGATAACCACACTAACACTAAGAACATTTGGGCTAGCGAAAAGACGGGTCTATAACTGTGGCAGTTGGTTATATCAGAGAGAGGTTTTAGGTTAGTTGCTTTTATATCAGTAAATTAGATTCATTGATTTATATTCATCCTTTCAAAAATGTCCTAAAATTAATGTAAAACCTTATTGGAAACTTGGGATAGTATAATTGCCTCAGAAACAAAATGGTATTCTCAGACGCCACGTGACCTCCTATGACAGAATTGTGTGCGACCACTGCAGGGTTAAGTTAATTTTGGTACTGGCTATTTTCATTGTTATATTATAAACATTTTTTTTAAATAAATGAGTTGTAAATACATGTATATGAATTGAAATTAATCACGGTATTACTGACAACATATCATGGAATTACCACACATATATTGGTCTAGGTGATTGTATTTTTAATTATTTTTTCCACTGATATAATTCTCATTTTATTTTCTGTGCAGTTATATTTGTGTAGACATTTAGAGAATCTTTTGTGTTCATCTCACATTATTGCTCTATTTTGTTTGACAATAAATTATGATGTATTAAAATGTATCACAGTATTACCTTAGCCTAATGTCTAGCATTGCTCAAGTCTCCACCCAGGTGTCTGTTGCTCTGTGTACAAATCACCAACTGTTTATAGATATACCGGTAACAGCTTTACCAGGAGAACCATTCAATGGAGATCATTAGAGTTGTGATAGCAAAAGTGAGAGTGGAGAAAATGGAAAAATTAAAAGAGGTAAGAGAAAGTAAAACAAAAGTATTTAAATTAAAAGATAAATACAGGAAGAATTTCTGGAGAGAGTGAAACAAGAAATTCCAGTTACTGAAGCAGGAAATGTGGAAGATGAATGGTCCAACATTGAATTACTGTGTGGATTGTAATTCAAGTGAGTGTACTGAAACAACTTTACTATTCATCTATAAACTTTTAGTTGTTAGGGGCTCATTGCCAAAGGTATGACTAGCAAAGTATGGAAATAATTATTTTATAAAGTCATTAACCAATGTTTTCTTAAAATATTTATTTTTGATCTTGGACATGCTAAAAATAGCTCACTACATTCTTTATAAAACCATGAGCTATTATATAATGAACAATTGCAGTCATGAGATGGTTGATGTATGTATCAGTGATGATGACCCTGGCATCATCTTTTATGTTCTCTTCAAGAAGAACAATTATATCATTATCATTTTGTCTATGGATCACATGATGTAAAACAAAATGTATATAGTGTCTACAGGATGAAAACAGAGTATGAAAATTTGTTTAACATCAATCAAGATAATTCTTAGTAATGTTATACATGGAAGTTATTATTTTTTACAATATAATAACTCCATCAGAAACATATATTTTTTAAAGGTATTCTCTCTCCAAACATATGTGTCTTCTCTTCAGTAAAATTAAGTTTGCATCACATACAGTACATATTACAGATTTTCACAATTTAGGCTGTAATCATGGAAAGTAGATTTAAACATAAAAATGTTTCACATCAGTGGTGGTGGTGGTGGTGATTATTGTTTCATATCAGTCGTCCTATATCAACAGGAAAGTCACTTGTTATTATGAGTAGAAGCATGAATACAGTATTTTATAAGCTCATTTAATCCACGTTCTTCCAATAATAAGCTATTTGATATGTCAATTGAACTTGTTTGTTTGAAGGAAGGAGAAACATAGCTGCCTCCCACAATTATTTCTCCTTATTTGTGAAACATTCATATACACTGACAAAGGTTTCAAGAACATGGTTTGTTAGCTTCTTTTTTCAGTCACATATAAAATACGTCAATTCCTTTTTTTATACTTTGTTTCAAGATTCTTTACTATTCTTCGCTAAGAATAGTGAAAGATGGCACTTTTTGAGAAAATAACTTTGACTGTCCATCACACGTGAATAGTGTAGTCCTGTTTCTCCCGATCCCGCTCCTGCCGGTATCTGAAAAACATAATTATAATTTGTAATATTCAAGAACATGAGAGATGAAAGTTGTACCTAAAATACAGTATATACATACAATTCCAATATAAATTCCTGAGCTTTTCAGAGATCGGTCAACAAAATTTACACCTCCATAATCTTCTTCACAGCACAGTAGCTTTCTCTGTTTCCAAGTCTCCTTAAGCTACTGTTAGCTGCTATGGCCAAAACTATTGTATATTACATACAGCTCCAATGAATGTGTTCATTCTAAACTTAGCTTCTGCCTATTCATTACAAAAAGCTCCTGACAATGTTCACATCTCTTCTGCCAGTTCTTCAAGATAGTGACAAATAAGCAGAGTCCTCAGTGCAAGAAATGCGAAAAAGGTTTTTAAACAAGGAAGAATACGCTATTTGTAATGGAAAATGTGAATGAAAAGTTTCATTTACCGTGTGTGCAGATGTCTAAGCAAATGTATAAAGCAGTGACAAATCGTAAAGGTGATTTGATGTGGTTTTGCCAAAGCTATAAAGAACAAGAACTCTGAGCAAGACATAAAATGGCACAATGTCCTGGGCTATCACAGCAACATTGCGCAACTTTCCATACATCGGCCAGCTACTTATCCATATCATTCTATCCAATACATATAAAATCTGAAGTAAACAAGTGAATTTTAGCATAATAGGATGTTTTATATATTGTTTAAATTTCAGCATTTTATGTTAAAAAAAAGTTGCTATCAATATTGCAAGGCAACTTTTCCTCGGCTTAGGGTGGTTTTCTCCCATAAGTCCATGTCATGGGAGATGGGGAACATTATGAAGTAGGAGATTGCCTGTGGGGACCTTCTGAAGACCACTATGATAGCTGTGAAGGACTTACAGGAACCTTGAAAAGTAATGGCTAACGGGGCTCTGGTATGTGCAGTGGAGAAGACCACCTTCAGAATGGGCAAGCTGACAGACGACGCAACCCTTCTCACTTGGGGTTAAATAAAGAAGGAGAACCACTGCCTTGTGGTCAAGAGGGATCTTCAAAGGCTAAGGAGACAATCCCTACAGAAAACAGCAGGCTTGACGGCTTTAGGTGGCAACCCCACCACCAAGATCGGGTTGCTGTGGGCTAATAACTCGCACAGTCTTAAAAAAGCACTTTTTTTTAAAATGTTGCACCAACTCAGATAGGTCTTATGGTGACAATGGGATAGGAAAGGCCTAGGAGGGGGAAGGAAGTGGCCATGGCCTTGATTAAGGTACAGCCCCAGTATTTCTCTGGTGTAAAAATGGGAAACCAGGGAAAACCATCTTCAGGGCTGCTGACAGTGGGGTTTGAACCCACTATCTCCTGGATGCAAGCTCACAGCTGCGCGCCCCTAACCGCATGGCCAACTTGCCCAGTCGTTAGGAAATCACCGACTTTTCTTTCACGTGGGCCTGAACGATACAAACTTTTGTAAGGGAAAATGAATGAAAACCTACAACCTGTTTTCTAGTCATTGACCAGGACAGGGATGGAATGAATGAAGCCCCCATCTTGCAGCGAGGATAGGAATTGTGCCGGCTGCCGAGGCATGTCGCACTACTCTGGGGCAATGATTAATGACTGACAGATGAAATTAAATGATAATGGAGAGTTTTGCTGGAATGAAACCTAAGAAGAAAAGAAATGAAAACAAATGATGCAGACGGAAATGAACAATAAGTACTTAATACTGAAGTTGCAGACCTCTTAGTCTAAAAAAGTTTGCAGTTTTATACAGTTCAAAAAACAGGACAAAATGACTGTGTTGAAAATTCAGAACTGACAGTCTGTTTTTGTAGAGTCACCATCACCACGAATGGCTAGGAGGGGAGCGAAAAAGTTTGAGAATCCAAGTTTGAGAGGAGACAACATGTCAGGTGAAATGTATGCGACAAAGTGATGAAAAAACTTTTTACTTATCAGCCCAAGTTTCTCACATAGCCTCATTTTTCCATTACGGATTGGAACTTCATTGACGGTTTCCACTATGGTCACGGACAGTTTACCATGCACCTGTTATCTTCTCTAACACAGCTTCTCAATTTTGTTGCTGCCCTCCCGACCATTAAAAATAAGGCAAACACACCTAGCCAACATTGGAAACAATCATCGAGAATGAGATCGCTAAATTGAGAAGAAATTGAGAATGCTACTATTCTAAAATTTGAAATTCATCGGCGTTTTTCCATTGTATTTCTTTGTCGTTTAGCCTTGCAAGTGCTGGAGCTCCAAAGTTGCCAAATTCTCGATGTGATGTGTAACGATTACTAAAATGTAACAATTACTATTTATTTCAATGAGTAAATTATGAGTAAAAATTATATTTTATGAAAAGTAATGACTACAAGTAAAAATGACTGAAATGCATTCGTTACAAGTAATTCAATTACCTTCCAACTCTGCATATAGGATTGTAAAAGAGTATGATGAACATGTTTGGTGTTTATTAAACAAAAATCCCTTTGCACATTAATTTGTATATATGTTTTCAGTTTTGCTACAAGGAACACTAAACATAATTCACGATCATGGTATGATCTGTTAACACTTTCAACACTACCATATTTTAAGATGGACATAGGCAGTGAACTGGGTCTTTTTCCTGAATTTTAATACATTATTGCACAACAGCAAACCATAGTACATACCTGATTTTTGTATCATATGAAGGCATCAGCCATCCAAAATGAAGATGTAAATCAGGAAGTATATGTGTAGTGTAATTTAATTATACTAGTCTTATGAAAAACTTAAAAAATGTACGGAAAAACTTTTCATTCAAGTTATACCAATAAGCCTGCTCAGGCAATAAAAATGAATCATTCACTGTGGTTACTTAAGCCACAAATTACATTTGAAATAAAAAAATTACCTATTTAGAAATTCTTTGTTTTGGTATAGTAGCCCTGAAAACATTGGGACTGAGCTCGATAGCTGCAGTCGCTTAAGTGCGGCCAGTATCCAGTATTCGGGAGATAGTGGGTTCGAACCCCACTGTCGGTAGCCCTGAAGATGGTTTTCCATGGTTTCCTATTTTCACATGAAGTAAATTACATTTGTACCTTAATCCTGTCCCATCGTCGCCACAAGACCTATCTGTGTCGGTGCGACGTAAAGGAATTTGCAAAAAAAAAGAAAGAAAACGTTGGGTATTGCACAGTCCAACCAACCTTGCACCACCATCTACTTTCTTTTTGCGGTACAGGTGAATCATCAACCTGTGTCACTTCGTCTAAATGAAAAAAAGCCCAAGTTTCTGGAGAGGTGAATTATTTTTTATCGTTTTTATTCAGAGTAAAATAATACAGCTTAAAACTTGCGTTCGAAAGTGACGAAACAAATAAAAATCTTGTCCGAACTATCACTTGATATGTGATCTGGTTCATAAGCTGAGTCTTCATCACTATCATCTACACTATTTCTGAACCCGCTTCTGGTGATAGAATATCCAAGATATCACTATCATTGAGCCAGCGTGAAGACATTTGTACAGTAACACAGCTGACAGCGCAACAGATTTGGCACGCTCATTACTCGGCACATCGTGTGCTTCGATAGAGGTCAGTTTCTGTTTGAACTTCCCAACAACTGCTGCATTCTAGTGGACACTAGATAAACTACTACCTCCAAGCAAGGGACAGGAACCGTATGGGAAACGTACAGCTGCCTATAAATATGCATGAAAATCAGGGCACCGTCCACAACCAGGAAAGCAGTTCGCCTGTATCCCATACGGGCATAGTGCTAAAAGTGTTAACAAGTATGCAATGTTGAAATAGCACTAGTTACTCAGATATCATTATCATCGTCAGTGTCTGAAGGCACTGCCTTGTCTATGCAACCATTCTTTCCTGTCCTCAGCTCCTCATTTCATTTCATAATAAGAACCATAATGGAAACTCTGTGCTAAGTCTTGAACGAATTTTTTCCTCGGTCGTTGTCAGCCTTTCTTCCTCTTGATTTTTTCTTCCAGCAGATTGGTAAGAAAGGCGTTGTATCACAAGATGTAGCCAGTGAATTTAGCTCTTCTTTTTTGCATCATTAAGATCAGTTCTCTCTTCCCTTGAATTTCTTCTAGAATGCTTTTGTTTATTCCCTTTTCAATCCATAACCAGATACCATCAGCTCAAAAAACTTGCATTTCAGCTCCTGGGAACCAGCCCCTCCCCCTAATACTGTGGTGTAGGGATAGCATGCCTGCCATTTACCTGGAGGTCTGATTTCCAGCCAGTCCCTAGAACAGGGTTTACCACATTTAGCCTTGCAAGACCAACTAAGGAACTATCTGATATAAGAGGCAGCAAACCAGTTTTAAAAGTCAAGCAGTATGACTGAAGATGTCATAACGCTGACCATGTGTCGCTCCAATATCTGCAGGTTATCTGGCTGGGCAGCACTCACCTTGGCTAGCCAAATCCCCTAATGTGCTGTATGTACCAGTGGGCATGTTTCATATCAGGTTACCGGGCGAGTTGGCCGTGCGCGTAGAGGCGCGCGACTGTGAGCTTGCATCCGGGAGATAGTAGGTTCGAATCCCACTATCGGCAGCCCTGAAGATGGTTTTCCGTGGTTTCCCATTTTCACAGCAGGCAAATGCTGGGGCTGTACCTTAATTAAGGCCATGGCCGCTTCCTTCCAACTCCTAGGCCTTTCCTATCCCATCGTCGCCATAAGACCTATCTGTGTCGGTGCGACGTTAAGCCCCTAGCATATCAGCTTAGATAATGTTTCTGCTTAAAAAAAAAAAAAACTTTTGTTATGACCGTAAGAAAAATGATTCATTACCTCTTCACAAGTGTGGATAGCTCCTGCTCCAACTCCTCATGGCGGAAAAGAGGAAGGGCAGCAACATTATCCCTGGTGGTGGCCTCTCTATCACACTCAGCTTCCGATAACTCTTGGCTATCAGAGAACCCAGTTGGTGGTTGGAGCGGTACTATTTCTTGACACACCACATTGTTGCTTGTGATCTGCCTGCAAACAATGTTCATTTCTCATTTTTAATCTTATTCTCTTTTAAGAATGAGAGATAAGTTAGCCAAAATACTATTTAAGCCTATGTCTAAAAAATTAATTGTACTTGAAATTTGCAAGACTGCCATGACGGAATAAAATGAAGGTAAGATATTGGAGGGATGTGAATGTGAAGGTTTATGGGAAACTTGCCTATACAGATTTGTCTCTGAGAGGCAAGTTGGAAGAATGTGGCTGCCCAGGGAGACTTAACAATTTGCCACAAAGCTGTTGTTAAAGGTAGTTTCATTATGCACCCTGCTGTTCAAATTCTCAGCTGTTTTCTGTTTATGGTTATGAACATCAGATGCTTTGTAAAATTATAAAGATTAGAACTCAAGTTGTCAGAATGTGGAAAGAGGAATTTCTTAGCCTTGCTGTTATGCTGTACATGGTTGCAAGAAAACACTGGAATGGAGCAAAATGCAGTTGCTGTGGAGAAGAAAATGTTTGCATGTGAACTTGTTATTTGAGTTGCAATTTGAGCTCAATAAATGGAATAGCAATTCAAGGATTGTTGATGAAATATACTATGAGCTCTTTAGATGGTAACACCAATTACACTGGCAGAAAAAAAATATCCAAACACCATGAAATGAGTAATGTAGAAAATGGAAATTTTGGTGATATATATTTGTCGAGGTAACATATTTAATTGATTGAAGATACAAGACTGCAGATTAATATCCACACAAGCAAAGCCATCGCAAATGTGCCATGCTGGTCCATTAATGACCGGTGCATGTATTGTGTCCTACAGGTGCCAGATGTCAGCTTGTGGGATGGAGTTCCATGTCTGTTAAACTTGGTCGGTCAATACAGGGACAGTTAATGCCGGTTGTGGATGACGGTGCAGTTGTCGTCCGATGATGTCCTGTACATGCTCGATTGGGGACAGATCTTGGGATCGAGCAGGCCAAGGCAACGTGTTGACACTCTGTAGAGCATGTTCGGTTACAACAGCGGCATGAGGACATGCATTATCCTGTTGGAGAACACCCCCCCGGTAATGCTGTTCATGAATGGCAGCACAACAGGTCGAATCACCAGATGGATGTACACATCTGCAGTCAGGGTGCGTGGGAAAAACACGAGAGTGCTCCTGCCACCATAGGAAATTGCTCCCCAGACCAGAACTCCCGATGTAGGTCCAGTGTGTCAATACCACAGACAGGTGGAATGCAAGTGCTCATCTGGCCTCCTTCTAACCAACACACAGCCATCACTGGCACCAAGGCAGAACCGGCTTTCATTGGAAAACACAACGGAGCTTTGCTTGATCCTCCAATGAGCTCTCACTTGACACCACTGAAGTCGCAGATGGTGGTGGTTTGGGGTCATTGGAATGCACATCTCAGGGCGCCTGACTCGGAGTGTCCTTCAAGTAACCAATTTTGATCAGTTCATTGCGTCACTGCGGTGCCAACTGCCGCTCAAATTGCTGCTGCAGATGCAGTCCATACGCTGAATATGGCGGTCCTCGCTCTCAGTGGTGCAATGGGAACATCCGGAGCCTGGTCTTCTTGTGAGCGTACCTTCTCATGACCACTGATGCCAGCACACATACACAGTGGGGACATTCCTGCAAAGTCATTATGCAATAGCACAGAAGGAAAATTCACCTTCACGTCGCCCTATTATATGGCCACCTTCAACCGCAGTGAGCTGTTGATACTGACCACTTCGTTGTCATAAAGGTATTCTTTACCCACTCACAGTCACTCTTTCCAATCTCGCAGGTAACTAACGCTCTCGTACAGTACAGCCCATATTTAAAGCAAACCTGATGTGCAATATCATGGGGCTGCTACTAGTGCCACACTAAAATGATTTGCAGGAAATTTGAATCAATGTCATCTTTTAGATATATAAACATGCCTACCAACATTTGTTAATCTAGCACAACCCCTTCTTGGCATTTGGATATTTTTTTCTGCCAGTGTATTTTGTGGTAATTATCACAGAGGAAAAACACAGTCATGGGAGAACCAGTCCCACCCTATGAAAACCTAACTGTTACATCAAGTTTCTCCCTACTAACCAATTATGAGGATCTGAAATTCTCTGTTGTCAAATCTGCTCAGTCTTTACTACTTTCCCAAAGACATGGGAACAGTATGAACAGTTAAGTGAGCTGCGCAAGATGATCCACGCAAGGAGTTCATGCCAGTTCTGTCATTGTGATTTGATCTGGATAAATTTAAATAAGCAAATCAAATAGAATTACTAACACACTGATAGGGAGCAACAGACTAAACACTGTCTGAAAATGACTAGATATGATAGCTTTGAGTTTCGTATTCATATGATACATTTTCTTTTCCTGCCACCAGTTTGAGAGAGCACTTTTGAAGCAAAGTCTCCAGATGAATTCATGCTGTGCTAGAATGTTACAGACTTGCCTGCAGGCTTTTTATCAGCAGACTTCATAGCATACATGCAAAGACATGTCTGAAAAGGCTTGTCTCTGTTCACTTACCTCCAACCAAGTCTGAGCATGTGCAGGGCCCTTAAGTGATGTAGGAGTCTTATTTGTTGATGATGCTTGTTGTATAAAGGGGATTAACATCTGGGTCATCGGCCCAGATGTAAGAGTTCTCTGTGAGGTTACACAGTAGGCAGGCAAGACAGTATGGATAGGGTGTTGAATATGTAGGGATAAGAAGTTTGTGACCTAATGAAAAGTAGAAGGGTATGGCCAAGAAGGAATTCAGGTCTGGGCCTACGCTGAACTATGTTCTCTCTTTGAATCTCTCAGTTCAGAAAGAGCGTCAGAGGCAGAGTGTCTTTAATGGTTTCAGTAGCAGTGAGTGTGGGATTTGGAAGGCAGTTGTTATGATGTTTTCATGTGCTTCTATGGTTGTCCATCTATATGGACAAGGACAAGAAAGCAAACCTTTTATAGATAGTAGGATATAAAGAAATCTGCATACAATGATAACTGATACAACAATAATCACCATTGTAGCTTTCATGGCCGGTACTTATAGACATGATATATGCTTTTGGGCTTATGCCATATCAAGAAAATAAGGTGAAATTCTTTATGTTTCACAGAGAACTTTGCTCTGCATCTTCAGAAGAAAATCTCGACTGTTCACGAGGAAGACTTCAACAAGAATGAAAGTTTGAATTCAGACGTTACTAATAGAAGTGTAGGTGGTACATTCATTCACCACCAGATGGCTCACGTACTATGTTCCTCATCACCAGGTATTTCATTCCATGCTTGTGTCAGTGTCATACTTTATGTTATTGCTAGTGGCTTTATGTCGCACCGACACAGATAGGTCTTATGGCGACGAAGGGATACGGAAGGCCTAGGAGTTGGAAGGAAGCGGCCATGGCCTTAATTAAGGTACAGCCCCAGCATTTGTCTGGTGTGAAAATGGGAAACCATGGAAAACCATCTTCAGGGCTGCTGACAGTGGGATTCAAACCCATTATCTCCTGGATGCAAGCTCACAGCCGCGCGTCCCTAACCGCACGGCCAACTCGCCTGGTGTCATACTTTCATAATGTGTGTACACCTGTTATGTTACCCCCCCTCCCCCCTCGTGTGTGCTTCTACAATTATAGGGGGCTAACCTTGGTTACCCTCTTCAATCGAAGATCTTCTGCGTGGTGAGGGGGACTAGTAGCTCCTTTCTTGCGATACTGAATGGAGCCCTACTGGGTAACCATTCGGTATACAAGGAGGAGGAAGCTAAAACACCACCCAACCCTAAGGTGTAACGCGACCCGTGCCGATGGGGTGCATGGCACATGGGAGATGTGTCTTGAACGGAGCCTTCGAGATACTTGGCGCCCTCTCGAAGTAAGTAGCCTTACCCGGGTATGCGGGGTTCTGCCTGGGCGGACACATATTTCCCTAGCTACTCGTGGGACCTAAATGAGTACTGTAGCTACCCATAAACCGGAGAACTCTTCTGGGGCCTCTGAGAGAAACACCAGTTCAACAACAACCGATGGGGACTCTTCGGAGATACCCTCGAATAGTACAACCTCGACAGTTAGAGAGCTCACTCTAGAGGTGGGCAATCTACTAGTCCAGAAGAAGAAGAAGAAGAAGAAGAAGAAGAAGAAGAAGAAACAGCGCTGCAGCACTGAGAAGAGGAGGTATAAGAAGGCTTTAAAGGCCCGGGAGCAGGCCAAAGAAGGCCTAACTCCTGGAGCTGAGAGGCCTTCTACTGCCACGACAGCAACGACTGTAGGGGGATCCAATGGGCACAAGAGGCGGGACCCTGAAAAGGTCTCTGCTTCTAGGGCACAGAGGACTCCACCCACCAAGATGCCAGTGGGGAAACGACTTCTGTCGGGGGCAACCCCAGAAGAAGATCGGCAGACCAACAAAAAACCCAAGGTGGAGTATGCCAGGATAGCTAAAGCTGGGATTAGGATGGCCATAGTACCTGTAGGATATCCTGACCAGCAGCTAACTGAGAAACAGGTGGAATCTGTGGAAGAAGCTCACCAATCTGATAGACGAGCTTCCGGAGCAGGGGCCCATTAAGCCTCAGTTCCTGGACTGCTATCTGTCGAGAGGTGTGGCCGTCATTATCGCAGAGAATGATGAGACTGTAGCATGGCTTTCTAGTCTTGTTACAGGTATACAACCGTGGGAAGGAGCCAGGCTCACAATTGTGGGCATGGATAAACTCCTTTCCTATAAGAGAGTCATGGTCTGGATACCAGGACAACCAAAGGACAATAACGTCCTTTTGGGAAGAATGGCATGCCAGAACCATGGCTTAAATCCCAACAGCTGGAGGGTCTACGATCGCAAGGAGGAGAAGAGAGGTGTCCGACTTGTGGTCAGCATGGACTCCAGAGATGTGGAGAAAGTGGTGGGGAGGAAGATCTTCTGCGGGGTGCATGTTGCTACCTTCACCTTGGTGGAGGGCAAGCGCGACAAGCAGAGGACCAACCCCACCACAGACAACACTGAGACCAGCAGGGGCGAAGAGCGGGAGCCCGGACAGGAACCTGGGCCAGCCAAGCCTCAAGATTCATCACGGGAGATGGAGCTGCACGTTCCGGAGACCAGATAAGGTAAAGTATTGCATGAAAGTAAGGAATGATTACTTTCATACAAGCAAACATACAACATTGTATAGCGGCCTCTAGGGTACTTATTAGAAGTATCCAGAAAGGCAGGTTTTCGGTCGCCCTGATACAAGAACCCTGGCTTAGACAGGGGCATATCATGGGACTAAAATGTGCAGGCTTCACTCTATTCAGTGAAGTAGCAGAGGAGAAGCCTAGAGCATGTACACTAGTTAAGGATCATAACACTTGGGCTATACCAGGCTTCATTACTAGAGACCTTGTAGCAGTTCTAGTGAGATATGAAGAGGGCAGACAGCCAAGAGACCTGGTTGTCTGTCCTGCATATTTCCCAGGAGACTCTGAATCTCCACCCCTGCTGGAGGAGTTCAAGAGACTGGTGATATACTGTAGGAAACAAGGACTAAACCTCACAGTAGGATGTGACGCCAATGCTCATCACAGCATTTGGGGAAGTAAATACACAAACCGAAGGGGAGAGCATTTCATAGAATTTCTATGTACAACTGATCTTGAGATCATGAATATAGGTGATACCCCTACCTTCATCAATAATAGGAGTGAGGGGATCATAGATCTTACCCTGGGTTCCATGGGAATCATACAGGAATTTAAAGACTGGAAAGTCTTTTTGGAGCCTTCCTTGTCAGACCATAGACACATTGTGTTTCATATATGGAGGGCTCCTTCGAGATCCCATCTTATAGAAACCCTAGATGAACCAATTGGGCGTCTTTCAGGGAGGATGTGAGGAGGGGACTGGAAGGAGGACCCTCAAATATAATTAAGAACAAAGAGGAGCTGGAGCTCAGTGTGAGCTTTCTCACAAAAACACTGGTTACCTCTTATGAATTAAACTGCCCAGTTGTTAAGGCAGAAAGAGTAACAGGAAGCTTCAAGTGGAACAGCTATCTTGAACACCTGAAGAGACACACACGAAGGCTCTGGAATAAATACAGGGAACTTCAGGATCAAGAAAGCCTAGATTCTTATAAAGAATCACAAAGAAGGTACAAGTCAGAAGTCAAAAAGGCTTCTAGGAAATCTTGGAGACAGTTTTGCGACTCCATTGCAAGTCAACATGAAGCGGCAAGGCTTCATAAAATTCTAACCTTGGATGGAAGGGCAAGGCTGGGCTCACTGGAGTCACCTTCGGGTGGATATACATCCACAGAGAGGGAGACCCTGAACTTACTGCTTGATGCCCACTTTCCAGGTTCAGCAGTCACGAATAGTGAAGTAGAATTGAGCGGATCCTTCAGACCCGATAGAAGTGGCTGGAAGGAAGCCGCAGAGATTGTTACCCCAAGAAGGGTGAAGTGGGCATTAGGATCTTTTGCCCCTTACAAAAGCTCAGGAATGGATGGGATCTTCCCGGCGCTTCTTCAGGAAGTGGGGGGGGTCCTTATACCATACCTGGTCAGAATTTTTAGAGCCTGTCTCACTATGGGGTACGTGTACACCTTGTGGCGTCAGGCGAAGGTAGTGTATATACCCAAACCCGGAAGGTCTTCATATACTAGACCTAAGGATTATAGACCCATTAGTCTAACGTCTTTTCTTCTTAAGACCTTAGAAAGACTGGTGGATAGACATATCAGGGAGAAAGTATTAAGAGACTGTCCCCTGCATCCTCATCAACATGCATATCAACCAGGGAAGTCGGTTGAGACGACACTACACTAGCTAGTTTCTAGGCTGGAGAGTGCCTTGGATCAGCAACAACTTGCTATGGTTGTATTCCTAGATATAGAAGGGGCCTTTAACTACACATCTTTGGGCTCCATAGAACTTAGTCTAGAGAGAACAGGAGTGAGCAGGATGCTCATAAAATGGATTATGGCCTCACTGCAGGGCCGTCAAGTTCTGTTTACCCTCAACGCAGTAATGTTGAGAGCTAATATAGACAGGGGGTGTCCACAGGGAGGAGTATTATCACCAACATTATGGTGTCTGGTAGTGGATGAACTACTTACCAGATTAAATGTTGGAGGAATTTACGCCCAAGGCTATGCGGATGACATTAGCCTGATGGCGGTGGGAAATTTCCCCAGTACGGTTTCAGAGCTCGTACAGAGCTCCCTACGTAGGGTGGAAAGATGGTGCCACGACACGGACTTGTCGGTTAATCCCGGAGCTTGTGGTATTTACCAGGAGGAGGAGGCTAGAAGGACTGTCAGAGCCTTTCCTATTTGGGAAAAAATTAGTTAGGACAACCTCAGTTAAGTACCTAGGGGTAATCCTTGAGGCAAGACTGAGTTGGAAGAAACATATAGACCATAAGGTGGATAAGGCTCGCAAGATTATGTGGGCCTGTCGCAGGGCCGTCAGAAAGACTTGGGGCCTAGGACCTAAGGTGGTCCAGTGGCTCTATATTTCTATTGTACGGCCCACGATCACCTACGCATCTTTAGTCTGGTGGCCGGGTTCGGAGAGTAAAACTGTGACCACCAATTAAACAGTGGCCAAAGACTTGCGTGTCTAGGAATAACAGGGGCACTGGATACTACACCATTATGTGCAATGGAGGCCATCCTAGGTCTTCCCCCCTTACATTTATATGTTAAGGAAATAGCGGGAATGAGTGCCTACCGCCTCTGGTCACTCGGAGGATGGTCCTTCAAGAATCCGAATAGAGGTCATGCCTCTATTCTTACAAGGCTTCACCAGACCTGCCCTACGACAATGATGATCGGGGATCTGATGAAGCCTAGTTTTAATTTGAATTATAAGTTCACAGTGGTGATACCCACAAGGGAGGAGTGGGCCACGGATGCTGGGCCCGTCTTAGGTCTGGGGCCTGTACATGGTACACAGATGGCTCGCGGACAGAGACGGGCACAGGCGCCGGGGCCTGGGGGCCTAAGACAAGGCTCTCCCTTCCTATGGGTAAATACGCTACTGTTTTCCAGGCCAAAGTATACGCAATACTGGCCTGTGCTTTATATATATGTGGAACATGCCTGGACACAGAAGATGCATCACCATTTGCAGCGATAGCCAGGCAGCGTTAAAAGCACTATGTGCAGTTAAAACAACATCAAAAATGGCATGGGAATGCCAAAGGATGTTAGATCAGCTGTGTGAACTTAGCTCAATTACCCTATTATGGGTTTCTGGGCACACAGGTATCAGTGGAAATGAAGAAGCTGACAAACTAGCAAAACAAGGCTCAAAAGGTTCTTTCACAGGACCAGAGCCCTTCCTGGGAGTGTCACTCCGAAGCGTGAAACTGGTAATATCCCAGTGGACAAACCAGTCTCACTTAGACATTTGGATGAGGTTAACTATAGCAAGGCAGGCACGTGAACTTATCAAAGGGCCTAGCCAAAGTTATAAAAAGGTTCTGATAAA
The DNA here is from genome assembly GCF_040414725.1 of Anabrus simplex. NCBI lineage: Eukaryota > Metazoa > Arthropoda > Insecta > Orthoptera > Tettigoniidae > Anabrus > Anabrus simplex. The sequence continues at coordinate 48,322,397 of NC_090268.1, forward strand.
CTTGAATAGGACCAGAATGGACTGTTGACAGGCCACAATACCTTACAGACACACCTACGCATCATGAAAATCAGTCAGGATTCGATGTGTAGAAGATGCGGTAGGGAGGAGGAGACCTCCGTGCATGTGTTATGTCAGTGCGAGGCTTTTGCAAGCACTACACATCGATACCTTGGCTCACATTTCGTGAGCCTGGAAGACATCAGGAATGCCAACATCCGGACACTGGTATCCTTTATAGGAGCACTAGGGCTGGACTAGGCAAATCCGTTTAAGGGACACAAAGGGTCTTCACAGACCTAGGTGTGGAGCCCTGCGAATGCAGGGCTCACCCATTCTTTATCTATCTATCTACCTACCCCCCCTCAGAATGATTCTGATAGTGCCATCAGCTTCCGCTTCGAATGATAGCGCTGTACCACATATGGTGAGCCATCTGGTGGTGAATGAATGTACCACCTACACTTCCATTAGTAACGTCTGAATTCAAACTTTCATTCTTGTTGAAGTCTTCCTCATGAACAGTAGAAATTTTCTTCTGAAGACGCAGAGCAAAATTCTCTGCGAAACTTAAAGAATTTCACCGTATTTTCTTGACACGGCATAAACCCAAAAGCCTATATCATGTCAACAATAATCGCCTCTATAACGATGAAATATTCTGTTTCTGGCATTAATTCAGTGTAAAATTCATCTATTTTAATGATACTTTCAATAACGATAAATCTCTCTATTAAGATTGCTTTTTCAGACCCTGCTTATGTGCTTTCCTCTCACTACTATGATAATATGAACTGTGAAAGACTCGGGTGAACATGTCGCCGTCATTTGAAGTAAAATATGTATGAACCATTGTTATTTCCAGAAGGAGCTATTGCATCTTGTAAAGCGATCATTAACTTTCCATCGGGTTTTGGTTGTGTTCTGGAGAATCATTTGGTGACTCTCTGTGCAATAAGATATTTGTGTGTTCTCTTGTCTGTAAAGCATATGAAACAGACTGCCATTTTCAATGTTTCTTATAGTGTTGAGCAGTGCTAACAACCATATAATGCTGTGAATATTATAGTTCTATGCTAATATGAAAACTAAGCTATTCTAGTTTTAATTTATGTGTATTCTTACTGTTTTCTGCTCTCATATTTCATCTTTGTTGGAATTAAATTATATAAATTGTGAGGTAATTAATGTAGTTTAATTATAAAATGTTTACCTATACATCTGTCAAAATGAGAATGAATTACAACTAAATTCTTAATGTAAAGATAACTCTGTCTACAACAATATTTTTTTCTGGTCCATCCGGTATCCTTGTATTGAGATTCCACTGCATTTCTTATTGGTAGATGCAGTTAGTGGTAAAACAGTGACTGTGATCTTGAGATCTTGTTCCGTTTCTCTATGGGGTTGGGTATGAAGTGAGATTAATCTTCGTAGAAAGTCTTTTTACAACCGGACAAGCTTCTTGATGTCACAAACTCATCAGAGGAGTTAATGAGATGAAATAAATGACATGGATGATAGTAGGAAGGTAGAGTGTGAAACCCATTGCTGGCACATAGCCTACTACTGTCGGATAGCACCAAGAAATCTACTCCAGACTTAACATCTCCATCCGACAGATGAATCACCATCAACATATGGTAAAAATTGTAATAGTCTTAATTGAATGTGAATAACAGTTATATTTAGATTACAACCATTTTGACACAATATACAAGATAATTGTATTTAACCAAGTTTCTTAAAAATTGCATTAATTTTAAGCTTGTTAATGACAAATCAATCATTTAAGTTCTAGGTCAATATTCCTAATTAACCTTAAGATTCTAAAGTGGCTGAAGATGCTCAGAAAATGAGTGAAACATGTACAATGTTTTAATAATTTAGCAATAAAGGATGAAATCCTAATTTTGTAAGCTAGTTGAGTATTGAATAGGAGGAATAATAAATTCATTGTTTTTACTTTTATTTTGAGTGGTATGTTCAGAGCTGTCAGTGGCGGGATGGTGTGGAATGACATTAGTAGATGAATAAGTTTGAGTGGTGTCTTTAAAAGTAGGAAAGATCACAATATGAAGATAAAGTTGGAATTCAAGAAGACAAATTGGGGCAAATATTTATTTACAGGAAGAGGAGTTAGGGACTGGAATAACTTACGAAGGGGGATGTTCAATAAATTTCCAATTTCTTTGCAATCATTTAAGAAAAGGCTAGGAAAACAACGGATAGGGAATATGCTACCTGGGCGACTGCCCTAAATGCAGATCAGTAGTGACTGATTGATACTTCTGATTGATACTTCTGAATAGGGTATAGTAAAATGAATTTTCATTGATGAGGCTGCTACATGGCTGAAATCAACTATAATAAGTGGGGCCACCACACAAGATTAAAATAGGAAGGCGAGGCCGTGGTTTGACAGAGAATGTTATGAACAAAGAAAACTGACACTGAAAACACTACATAAAACTAGAGGACAAATGGCAAGCGCAACCACCGAAGAATACCAACGAGAATGAAAGAAATACAAGGACCTAATAAAAAAGGAGAAAAAGCAACACCTCGAAGAAGAACATAAGAAAATGGTAGAGGAGGCAGAAGAAGACCCCTACCGAGCTCTGAGGCCAAAAGGGCAGAAAATACAGCCCAACATACCTATGGAAACATGGATAGATCATATAAGAATAGTAATTTGCTCAAAAGAAACAAGACCCATGATTAAGACACCTATGACTCCACAAGCTGATGAGATCTTCACCACAGATGAAATTGCGAAAGCGATACAGAAAATGAGGAATAACAGAGTACCAGGAGTAGATGGAATAAGAAGTGAACACTTAAAGCAGACAGCACAAGAATACCTACCGATATGGACTTCCCTTCTAAATAAATGTTTAGAATTAGGAAGTATACCAGACGAATGGAGAAAGTCAACAATCAAGCTATTATACAAGGGAAAAGGAGACACAGAGAACCCAAACACGTATAGAGGAATAGCGTTGGAATCTACATTACTGAAACTCCTAACAGGAATCCTTGCCAAAAGGCTGGCAGAGAAGCTAGAACCCCTTCTACCAGAGGAACAGTTTGGTTTTAGAAAGGGAAGGTCCATGACTCTGGCAGTAGAAATCCTGTTGGAACAAATAAAACAGACGATAGAAAGACCAAAAGGAAAACTAGATGTAGTTTTTGTTGACTACTCAAAAGCCTTCGATATGGTCAACAGAAAGGTATTAATAGATAAACTGGAGGAACTAATTGGAAGAATGAGCACAACGACCCTGATATCGAACATACTGGCAGAAAACTACATACAGATAGATGGTGGAATAGACATATCTGACTGGCTGTCACAGACAAACGGCGTCCTCCAAGGCGATCCACTCAGCCCTATCCTGTTTAATGTTCTCACGAACGATGTCACCAAAGGAATGGCAGGAACGAGCACATACGTATACGCTGATGACATGGCCATCGCAGCAACAGATATAGATAAACTGCAAGTATCGCTAAACACACTATGTGAATGGGTGTAGAGAAACGACGTCCAGATAAACGAAGAGAAGACGGAATTGGTAGTATTTAGGAAAGGAGGAAGACTCACTGAAGCAGAGAACATCAAATCCAATGGCAAACTACTCAAGAGGGCTAACAATTTTAAATATCTAGGTATCACAATTCAAACAACGGGAAAGAGTTTCAGTTTACATATAAGATCTAGAGCAGTGGTGGCCACTAGAGCTATGAATGAAATCAGAAACATCACACAACTATCGATTAGCACAGCTAGGGACCTGTTTAGGTTAAAGATACTACCTGTTCTGACGTATGGCCTAGAATTAGTGGGAGATTACCTCACGTACAAACACCTGGAAGAATTGGAGCGAGTAAAGGCTAGATACCTGAAGAGAATTTTAGGAGTCCCGCAGAATGCAAGATCGAGGCTAGTGTATGAGCTTACCAGGGAGACCTTCCTAATAGAGGAGTTGAGATGCGAGCTCATACTTCCAGCTAGTACCAGCTTTAAACAGCTTATACAAGATCTGCATGAGAAGAAAAACAACATACCGGAGGACTTCTATGCAACATCTGCTATGCAAGACAGGACCTGGATGGAAGCTAATCATGATATGCGACACGTGATTACGAGGTTGGCGATCCATGGTTTCCACCACAAGGTGTGCTGTAACAAATTATTTCACGAACCAAATAACGAATGTGTGTGTGAGTTGTGCTTGGAATTCCGTGATAGATACCATATTGTAAAATGCAGGAATAGACAGAAATCCCTCATAGCTTATAGCAAAGAAAAGTAATGTGTATGTAATGTAAATGTAATGTAATGGTATTCTGCACGGCATGTGCGCGTTTCCAATAATAATAGTAAAATGAATGAACTTTCTGCTTTCTGGATTAGAGCCTTGATGTCTTCCTCTGGGTCACCACTCTTTGTCATTGTGCTTCCTACGTAGATGAAAGAATTAACTTCTTCTATTTGCTTGCAAGATATGGTGAGCTGGTTGTTTGCAGTACCATTGATTCTTATCTCCTTTGTCTTTGCAACATTTATGTGACGTGTGCACTGAGAGTATTTGACATAATTCAAGTAAATTTTGGATCATTTAAAAATTGTATTAAATTTTATCATCTAAATTTGCGGGACACTCTTTACCACACATGTTGATTTTTCTGGGACTTGCACAAGATACAACCTTTGAGAATTTTTCAAGGATAAGACAACCAGCGTCTAATTAAAAATTTAAATTTGGTTGGTTTAAATAAATTGAAAGATAAAACTCCCATGCAGTCATTGGTCATTAATTTTGTGGGATCACTTCTGGTTGTACCATCCAACGCAGGCTACCTTCGAAAAGTGCATCACAGGGTGTCTGAATTCTGTCTTTGGCATCATATAGAGCGGACGTGTTGTCCGGGAGCTATGAACTCCGTTGGAGATGCATTCTCTTGCGGTAAGCAAATGTTTAATTTTTTAATGTAACTTAATTTTGTTTTATTTCATGTTTTAATTTGTCACAGGAATTTACCCATTGATTTTTCTATCAGAAATCAATTGTAATTTACGATGGTGTAAAGAGGTTTTACATCGATGTTCACTTTGGCATGAAGTAAGCTTTTTCTAATACCGTATTTCACGGCATAATCGTCGCACTTTTTATACCAAAATTTTCGAAAAAAAATTGTAGGGTGCGACCATTATACGATGAATATTTAATACCAGTATTTGTATTACTCAAGAAATGTATTTATAACTAAATTGTATTTGATACAAATTTAAGATGCACGTAATACTCGCGTTTATACATCAAAATAATTAAAATAGTCTAAAACAAAATTCATAATTTTTCGCAACAATTCGGCGAACGTTTTTCCAACCTGAAAATAAAAATGAACGTATTAAGTTAATTTGTCATTAATTTGAGTATTAAAGTTAAAATATTACACTTGCAAAAAATTATCGCTTTGTTGTGAAATGCGGACTTACCGGTACGCAATTTATTCCAAATCTTCGGTGTCGCTATCGCAGGTTTCGCTATCTGATGCGCCGTCCTTGCCTCTGTTAATACCATTATCAGATTCTTCTTCTCCCTGCCACACTGCGTCATCTTCGGAACCGTCTAGTGCATTCGAAATCCCAGTCCTTTTGAAGCTCTTGGAGACTAGTTCAGGTGGTATAAGATCCCAACTCTTCTTCGCCCACGAGCATAACAAGTCCAAGGGTGGACGCCTGATATTTCCGGCGGGCGTCAATTGCTGATCGCCGCTCATCATCCACTCGTTGTAAAATCGACGTAAGTGGTCTTTAAAGGGTTTATTAACACATACGTCTAGTGGCTGCAAAGCAGATGTTAGGCCACCAGGAATGACTATCTGTCGTGTCTTATTTGTAGTGAGAATTTGCTTCACTTCGTTCACGAGGTGACCTCGGAAACTATCTAAAACAAGCAGAGCTGGTTGTTTTAGTAGTGCACCAGGTCTTCTATTCCACACAGTTTTAACCCAGTCCAGCATGAGTTCTACGTCCATCCAACCCTTTGGTTGCACTCGTACATGAATTCCACGGGGAAACTGTATATTCTTAGGCATCGTTTTCCTCTTGAAAATGATGTAAGGCGGCAACTTTCTCCCGTCAGCTGTAATGGCTAGCATTGCCGTGCATCGCAATTTCTCACTACCGCTGGTTTTCATTAATACACTCCGTGATCCTTTTAGCGCAATAGTGCTGTTGCGAGGCATATCAAAAAAGATTGGAGTCTGATCGGCATTACCGATTTGAGAAAGCAAGTACGAAGTTTCCTTGCGCAAACGTATGACAAATCGGTGAAAATTTACAATCTTGTCCGTGTAATCAGCAGGCAACTTTTGGCTTAGCGTTGTTCTCCTTCGCACTGACAGATTGTGTCGTCGCATGAACCCCTTAATCCACCCACGAGTCGCCTTAAACTGAGTTACCGGTATGTTGTGTTTGCACGCTACCTCCTGTCCCTTAATTTGTAACATTTCATATGATACACTGCAGCCATTGTTACGTATTTCACTGACGTACCTAAACACTTCTTCGTCAATTATATGAAACTTCCCTGTTTTAGGACCTCTAAACGCGCGTCTAGAAGGGTTTGTGCTTTTTAGCTTGTTTTTTAATTTCCGCCAGTCACGCACCAACTTTTCACTCACAGAAAATTTTCTTTCTGCAGCTCTGTTCCCGTGCTGTTCAGCGAAGGCAATTAACTTACGCTTAGCTTGAAGCCCGCAGAATAGTTTCTATATTTACCCATAATCGCTTATAAATGCTTCACACGTTAATGTTTTGCGATATAAATGACTTTCCGTAATTGTTCACTATTAAAACAAATTATTTCTGCAAACACCCAAAACACAAATTAAAAACTTAAATTCTCACGCACACATGTCTACAGTAATCACGTAAATCTGAAACAAATAAATGCATCTGTGATCTGTCCATTCCAGAGCAGCCAATACTGTTAGGCAGCAAGGAAGCATGCAACAATTGCATCAGTTTAGCTCGTTGGTTGCGACACACTACTGCGCTTGCGCAAAGCTCGCAAACCGGAGCTCTAGCTAGCGCGGTGTAGATCTACTGTATAGTTGATTGTATTCCGAGACGTCAGTAACAAACATTCATTTTTTTCAATTTCTTTTAAACATACGGTAATTAGGTTAATATTTCTTCCCAGTTATTGATGATTTTACATTACATTACATTACTGACGAGTTTATAAAATAAAACTTTAATAGCATTGGATAATAATTATCTTGACTGCTTGGATAAAAGTTTTCATCCCATGCCCGGACACTTATGACGTAGTAGTAAGATAAGAGTCTAGCGATGACAACTGAGACATCGTAAATAATTCGGCTGAATAATTCCGTGGAAATCTGCGTTATCGTCTTGGATTTCACTTCGTGCGCAATAACACAGGAGCCGGCCCCATGGTGTAGGGGTAGCGTGCTTGCCTCTTACACGGAGGCCTCGGGTTCAATTCACGGCCGGGTCAGGGAATTTTACCTGTATCTGAGGACTGGTTCGAGGTCCATTCAACCTACCTAGCCGGTATTTCCTGGCGACGTTGCCGATAAGCGATAACTTACAGCCTTACGTATTTCAAATGGGAACTCATAATATGTAGGTGGTCAATAAATAGTACACTGTCTCGCGACAACGTTGTCAAACTGCCGATAGCCTACCGGTAAGCATAATATGTAGGTTGTGAATAAATAGTACACTGTCTCGCGACCACGTTGTCAAACTGCCGATAGTCTACCGGTAAGCCATGCGTCGTACATATACCGGTATTATTTATTTATACGTTGTGCAACATGTCGCAAACGTGACTGTGTTGCCAAATTGCCCATACACGTATTTAAATTGCGCATTCATGTGCAACTTACGTTGCAGTTCCATTTACCTTTTAACCAGATTAGTGAACAAAATTTGGACGTGCGACGATTATGTAATTAAAGGTTTAAAGTCCGATTTTTGTATTGAAAATAAAGGATGCGACGATTACGCGGTGGCGACGATTATGCCGTGAAATACGGTAGTTTTGTAACTTAAATTTATTTTTCATTAAGCTTGACCTCAGTAATTCTGATGTATTTTTAAATGTTTTCCTTTTACCTGTATTTTATTTCATTGGTGAAAGTGGTCGCTTCACATTGAAAGTATTTGTCATGAAAATTAGTACTGTACTGGCAAGATTGTAAGATTGCAACTTTATTACATCAGGCTTTGTTTTTCTGTTGTGTGTTTATGTTATCAGTAGTATTCCTTATTTCCTTTTTTTTAAAAAATGTTTTTATAATAAATATGTATTTACTATAAGTAGGTATTAACTATTCTTTGGTTGAAGTTTTGGCCACAAAAATTCTTCGATCCACAACCTTGTAGGGTTCCTTCCACTGTCCACATCTTGCCATTAGTTTCTGTGTATTTTAACTTGTTTAATTTTGATTTTATGAAATAGTTTTAAGGATTCTAAATTTTATTTAATGTCCCAAATGTTTTTTCTTGTATATAATTGTTTTATTAATGCCCCAAGCACTGCTACAATTTATTTTAAGCCTGGCAGCTGCTGCTTCTTGTTCTAACTTTGTTGTTCTTGTTCTATCTTTAACATTCTTGGACAGCAGGCAGATGTCATCAGCAAAGTTCAGATCTTCAAGGAAGCTGAGCTCCTCCCACTGTATAACTCTACTTTTTTCCCCTCCACTGCCTTCCTTTCACTCGATTCAACATAAGTGAGAACAAGGTAGGAGAATGGATGCAACCTTCACAAACACCTGATCTGATTGTGATAGGATTTCGTTGGTGAAAGTGGTCACTTCACATTGAAAGTATTTTACATGAAAATTAGTACTATACTGGCAAGATTGTAAGATTGCAACTTTATTACATCAGGTTTTTTTTTTTTTTTTTTTTTTTTTTTTTTTTTTTTTTACAACCGGACAACCTTCTTGATGTCACAAACTCATCAGAGGAGTTAATGAGATGAAATAAATGACATTATGGATGATAGTAGGAAGGTAGAGTGTGAAACCCATTGCTGGCACATAGCCTACTACTGTCGGTTAGCACCAAGAAATCCTTCGCGGATGATTTGACATTCGTATCCATCATACACCTCACAGATTAGGTTGATGATTTTACCCGAAATACTGTATTCATTGAGAGTATTCCACATTACATTTCAGTTCACTGAGTCAAATGCCTTTTCAAAATCTACAAAGGTGAGATGTAGTGGGCTCTGCCATTCTACACTTCATTCCAGAATGATGCAAAGAGTGTTTATGAGATCAGGACAGCTGCAATTTTTGTGGAAGCAGCTTGTTCTTTGCTACTTTGTGATTGACTGCATCCTTGATTTGATTGAGAATGCTTCTTGATAGTTATTTCAGGGTATGGACAAACAGTGTGATGCCTTTCCAGGTGTTGCCATTCACAGTATCACCTTTCTTTGGGATCTTTATGATTAGTCCTCTTTTTCAGTCCTTTGACAATTTCTCTTTCTGCCATACCTTTTCAAAAATTGGCTTTAGTAGGCTGACCGAGATTTCAGAATCAACTTTGAGAATATCTGGGGAAATTGTATTGACTCCTGGTGCCTTTCTGTTCCTCATTTGGTTTCGTGCTGTTCGTATTTCTGCAGTAATTGGACAATGTAGTGGTATGTCTGGATCTGCACTTGTCGTGTGTTATGTTTTATGTTTCTATTAAGGACTTCTGAAACATCTCGAGCTGATCTTCTTGGATAGATTTTATATGTACCAACATCGGCATTAGGTTTCACATTTCTTGTATCAGTAGTTTGTTCAGAAAAATATACATTTGGATGTACCCAATTTTTGCTCATGTTTTATTAATTTGTTTTTCAAAGCCTTACACTTTCTGAACTTCCTTTTGGACAAGTTTCTTGTGATGCTGTGCACTACTTCACCTTTATATGCAGCTTTCTCTGAGAGTTCATGCTTGTGCATAACATAATTCATGCACCCTGATATTTTAAGTTGACTCTGGTTAAAAGAAATGCTGTAGCCTACTTGCATATTTTATGTGCTCATTTTCTCAAACATTTATTTCACAGTTTAGGGCAAGTTTCAAAATAGCAAAAACCAGACAAGTCCAAAAATATGATTTTTCTGGAAAAAGAAAAGCACCCTCTCTCAAACATTTATCATGCAATGTATTGCCCTAGAAAAAATGTAGAGGTAGATTTTGTATATACCAGCATTGGCATTATGTTTCACTTTTCTTATCAGTAGTTTGTTCAGAAAAAAGAAAACACATTTGGACATATCCATTTTTTATAGAAAATAAATAATATTTTTACTTATGATTTGCCCAGTGAAACACAAAAACAAATGTTTCATTCATTTGATAAGTATTACAGCAACCTACAAATAAACACATAATTGGTATTTTATAAGAATGAAAAATCACTTGTGTGAATTGTGCCCTAAATTTGAAATGTCTGGTACTTTTGTAGAAATACTACATTTTTAAGCATTCATTGGGAGAACATTGGTTTTTGTGGAATCTTATTACATGAATAGATGTTGCTCGAAGTTGACTATCTTTCTCTTCCATGGAGAACGCCATTATGGTAATGAATGCCAAGCGATTATAATGAAAAAGTGTTTGATTTTCAAGAACATAAAGAAAAACTAATTGTGCTCCTAAGTTGTTAATATGATCCAGATATCATGCCAATCAGTTTTGATGTGCTCCTAGTTGAATAATTGTTATGAAAAGAAAAATCAATCATTATTGTGCAGACATTTGGAAACAAGAAACAGAGATGTACACTTATGCTTGCTATAACAGCTGATGGCAGAAAATTGTCACCTTATGTGGTTTTTCAAAGAAAACCATGCCAAAAGTGAAATTTTACAATTACAGTAGCAGCAGTAGTGATGACAAATAGTTGTTGCTGCTAGCTAAGATAAGACATTTTTCTATTTATTTTTCTGGTATGCCACTTCATAATGATATGATTGGTTTCTTAGCTAATTTTTTTTCTTATTTTGCTTCAGGTGCTGTTATAAGCTCATAACAGGATCTTTTCAGTATCCGTATGTTCAGCATGTCTCGTGGATCCTTTGTTTGACTCGTAAACAAACCTGATTAAATAAATTAATTTGATGTAGAATAATGTGATATTCCATGAAGTTTATATTTTTTTTGTGTATACCATTTGTTTGTTTTTTGTTAATAAATCATTTATGTATTAGAATTCTGTGAATAATTTATGCACCCAAAATTTGACCTATATCTTTCGTCAGAAAAAGTGCGTGAATTATTTAAAAAAATACAGTAAAAATGCCCTTCTCTATGCAATGTTGGTAACACAAAAGAAGTTACGAAGTATGCTTCTTTGAGGCTTCAATTGCTGAGGATGATTTTACCTAGTTGAAAGTACTCCAGAGAGGTGATTTGTTTACTACTCAAGACTGAAGATCGTCATGATGGCCACTATATTGAAGGCCACTCTCCTGATGAAGATGGGAAGCTGTAACAAGCTCGATGGGGGATGCAAAGAAATGAATGTAGAAGAGCTGGGATTGATGAAGAAAGAGCCTATATATTTGAAGACGCAGTGTATGAAGACTGTCCTTTCCTTCTAAGTTGTTACGTCTGTTCTTGTCCCTCTCTCTGTTTGTTCCTCTTCTCACACTATCCTGTCATTTCATTTATCCATGTCACTTTTCATGTTCCTATCTTTCTGTTTATGACTTGATTTGTCAATTCCTTGTTCCTTCCCATTGACTTATTTACTGTTAAAATGCTGTAATGCCTATTTTATTTACCTCATTCTCATTCCCAAATCTGCAACATGAATAGTCTCGTTATACGAGGGGTGCTCCCCCCCCCCACCACCACCCATTCCCCCAAAAAAAGACACAATTTAAAAAAAATACAGAATGTTTTTTCGAGTTACAAATGCTTACTTGTACTTTTGGATGCCATGCAGCACCAACTTAAATTCTCTTTTCAACTCCAAAATGTCTGCAAAAGTTTCCCTTTCAGCTACCTTTTCATCCAGAGAAACAAAAAGAAATTACAAGGTGCAAAGTATGGTGAGCAGGGAGGGTGAGGAAGCAGTGTAATGCGGTTTAATGCCAAAAAATCATGCACAGAAATGGCTGTGTTAGCTGAAACATTGTCATGGTGGGAGAACTAGTCTGCACTCTGCCACAGATAGAAAATGTGGACTTACAGAACTAAAATCTCTGTTTACACCATGAATATTGAATCACGTTCACTTCCTGACACAAAAAGTGAAAAATTGCTTAGTTTCTGAGTAATCAAAGAGATAGCTTGCCTGCTTAATACATGGATGTTTATCTGCATTTTTCCAATAAAGGGGTGCACCTCTAAGCTTATAGAATAATCGCAACATTTACTATAAATTTCCCTAAATACTGTACTGTTTGTCACTTTCCTAACATAATCGAATTGTACAAGTTTATTGGTAAAGTGTGTATGGGACAATATTTTAAAGTGTAAGACAAGAAATATTTTATTATGAAAGACCAAAGACCATCGAATGAGATGAGGTATGTCAAGTTTGATCCTGATACTTTTGTCCAAGAGTGTGCTCAGTTTTGACATGGAAAGTTCTTACAACTCAGCCACTCAAGTTTGGAAAGTGAGCGTCATAAAAATTTGTTCTTGGGTACGTGAGAATTACTATTCAAGAATAAGCAGTGCTTTAAATATGAATTTACCATTGGAGAGGTTGTTCCTTGGACTACATGTTTCACAGATAATCTTATTGTCATCAGGCTGCAGTGAGGGAGCTGCACTGTGAACCTCTGATTTTGAATAGTTTAGTATTATTAGAACCACTGCAGCGAGCGAATGGCTCATCTGATCTGAGCAATTCTGGTGTCAATTTAACATAAACAAACAAACTACAGACATAAATAACAAATACACATAGTGGTGTGTGGTACTGTTAGAAGCTGTCCCTGAGCATAGCATGATGGTACCACAAGACAATGTTCTGTCTAGGACCTTTTTAATGGCCGCACTGCCCTGTTGTTTTTACAGGCTGCCTGGCAAACATAACCTAGATATGTACAAGTTAGATAATATTAATATATATTTAAGTCACTGAGTGCTCCAAATTAAAATGTAAATACTGTAAAACTATTTATTTAAATGATATATCTTCAATATTGTCAGCATAATTGCATTAATTAGATCGGAGTTTAAATGTTTAGATTGACTATCACCTAGTGTGCGCGAGCGGTGTCTGAATTAGCATGGAATTGCATGCAAGCACTCAATTCTGTATGACGTCGCAAACCCATGGTAAGCCCATGTGTTATATAATTATGAACGAACAGTAGAACAGTACAAGTTCATAATACTCTTATGTCTTGTTTGTGATAATAACACTAAAATAGTTCAATTTTGCAGTTAGTGTTTACCTGATATTATTGTTAATGCCCTGAGGAGAATAAATTAAAATGTTATCATGTATGTATGTTCAGTCTTCAGCCCTAAGGCTGGTTGGATCCCCAACAGCTCTGCCATCAGCTGTCATAGATGGCCTAGGCATCACTGAAAAGGCGTACTAGGGAAATGAGGAATGAGGTAGTTTCCCGTTGATTTCCTCACTGAGCCAGAAGTTGCTATTACATATGAGTCTGCCAAGCCCACTGAAATGCATGCACCAACTGACCCTATGAGCAACATTTTCATACCATTCATAACAGGGACTGGCTGCAGAAGGAATGGCATTACTAGCATCGCTCATACCTCAGTCACTTTCATATTGTCAAAGCCAAGCATAAGACAGAGACAGATCAATGAAAGTAACAAAATTACTCTAGCCCATACCAGAAGACATAGTGCACTGTGAACACTAGGTCCTGCCAGCTAAGGCACAATGTTATCATATCCATTCTTTATGTAGTATTCCCACCCAGCTGACGGAAATTTCTGGGGAGAACACTGTAAGAGTTATCCAGCAATCTTAGGGACAAAGTTATATGGAGTTCGTATTTCTGCAGTAATTGGACAATGTAGTGGTATGTCTGGATCTGCACTTGTCGTGTGTTATGTTTTATGTTTCTATTAAGGACTTCTGAAACATCTCGAGCTGATCTTCTTGGATAGATTTTATATGTACCAACATCGGCATTAGGTTTCACATTTCTTGTATCAGTAGTTTGTTCAGAAAAATATACATTTGGATGTACCCAATTTTTGCTCATGTTTTATTAATTTGTTTTTCAAAGCCTTACACTTTCTGAACTTCCTTTTGGACAAGTTTCTTGTGATGCTGTGCACTACTTCACCTTTATATGCAGCTTTCTCTGAGAGTTCATGCTTGTGCATAACATAATTCATGCACCCTGATATTTTAAGTTGACTCTGGTTAAAAGAAATGCTGTAGCCTACTTGCATATTTTATGTGCTCATTTTCTCAAACATTTATTTCACAGTTTAGGGCAAGTTTCAAAATAGCAAAAACCAGACAAGTCCAAAAATATGATTTTTCTGGAAAAAGAAAAGCACCCTCTCTCAAACATTTATCATGCAATGTATTGCCCTAGAAAAAATGTAGAGGTAGATTTTGTATATACCAGCATTGGCATTATGTTTCACTTTTCTTATCAGTAGTTTGTTCAGAAAAAAGAAAACACATTTGGACATTTGGACATATCCATTTTTTATAGAAAATAAATAATATTTTTACTTATGATTTGCCCAGTGAAACACAAAAACAAATGTTTCATTCATTTGATAAGTATTACAGCAACCTACAAATAAACACATAATTGGTATTTTATAAGAATGAAAAATTACTTGTGTGAATTGTGCCCTAAATTTGAAATGTCTGGTACTTTTGTAGAAATACTACATTTTTAAGCATTCATTGGGAGAACATTGGTTTTTGTGGAATCTTATTACATGAATAGATGTTGCTCGAAGTTGACTATCTTTCTCTTCCATGGTAATGAATGCCAAGCGATTATAATGAAAAAGTGTTTGATTTTCAAGAACATAAAGAAAAACTAATTGTGCTCCTAAGTTGTTAATATGATCCAGATATCATGCCAATCAGTTTTGATGTGCTCCTAGTTGAATAATTGTTATGAAAAGAAAAATCAATCATTATTGTGCAGACATTTGGAAACAAGAAACAGAGATGTACACTTATGCTTGCTATAACAGCTGATGGCAGAAAATTGTCACCTTATGTGGTTTTTCAAAGAAAACCATGCCAAAAGTGAAATTTTACAATTACAGTAGCAGCAGTAGTGATGACAAATAGTTGTTGCTGCTAGCTAAGATAAGACATTTTTCTATTTATTTTTCTGGTATGCCACTTCATAATGATATGATTGGTTTCTTAGCTAATTTTTTTTCTTATTTTGCTTCAGGTGCTGTTATAAGCTCATAACAGGATCTTTTCAGTATCCGTATGTTCAGCATGTCTCGTGGATCCTTTGTTTGACTCGTAAACAAACCTGATTAAATAAATTAATTTGATGTAGAATAATGTGATATTCCATGAAGTTTATATTTTTTTTGTGTATACCATTTGTTTGTTTTTTGTTAATAAATCATTTATGTATTAGAATTCTGTGAATAATTTATGCACCCAAAATTTGACCTATATCTTTCGTCAGAAAAAGTGCGTGAATTATTTAAAAAAATACAGTAAAAATGCCCTTCTCTATGCAATGTTGGTAACACAAAAGAAGTTACGAAGTATGCTTCTTTGAGGCTTCAATTGCTGAGGATGATTTTACCTAGTTGAAAGTACTCCAGAGAGGTGATTTGTTTACTACTCAAGACTGAAGATCGTCATGATGGCCACTATATTGAAGGCCACTCTCCTGATGAAGATGGGAAGCTGTAACAAGCTCGATGGGGGATGCAAAGAAATGAATGTAGAAGAGCTGGGATTGATGAAGAAAGAGCCTATATATTTGAAGACGCAGTGTATGAAGACTGTCCTTTCCTTCTAAGTTGTTACGTCTGTTCTTGTCCCTCTCTCTGTTTGTTCCTCTTCTCACACTATCCTGTCATTTCATTTATCCATGTCACTTTTCATGTTCCTATCTTTCTGTTTATGACTTGATTTGTCAATTCCTTGTTCCTTCCCATTGACTTATTTACTGTTAAAATGCTGTAATGCCTATTTTATTTACCTCATTCTCATTCCCAAATCTGCAACATGAATAGTCTCGTTATACGAGGGGTGCTCCCCCCCCCCACCACCACCCATTCCCCCAAAAAAAGACACAATTTAAAAAAAATACAGAATGTTTTTTCGAGTTACAAATGCTTACTTGTACTTTTGGATGCCATGCAGCACCAACTTAAATTCTCTTTTCAACTCCAAAATGTCTGCAAAAGTTTCCCTTTCAGCTACCTTTTCATCCAGAGAAACAAAAAGAAATTACAAGGTGCAAAGTATGGTGAGCAGGGAGGGTGAGGAAGCAGTGTAATGCGGTTTAATGCCAAAAAATCATGCACAGAAATGGCTGTGTTAGCTGAAACATTGTCATGGTGGGAGAACTAGTCTGCACTCTGCCACAGATAGAAAATGTGGACTTACAGAACTAAAATCTCTGTTTACACCATGAATATTGAATCACGTTCACTTCCTGACACAAAAAGTGAAAAATTGCTTAGTTTCTGAGTAATCAAAGAGATAGCTTGCCTGCTTAATACATGGATGTTTATCTGCATTTTTCCAATAAAGGGGTGCACCTCTAAGCTTATAGAATAATCGCAACATTTACTATAAATTTCCCTAAATACTGTACTGTTTGTCACTTTCCTAACATAATCGAATTGTACAAGTTTATTGGTAAAGTGTGTATGGGACAATATTTTAAAGTGTAAGACAAGAAATATTTTATTATGAAAGACCAAAGACCATCGAATGAGATGAGGTATGTCAAGTTTGATCCTGATACTTTTGTCCAAGAGTGTGCTCAGTTTTGACATGGAAAGTTCTTACAACTCAGCCACTCAAGTTTGGAAAGTGAGCGTCATAAAAATTTGTTCTTGGGTACGTGAGAATTACTATTCAAGAATAAGCAGTGCTTTAAATATGAATTTACCATTGGAGAGGTTGTTCCTTGGACTACATGTTTCACAGATAATCTTATTGTCATCAGGCTGCAGTGAGGGAGCTGCACTGTGAACCTCTGATTTTGAATAGTTTAGTATTATTAGAACCACTGCAGCGAGCGAATGGCTCATCTGATCTGAGCAATTCTGGTGTCAATTTAACATAAACAAACAAACTACAGACATAAATAACAAATACACATAGTGGTGTGTGGTACTGTTAGAAGCTGTCCCTGAGCATAGCATGATGGTACCACAAGACAATGTTCTGTCTAGGACCTTTTTAATGGCCGCACTGCCCTGTTGTTTTTACAGGCTGCCTGGCAAACATAACCTAGATATGTACAAGTTAGATAATATTAATATATATTTAAGTCACTGAGTGCTCCAAATTAAAATGTAAATACTGTAAAACTATTTATTTAAATGATATATCTTCAATATTGTCAGCATAATTGCATTAATTAGATCGGAGTTTAAATGTTTAGATTGACTATCACCTAGTGTGCGCGAGCGGTGTCTGAATTAGCATGGAATTGCATGCAAGCACTCAATTCTGTATGACGTCGCAAACCCATGGTAAGCCCATGTGTTATATAATTATGAACGAACAGTAGAACAGTACAAGTTCATAATACTCTTATGTCTTGTTTGTGATAATAACACTAAAATAGTTCAATTTTGCAGTTAGTGTTTACCTGATATTATTGTTAATGCCCTGAGGAGAATAAATTAAAATGTTATCATGTATGTATGTTCAGTCTTCAGCCCTAAGGCTGGTTGGATCCCCAACAGCTCTGCCATCAGCTGTCATAGATGGCCTAGGCATCACTGAAAAGGCGTACTAGGGAAATGAGGAATGAGGTAGTTTCCCGTTGATTTCCTCACTGAGCCAGAAGTTGCTATTACATATGAGTCTGCCAAGCCCACTGAAATGCATGCACCAACTGACCCTATGAGCAACATTTTCATACCATTCATAACAGGGACTGGCTGCAGAAGGAATGGCATTACTAGCATCGCTCATACCTCAGTCACTTTCATATTGTCAAAGCCAAGCATAAGACAGAGACAGATCAATGAAAGTAACAAAATTACTCTAGCCCATACCAGAAGACATAGTGCACTGTGAACACTAGGTCCTGCCAGCTAAGGCACAATGTTATCATATCCATTCTTTATGTAGTATTCCCACCCAGCTGACGGAAATTTCTGGGGAGAACACTGTAAGAGTTATCCAGCAATCTTAGGGACAAAGTTATATGGAGTAGAAAATTTGAGAATTTGTTAATTTGTTTCTGTTTGTAAATTCTGACCCATGATGTGTATATCATTGAATAGAGATTCTTTTAGCTGACATAAGGGTATCATTGTGGAAGACTTTGGACAATTAGGGCAGACTTTCGACTTACACAAGTACACACGCTGTCTGGTATGGGATGATACAGAGAGCATGCTCAGAATATGTTGCTAGGAGAAAAGCCAGATAAGTTGGTTTACAATAAATGTAAATAAAATGAATAATGGCTCGTCTAAATGAAGCAATTCTGTTGTTGATACGTGGTAAACAGGCTAACTAATATCATAAACAGTAAACATAAATAACAAACACACATAGTGACTTTTTGATCAATAAACATTTTCTTTGCTGGTTATGAGTTAAAATGTTCAAAATCTAGTGTTCACAGAGAAACTATTGTATTAACAACACGAAGAGAAACTGATTCTGCCATACCTGCACACTCTCTTTTTTTACTCTCACCGCCCACAGACATCGTGCACAAACACCTATAGCCATGTATGACACAGCCTACCCTGTGCTTTTTTGGGTGTGAGGAAGTGTACATACCTGAAGATATAATGTATTTTGTTCTTCAAGGACTTTTAAAATAAATTATCTCCAGGTTAGACACAGAATACCTCCACAACCAAAAATGATAATTCATTGCTTGTAAACACAAATAAAATTATTCTGTATACCTTGAGACACAAATATCAGTTATTTATTCATCTGAGGAATTCATAAAGCTAAGTTCTGAGCCACAATCTAGTTGGTTAGTGTATTTAGCTGACTTTATCACTTCATCCTACAAAATTTGATGTAAACTATTCAACAACAGATCTAAATTTTCTGCAATAACTTGATATGAAAATGTACTAACTGTGTAGCAAGAAAATGAAATAAATGATCCATGCAAAGAGCTATTTAATTTATCGGCAAGACGCCATCGCAGCACCTACTTGCACTACCTGGATGGCGTCCCTCTCCTTGCCGCCATTCCTCTTCGAGTCCTTTGGTTCACCTCAGGGGATGCTTCTGTTGATTCTGTGCTTGAGTCAAGTTCGAATACAGAATCTGTACCAGGAAAAAAAGAATTACTTAAAAATCTTTAGATTTAAGGTCTACATTTATTAAGCATTTCTGTTTTGATTAAAAATGATCATGTATCTGATTAATGTGGCTGAAACCAGATACTAATTACCGTCTTATATCAGTCTGAAATAACGGAACTAATTTTAAAAATAAATATCTTGGAGTTTCAAAAGAGATTCAGCAAGTATGGTATGAAAATGAGCATTTTCAAGACTAGTAATGTAATTTGGGAAGAAACCTAGGAGAATTGAATGTCAAGTAGGAAATATGAAACTGGAATATTGTATCACTTCAAGTACTTAGGATGTATAATCCATGCATGAGCTATTTCATTTATCAGCAAGGTTTCATCGCAGTACCTCCTTCTAGTACCTAGATGGTGTCCCAGTAAGAATGAAGGTGTAACAAAAATACAATGCAATAAGCTCGCAGTTGTATTCAGTGGTATTCTGTGAAAAGGAGGTGAAATTTCAAACAGCTTTACATTGCTCTATATTCGGGCTGGCTTTACTGATACAAGTGAAAACTGAGTGGACTCAAATTACCTAATTCATAAGTTGGACGTAACAGACATGAAGGTAGCGGGAATGCTGCTACAAACAGGTGGGATCAGTGGCAGGAGGGTACTCAAAATGCAGAGTTAAAGTCTAAATTAGGAATGAACGGGTCATGCGAGATGAATGGAGGAGGATAGGTTACCTAGGAAAATTATGAATTTGACCATAAGAGACAAGAGAAACAGAGATAGACAGAGACGACGATGGTTTTGCAGTCACTGAGAAATGTTGAAAAATGTTCCAGCTTATTCTGCAAACTTGCACAGCAGTAGCATAGACAACCGTGTATTGCAATAAGTTATGGTGTATAAACACCTCAGATGGATTGAGCGCAAACTTAAAGATAGGGCAAGATTCAATGCCTGATGGTACCACAACGTGAACGAAACACTGGTACACTTGGGGTGGGGGGAAGGCTGAACTAAAGCTAATGGTGTAGGTATTGAATGTTACTCTTAAGCAAATAAAGCATGTAGGGCTTGCTAAAAATTAAAATGCTATTACTTACTAGTCACCAGGACAGAAGTAATTAGTATGATCAACACTCAGTTGGTGATGTCAGGACAAACATGATGCAAGTTGTATACCTAGATGATACATGGGTGAATGTAAATAAAATTCTAAAACTGCAGCCACTGAGGCAACGATATGCACAGCATTCCTAAAATGAAACTGGGGGAAAACATTCACACTTTCAAAATGAATGTTAATATTCTACAACTAAATAATAACTGAAAATACAGTCAAATATTTGAAGAGGAGTTTGTCATGAAACACAGCAGTCATGTTTTCCACAACATAAATCCAAAAGTACCACATTATTCATATTTATTTATCAAGATAGTCCCATATTGTTAATAGGTTTTAATCATGTAAAATGCCATATTGCTTTCTCCACTTGGTAATCATATTAGTATTAGATTTAATCAACCTGCCAGTACTCATAATAGGGTACTATTTTAAGAACTCTAGGAAGGAGAAGAAGAACAAACATGTACCAGTTGCAGCAACAAGGGTCTAAATACTGGATAGGTTTGATACACAAACAGTTCACTATTCAATTATATACTTTTTATGTCACTTCGAAAATTGTTTTCATGTTTTGAAAACATTTTATAAATTAAAAGGAAGTATTCATTTTAATGGAAGCACTCCTACTTTAATCCTATCCCTCACAAGTCCACATGATCATATAGGTCCAGCTCTAATTTCCTTTTGAAGGCAAAAGCATCTTGATTCTTTGCAGTAATAAAATTATATCAAATTCTGCCAGTCATGCCTCATCTCTTGCTGTTACTTCCTATGGCCAATGGAAGCATGAAGAAGACTTGAAATGTTTACACATTAAACTAGTGGTGTAAATAATTTAGTAAACCTTTATTTTTACACTTACTCTCTTTAATTACAAGGTTCATTGCTATAAGACCTATCTGTGTCGGTGTGACATATAGCAAAATTGTAAAATAATAAATTAAAATTTACAAGACTCATAATGTAAACAATATAATGTACATAATTGAGATTCAGAAACAATAATCATAAACTCTCATATTTGTGTTAGAGATTTTTTGGATAAAACTGAGGTACTGTTTGGTTATTTTTCCCATTATCTAGATAGATATGGTTAACCAACACTACAACTGTGGCAGAATGTCAGGTCACGCAGAGGAGCTGAGGAAATGAATTGATGCACAGACCTGCAAGAGGATGGAAAGGCAGCAGAACTGATCAAGGAAGGAGGAGAGTGTCTACATTTTCAAATTTATAAACTGATTCAGGTGGTATGAGGGAATAAGACACTACCAGTAGAATGGGAATCAGCCACAATATGTCCAATCTATACAAGAAGCAAGAAGGAATACAGCAACTACTGCAGAATCAGCCTCCTGAACGTGACCTACAAGGTGCTTTCTAATGTTATCCTTAACACATTCGCTTCCATATCCAACCATGGTTGGTTTAGGTTTCAGGTGTGTAAAATACCCTATCCGACCTTAGTCAGAGTTGAATTCATGCCACCTTTTTACATTCAAAAGTACGTTAGATGACCCAGTATATCTGTTTGCCGGTAGATAGTGGGAAGACAAACATTTTACTACAGCTTGGGGTAATTTTCTGTGTTGTGTGCTGTGTGATCTAAATAAACACGAACCTGTCTCGAGTTTTCTGAAGTGCATGGTTGGAATTCAAGAGGCGCTGAGTGATATAATGAATAGTCATGGCAAGTAAACAATTTATATGTTTTGACCAAGTGATCGAGTTAGATGACGATACAGAGAAGTCCTTATTTCATGCTGACAATGACATACCAATAGTGTCTAAGAAGTAACCAAGTTATTGTCCCCCTTTTCCAGAGTTTGTGACCAATGCATGATTAAATATTGATGTTCACAACAGTGATGATGTTTATTGCTGGTATTATTAGGAAGTCAGATACAAAAATGTACTGGGCAGATGATCCCACTTTTGAAAGTTCAATTTTCCCAAAAAACAATGCATAGGAACCAGTTTGAAAGTTTATTGCCATTCCTTCATTTGAATGACAACAGGCACAATGAGAGTAGTGCAGATAGGTTCTACAAAATTAGGCTGATATTAGAACAGCTTAGTGACCAGTTCCCTTTGGTGTACACCTGAGAGTAAAACTTGGTGCTAGAAGGAATGCTGGTTTGGAGAAGGTGCCTTTGATTCCATGTTTATAATCTGGCCAAGATCACAAAATACAGAATAATGGTCTGCGTGATTTGTGAATCTGCTGGTGGATATGTATGTAAACTGAAAATATACTGCGTTTCAGCTTCTAAACCCCTACGTAGGTTTGGAATATTCCATCTACATGGACAATTATTATAACAGTGTTCAGTTAGCAAAATAATTACGGGAGTGAAACACTACCATATGTGGGACAATCCATCAAAATAGGGGACTACCGAAAGAATTTAGGGATCACCAAAAACAATTAAATAAAGGTGAGATGACATTTCAATGGGGAAGTGCTGCATGATTTCAAAAACGCACTCCACTGAAGTGGTTGAAACACAGTCTAAATTTGACAGGAGGAAACTAAAATCAGTGAGCATAGCAGACTATAACCTATATACGCATGATATCCTTTAATTCAAAAAATGTGTAAGTTGCCAGAGAAGGTGTTTTTCTATCATACTTCCAATCATGTCCCTCCCAAGAAAGCACTGGCAAAAGACCCCATTTCATTTGGATGGAAAAAGAAAGGAACATCCCTTCCCCCACCTTAAAAAGTGACAGTACTGTAGAAAGAGTGGTGTTCCTCTGCATGGTGGACAGTGTGACACCAGATATCACACACTTAAAAATTGTACTAGGTCATCTTGTGAAGGTATGTAAAATTTTTCAGTATTTTTAGGGTTTATAGTTTAGGAGTAATACTAAGTTTTTTTTTTTTTAATAATCTGCTATACATCACACCGACACAGATAGGTCTCATGATGACGATGGGATAGGAAAGCGATAAGAATAAGAAGGAACCAACCATGGTCTTAATTAAGGTACAGCCTGATGTGAAAATGGTAAACAACGAAAAACCATCTTCAGGGCTGCCAACAGTGGGATTTGAACCCACAATCTTCTGAATCTACGTGACACAAACTGAGTGGCCACTTGCTTGATAATACTAAGTTAAAGCTGTGTACAAGTTATCTAGTGAGTTAGCACGGCATTTAAAAACTGCTGGGCTGCATGATTAAATGCCTGCGGAAGGAACTGGGAGTGACTCTGTTAAGAAACGTGCCCCTCCATCCAGGACTATCAAGCTGGCTGTAGGCCCAGTTGATCAACCATAGATCACATTTTCTCACCAAGTCAACTGTTTAAGAAACAGTGTGAACATTATAAGAACATTTTAATAAACTTTTCAAGATGTATAAAGAGAAACAAGAAAAAGAACATAGCAACAGGGAAGAGGGAGCAATATTAACCCTCTACTGCATACTGTTACCAGATACTGCAGTTGAGGGCAACAAATAACTTTTCACCTGTGTAAATGGATAAATATTATAGACAGAGGTAGTTTTACAGCACACCTTCAACGGTACAGTCAATTAAACACATATCCCAGTGATGCCTTGTTTTTTTTTTTTTACATAACATAAGACAAAACAGCCCTACAGCCAAAGGTACTCCTTCCACCCCGTCAACATCCACGCAAACCAACCACCGTTTATTTTTCGTGGGCCCTCCCCATCACATTACCACAGGCTTCAGGAGTACCTCTGGCTCAACCTCAAAGACATTACCGACCTACGGTAGTGCAAGAATACTTGCGCCTTGCAATACGTACCCATGGCCAGTAGGCAGTAATGTTCAGTTTTAGCGTAAAATCGTGAAAAATCGTATATATATTCCAACTAGCAAGATACCCGTGCTTCGCTACGGTATTATACTGAAATTTATAATTGAATGCTTATTGTTTTAGATATATAATCCGCCGAAATTCGCGATCTGACTCGTTCTCTGCGAGAATCCACCAAAATTCCCGATCTATTATTTTACGGCACGTTTCCTCCCATTTTTAAATCTTCCTTTCCAGCAATCGATTTCGTACTTCCCGAGTTAGGCTCAGGTATTCCTCCAGGTCAGTTGGGTCCGTAAATCTTTGCCATCTTTTCCTATGATATTTTTAATACGGATATAATCCTTCAGGAGATCCGGCGTGCTGTCATACTGGGTGCCTTGGCGGCACTGAACCCGCGACCGGACTGCATTCTTAGTCATTACCCGTCCAGGAGCCGTTTCCATCGCGGTCCGCAATTTGACGACGGTCCGGATTATTAGTATTATTATTATTATTATTATTATTATTATTATTATTATTATTATTATTATTATTATTATTATTATTATTATTATTATTATTACTATTATGTGTTGCTGGAATGGCTGATGACAGGGAAAACCGGAGTATCCGGAGAAAAACCTGTCCCGCCTCCGTTTTGTCCAGCACGAATGCCACATGGAGTGACCGGGATTTGAACCACGGAACCCAGCTGTGAGAGGCCGGCGCGCTGCCGCCTGAGCAACGGAGGATCCTTATAAGTACATTAATAACAGTAAAATCAATTGGTCTCACCTCCTTCTACACCCCACCGCCGTTAAGTTTATTTACAGCCCCCCCCCCCCGAAGAAGAATTAAAAGGATGCTTGTTTCTTTATGTTTAAGGGAGATTCCAAACACCAATGTTCACGTCTATTAACTTCAGTTTTGAGATATAAGTATCCACATAAAAATAATTTACTTTTTTTCACTTCATTTCACAATAATCTCTCCTCCCCCTAAATGAATTTTCCCCGCAAAAAAAAAAACTTCTTTCTTTAATAGTAAAGGATTTTCTAAATACCAATTATCACGACTCTAACTTCTTCAGTTTTTGATTTATGTGTCCTCATGAAAGGAATTCAACTCCTTTACACTCCCGCCCTCCAAGATAGTTTCCCCACCAAAACGCCTTTTTCTTTGTTTTTAAAGGAGATCCAAATACGAATTTTCACGTCTGTAACAACTTTAGTATTAGATGTATGTATTCTCATACAATTAAGTCAACTAATGTTTCAATTCTTTCACCCCCCCCCCCCCGCCCCCTTCATTGGATTTTCCGAGAATACGTGTTTCTTTACTTTTAAAGCAGATTGCAAATATCAAATTTCACATCTGTAACATCTTCATTTTTGAGATATCAGTAGCCTAATTAAAAGAATTCATCACCATTTTCAGTCACTTTTACCCCCCCCCCCCGCCCTCCACCCAAGTGGTATTTCCGAAAACTAAAAATACACTTTTCTTTATGTTTAATAGAGATAAAAATACCATTTTTCACTTCTGTAACATGTTAAGTTTTTTAGATATCCGTAAAAATTCTCATTTTAAAATTTCACCCCTTTTGGGTTCCCTTTAAGTAGAGTTTCCAAAAACAAATAACCTATATTTCTTTACATTTACAGGAGATTTACACCCACTTTTTACGTCTGTAACATTTTACGATTCCAAGATATTCTGTAGATATAGTCTTTCAAAAAATTCACCCCAATTTGTCACTCCTGTTTAACCGCCATTAATTGGCTTTTCCAAAAACTAAAAAATACGTGTTTCTTTATTTTTAAAGGAGATCACATATGCGAATTATCAGTTCTGTAATATCTTTCGTTTCTGAGATATGTGTATCCTCATTAAAGGCATTCAACCCATTTTTCACCCTTTTACACCCCTCCTATTAGGACTTACTGGAAACAAAAAAAATACGTGTTCCTTTGTTTTTAGAGGAGATTCTAACCACCAATTTTTACATCTGTAAATTTTAAAGTTTTAAGATGTAGACACACTCATTTTAAAAAATTCACCCCCGTTTTCACCCCCCAATATTTGGATTTTCCAAAAACGAAAAAATACCTGTTTCTTTACTTTTAAAGTAGATCCAAAATACCAATTTTCAGGTCTGTAATATCTTCAGGTTCTGAAAATAAGTATCCTCATGAAAGGCATTCAACCCATTATTCACCCTTTTACACCCTTCCTATTGGGATTTTCCTAAAACAAAAGAATACATGTTTCTTTATTTTTAAAGGAGATTCTAAATACCAATTTTTACATCTATAAACTTAAAAAATTTTGAGATATAGATACACTCATTTTAAAAAATCACCCCCTTTTCACCCCCCATTAATTGTATTTTCCACAAAACAAAAAATACGTGTTTATTTATTTTTAAAGGAGATCCCAAACACCAATTTTCAGGTCTGTAATATCTTCAGGTTCTGAAATATAAGTAGACTCATGAAATGCATTCGACCCCTTTTTCAACCTTTTCCACCCTTCCTATTAGGATTTTCCGAAAACAAAATATACGTGTTCCTTTATCTTTAATGGAGATTCTAAATACCTATTTTTACACCTATAACCTTTAAAAGTTTTGAGATATAGATACACTCATTTTAAAATAGTACCCCTTTTTACCCCCCTAATTGGGTTTTCCAGAAACAAAAAAATACGTGTTTCTTTATTTTTAAAGGAGATCCCAAACACCAATTTTCAGGTCTATAATATCTTCAGTTTCTGAGATATAAGTAGCCTCATTAAAGGCATTCAACCCCTTTTTTACCCCTTTTCACACCTCCTATTGCGATTTTCCGAAAACAAAAAAAAAAACGTGTTTCTTTATTTTTAATGAAGATTCTAAATACCAATTTTTACATCTGCAAACTTTAAAAGTTTGGAGATATAGATTCACTAATTTTAAAAATTCACCCCCTTTTCACCCTCCCATTAATTAGATTTTCCAAAAACAAAAAAATACGTGTTTCTTTATTTTTAAAAGAGATCAAAAGTACCAATTTTCAGGTCTGTAATATCTTCAGTTTCTGAGATATAAGTACCGGTATCCTGATTAAAGGCATTCAACACGTTTTCCCCCATTTTCACCCTTTTTCACCCCTCCTATTGGGATTTTCTGAAAACAAAAAAATACGTGTTTCCTTATTTTCAAAGAAGATTCTAAATACCAATTTTTACATTTGTAAACTTTTAAAGTTTTGAGATATAGGTGCACTCATTTTAAAACTTCACCCCCCCTTTTCACCCCCTTAGCAACGGAATATCCAAAAATCCTCTCTTAGCGAGCACCTACATCTTCATATGAATGTATCCCCAAAATTTCATTTCATTATGTCCAGTAGTTTTGGCTCGGCGATGATGAATCAGTCAGTCAGTCAGGACAAGCTATTTTATATATATATAGACTAGCAAGATACCCGTGCTTCGCTACGGTATTGTACTGAAATTTATAATTGAATGCTTATTGTTTTAGATATATAATCCGCCGAAATTCGCGATCTGACTCGTTTTCTGTGAGAATCCACCAAAATTCCCGATCTGACTCGTTTTCTATTAGATTACGGCACGTTTCCTCCCATTTTTCAATCTTCCTTTCCAGCAATCGATTTCGTACTTCCCGGGCTAGGCTCAGGTATTCCTCCCGGTCAGTTGGCTCCGTAAATCTTTGCCATCTTTTCCTATAATCATTTTAATATGTATAAAATCCTTCAGGAGATCCGGCGTGGTGTCATATTGGGTGCTTTGGCGGCACTGAACCCGCGGCCGGACTGCATTCTTAGTCATTACCCGTCCAGGAGCCGTTTCCAGCGCGATCCGCACATTTGACGACGGTCCGGAACATTATTATTATTATTATTATTATTATTATTATTATTATTATTATTATTATTATTATTATTATTACTATTATGTGTTGCTGGAAAGGCTGATGACAGGGAAAACCGGAGTATCCGGAGAAAAACCTGTCCCACCTCCGTTTTTTCCAGCACGAATGTCACATGGAGTGACCGGGATTTGAACCACGGAACCCAGCTGTGAGAGAGGCCCGCGCGCTGCCGCCTTAGCAAAGGAGGATACTTATAAGTACATTAAGAACAGTAAAATCAATGGGTTCACCTCCTTCTACACCCCACCGCCGTTAAGTTTATTTACCGGCAAACCCCCCCCCCAAAAAAAAAATTAAAAGAAGGCTTGTTTCTTTATGTTTAAAGGAGATTCCAAACACCAATGTTCACGTCTATTGCCGTCAGTTTTGAGATATAAGTATCCCCATAAAAATAATTTATTTTTTTCACTTCATCTCACACTACTCCCCCCCACCCGTAAGTGAATTTTCCCGCAAAAAATACTTGCTTCTTTAATAGTAAAAGATCTTCTAAATACCAATTATCACGACTCTAACTTCTTCAGCTTTTGATTTATGTGTCGTCATGAAAGGAATTCAACTCCTTTACACTCCCACCCTCCAAGATGGTTTCCCCACCGAAACGCGTTTTTCTTTGTTTTTAAAGGAGATCTAAATACGAATTTTCACGTCTGTAACAACTTTAGTTTTTATTAGATGTTTGCATTCTCATACAATTAAGTCAATTAAATTTTCAATACTTTCACCCCCCCCCCCTCATTGGATTTTCCGAGAATACGTGTTTCTTTACTTTTAAAGCAGATTGCAAATATCGAATTTCACGTCTGTGACATCTTCATTTTTGAGATATCAGTAGCCTAATTAAAAGAATTCAACACCATTTTCAGTCACTCTTACCCACCCCCCACCACCCAAGTGGTATTTCCGAAAAATAAAAATACACGATTCGTTATGTTTAATAGAGATAAAAAATACCATTTTTCACTTCTGTAACATGTTAAGTTTTTTTAGATATACTGTAAAAATTCTCATTTTAAAATTTCACCACTTTTGAGTTCCCCTTAGGTGGATTTCCAAAAACAAATCACCTATGTTTCTTTACATTTACAGGAGATTCCAAACACCCACTTTTTACGTCTGTAACATTTTACGTTTCCAAGATATTCTGTAGATATAGTCTTTCAAAAAATTCACCCAATTTGTCACTCCTGTTTAACCGCCATTAATTGGATTTCCAAAAACTAAAAAATACGTGTTTCTTTATTTTTAAAGGAGGTCCCATATACAAATTTTCGGTTCTGTAATATCTTCAGGTTCTGAAATATAAGTATCCTCATTAAAGGCATTCAACCCATTTTTCACCCTTTTACACCCCTCCTATTGGGATTTACAGGAAACAAAAAAATACGTGTTCCTTTATTTTTGAGGAGATTCTAACTACCAATTTTTACATCTGTAAATTTTTAAGTTTTAAGATGTAAACACACTCATTTCTAAAAATTCACCCCCCACTTTCAACCCCCAATATTTATATCTTCAAAAAACGAAAAAATACGTGTTTCTTTACTTTTAAAGTAGATACCACATACCAATTTTCAGGTCTGTAATATCTTCAGGTTCTGAAATATAAGAAGCCTCATTAAAGGCATTCAACCCATTATTCACCCTTTTACACCCTTCCTATTGGGATTTTCCGAGAACAAAAGATTACGCGTTTCTTTATTTTTAAAGGAGATTCTAAATACCAATTTTTACATCCATACACTTTAAAAGTTTTGAGATATAGATACACTCATTTTAAAAAATCACCCCCTTTTCACCCCCCCCCATTAATTGGATTTTCGAAAAACAAAAAAATAAGTGATTCTTTATTTTTTAAAGAGATCCCAAACATCAATTTTCAGGTCTGTAATATCTTCAGGTTCTGAGATATAAGTAGCCTCATTAAAGGCATTCAACCCCTTTTTCACCCATTTTTACGATTCCTATTGCGATTTTCAAAAAACCAAAAAATACTTGTTTCTTTATTCTTAACTAGCAAGATACCCGTGCTTCGCTACGGTATTGTACTGAAATTTATAATTGAATGCTTATTGTTTTAGATATATAATCCGCCGAAATTCGCGATCTGACTCGTTTTCTGTGAGAATCCACCAAAATTCCCGATCTGACTCGTTTTCTATTAGATTACGGCACGTTTCCTCCCATTTTTCAATCTTCCTTTCCAGCAATCGATTTCGTACTTCCCGGGCTAGGCTCAGGTATTCCTCCCGGTCAGTTGGCTCCGTAAATCTTTGCCATCTTTTCCTATAATCATTTTAATATGTATAAAATCCTTCAGGAGATCCGGCGTGGTGTCATATTGGGTGCTTTGGCGGCACTGAACCCGCGGCCGGACTGCATTCTTAGTCATTACCCGTCCAGGAGCCGTTTCCAGCGCGATCCGCACATTTGACGACGGTCCGGAACATTATTATTATTATTATTATTATTATTATTATTATTATTATTATTATTATTATTATTATTACTATTATGTGTTGCTGGAAAGGCTGATGACAGGGAAAACCGGAGTATCCGGAGAAAAACCTGTCCCACCTCCGTTTTTTCCAGCACGAATGTCACATGGAGTGACCGGGATTTGAACCACGGAACCCAGCTGTGAGAGAGGCCCGCGCGCTGCCGCCTTAGCAAAGGAGGATACTTATAAGTACATTAAGAACAGTAAAATCAATGGGTTCACCTCCTTCTACACCCCACCGCCGTTAAGTTTATTTACCGGCAAACCCCCCCCCAAAAAAAAAAATTAAAAGAAGGCTTGTTTCTTTATGTTTAAAGGAGATTCCAAACACCAATGTTCACGTCTATTGCCGTCAGTTTTGAGATATAAGTATCCCCATAAAAATAATTTATTTTTTTCACTTCATCTCACACTACTCCCCCCCACCCGTAAGTGAATTTTCCCGCAAAAAATACTTGCTTCTTTAATAGTAAAAGATCTTCTAAATACCAATTATCACGACTCTAACTTCTTCAGCTTTTGATTTATGTGTCGTCATGAAAGGAATTCAACTCCTTTACACTCCCACCCTCCAAGATGGTTTCCCCACCGAAACGCGTTTTTCTTTGTTTTTAAAGGAGATCTAAATACGAATTTTCACGTCTGTAACAACTTTAGTTTTTATTAGATGTTTGCATTCTCATACAATTAAGTCAATTAAATTTTCAATACTTTCACCCCCCCCCCTCATTGGATTTTCCGAGAATACGTGTTTCTTTACTTTTAAAGCAGATTGCAAATATCGAATTTCACGTCTGTGACATCTTCATTTTTGAGATATCAGTAGCCTAATTAAAAGAATTCAACACCATTTTCAGTCACTCTTACCCACCCCCCACCACCCAAGTGGTATTTCCGAAAAATAAAAATACACGATTCGTTATGTTTAATAGAGATAAAAAATACCATTTTTCACTTCTGTAACATGTTAAGTTTTTTTAGATATACTGTAAAAATTCTCATTTTAAAATTTCACCACTTTTGAGTTCCCCTTAGGTGGATTTCCAAAAACAAATCACCTATGTTTCTTTACATTTACAGGAGATTCCAAACACCCACTTTTTACGTCTGTAACATTTTACGTTTCCAAGATATTCTGTAGATATAGTCTTTCAAAAAATTCACCCAATTTGTCACTCCTGTTTAACCGCCATTAATTGGATTTCCAAAAACTAAAAAATACGTGTTTCTTTATTTTTAAAGGAGGTCCCATATACAAATTTTCGGTTCTGTAATATCTTCAGGTTCTGAAATATAAGTATCCTCATTAAAGGCATTCAACCCATTTTTCACCCTTTTACACCCCTCCTATTGGGATTTACAGGAAACAAAAAAATACGTGTTCCTTTATTTTTGAGGAGATTCTAACTACCAATTTTTACATCTGTAAATTTTTAAGTTTTAAGATGTAAACACACTCATTTCTAAAAATTCACCCCCCACTTTCAACCCCCAATATTTATATCTTCAAAAAACGAAAAAATACGTGTTTCTTTACTTTTAAAGTAGATACCACATACCAATTTTCAGGTCTGTAATATCTTCAGGTTCTGAAATATAAGAAGCCTCATTAAAGGCATTCAACCCATTATTCACCCTTTTACACCCTTCCTATTGGGATTTTCCGAGAACAAAAGATTACGCGTTTCTTTATTTTTAAAGGAGATTCTAAATACCAATTTTTACATCCATACACTTTAAAAGTTTTGAGATATAGATACACTCATTTTAAAAAATCACCCCCTTTTCACCCCCCCCCCCATTAATTGGATTTTCGAAAAACAAAAAAATAAGTGATTCTTTATTTTTTAAAGAGATCCCAAACATCAATTTTCAGGTCTGTAATATCTTCAGGTTCTGAGATATAAGTAGCCTCATTAAAGGCATTCAACCCCTTTTTCACCCATTTTTACGATTCCTATTGCGATTTTCAAAAAACCAAAAAATACTTGTTTCTTTATTCTTAATGAAGATTCTAAATATCAATTTTTACATCTGCAAACTTTAAAAGTTTGGAGATATAAATTCACTCATTTTAAAAATTCGCCCCCTTTTCACCCTCCCATTAATTGGATTTTCCAAAAACAAAAAAATACGTGTTTCTTTATTTTTAATAGAGATCAAAAGTACCAAGTTTCAGGTCTGTAACATCTTCAGTTTCTGAGATATAAGTACCGGTATCCTGATTAAAGGCATTCAACCCATTTCCCCACATTTTCACCCTTTTTCATCCCTCCTATTGCGATTTTCTGAAAACAAAAAAATACGTGTTCCTTTATTTTTAAGGAAGGTTCTAAATACCAATTTTTACAGCTGCAAACTTTAAAAGTTTGGAGATATAGATTCACTCATTTTAAAAATTCACCCCCTTTTCACCCTCCCATTAATTGGATTTTCCAAAAACAAAAAAATACGTGTTTCTTTATTTTTAAAAGAGATCAAACGTACCAATTTTCAGGTCTGTAATATCTTCAGTTTCTGAGATATAGGTACCGGTATCCTGATTAAAGGCGTTCAACCCATTTTCCCCATTTTCACCCTTTTTCACCCCTCCTATTGGGATTTTCTGAAAACAAAAAAATACGTGTTTCCTTATTTTTAAAGACGATTCTAAATACCAATTTTTACATCTGTAAACTTTTAAAGTTTTGAGATATAGAGCAACTCATTTTAAAATTTCACCCCCGTTTTCACCCCCTTAGCGAAGGAATATCCCAAAATCCTCTCTTAGCGAGCACCTACGTCTTAATATGAATATATCCCCAAAATTTCATCTCTTTATGTCCAGTAGTTTTGGCTCGGCGATGATGAATCAGTCAGTCAGGACAAGTTATCTATATATATATAAAATAGCTTGTCCTGACTGACTGACTGATTCATCATCGCCGAGCCAAAACTACTGGACATAATGAAATGAAATTTTGGGGATACATTCATATGAAGATGTAGGTGCTCGCTAAGAGAGGATTTTTGGATATTCCGTTGCTAAGGGGGTGAAAAGGGGGGGTGAAGTTTTAAAATGAGTGCACCTATATCTCAAAACTTTAAAAGTTTACAAATGTAAAAATTGGTATTTAGAATCTTCTTTGAAAATAAGGAAACACGTATTTTTTTGTTTTCAGAAAATCCCAATAGGAGGGGTGAAAAAGGGTGAAAATGGGGGAAAACGTGTTGAATGCCTTTAATCAGGATACCGGTACTTATATCTCAGAAACTGAAGATATTAC
This sequence comes from Anabrus simplex, assembly GCF_040414725.1. NCBI lineage: Eukaryota > Metazoa > Arthropoda > Insecta > Orthoptera > Tettigoniidae > Anabrus > Anabrus simplex. The sequence goes on from NC_090268.1 coordinate 48,356,483, forward strand.
AGACCTGAAAATTGGTACTTTTGATCTCTTTTAAAAATAAAGAAACACGTATTTTTTTGTTTTTGGAAAATCTAATTAATGGGAGGGTGAAAAGGGGGTGAATTTTTAAAATTAGTGAATCTATATCTCCAAACTTTTAAAGTTTGCAGATGTAAAAATTGGTATTTAGAATCTTCATTAAAAATAAAGAAACACGTTTTTTTTTTGTTTTCGGAAAATCGCAATAGGAGGTGTGAAAAGGGGTAAAAAAGGGGTTGAATGCCTTTAATGAGGCTACTTATATCTCAGAAACTGAAGATATTATAGACCTGAAAATTGGTGTTTGGGATCTCCTTTAAAAATAAAGAAACACGTATTTTTTTGTTTCTGGAAAACCCAATTAGGGGGGTAAAAAGGGGTACTATTTTAAAATGAGTGTATCTATATCTCAAAACTTTTAAAGGTTATAGGTGTAAAAATAGGTATTTAGAATCTCCATTAAAGATAAAGGAACACGTATATTTTGTTTTCGGAAAATCCTAATAGGAAGGGTGGAAAAGGTTGAAAAAGGGGTCGAATGCATTTCATGAGTCTACTTATATTTCAGAACCTGAAGATATTACAGACCTGAAAATTGGTGTTTGGGATCTCCTTTAAAAATAAATAAACACGTATTTTTTGTTTTGTGGAAAATACAATTAATGGGGGGTGAAAAGGGGGTGATTTTTTAAAATGAGTGTATCTATATCTCAAAATTTTTTAAGTTTATAGATGTAAAAATTGGTATTTAGAATCTCCTTTAAAAATAAAGAAACATGTATTCTTTTGTTTTAGGAAAATCCCAATAGGAAGGGTGTAAAAGGGTGAATAATGGGTTGAATGCCTTTCATGAGGATACTTATTTTCAGAACCTGAAGATATTACAGACCTGAAAATTGGTATTTTGGATCTACTTTAAAAGTAAAGAAACAGGTATTTTTTCGTTTTTGGAAAATCCAAATATTGGGGGGTGAAAACGGGGGTGAATTTTTTAAAATGAGTGTGTCTACATCTTAAAACTTTAAAATTTACAGATGTAAAAATTGGTGGTTAGAATCTCCTCTAAAAACAAAGGAACACGTATTTTTTTTGTTTCCAGTAAGTCCTAATAGGAGGGGTGTAAAAGGGTGAAAAATGGGTTGAATGCCTTTAATGAGGATACACATATCTCAGAAACGAAAGATATTACAGAACTGATAATTCGCATATGTGATCTCCTTTAAAAATAAAGAAACACGTATTTTTTAGTTTTTGGAAAAGCCAATTAATGGCGGTTAAACAGGAGTGACAAATTGGGGTGAATTTTTTGAAAGACTATATCTACAGAATATCTTGGAATCGTAAAATGTTACAGACGTAAAAAGTGGGTGTAAATCTCCTGTAAATGTAAAGAAATATAGGTTATTTGTTTTTGGAAACTCTACTTAAAGGGAACCCAAAAGGGGTGAAATTTTAAAATGAGAATTTTTACGGATATCTAAAAAACTTAACATGTTACAGAAGTGAAAAATGGTATTTTTATCTCTATTAAACATAAAGAAAAGTGTATTTTTAGTTTTCGGAAATACCACTTGGGTGGAGGGCGGGGGGGGGGGTAAAAGTGACTGAAAATGGTGATGAATTCTTTTAATTAGGCTACTGATATCTCAAAAATGAAGATGTTACAGATGTGAAATTTGATATTTGCAATCTGCTTTAAAAGTAAAGAAACACGTATTCTCGGAAAATCCAATGAAGGGGGCGGGGGGGGGGGGGGTGAAAGAATTGAAACATTAGTTGACTTAATTGTATGAGAATACATACATCTAATACTAAAGTTGTTACAGACGTGAAAATTCGTATTTGGATCTCCTTTAAAAACAAAGAAAAAGGCGTTTTGGTGGGGAAACTATCTTGGAGGGCGGGAGTGTAAAGGAGTTGAATTCCTTTCATGAGGACACATAAATCAAAAACTGAAGAAGTTAGAGTCGTGATAATTGGTATTTAGAAAATCCTTTACTATTAAAGAAAGAAGTTTTTTTTTTTTGCGGGGAAAATTCATTTAGGGGGAGGAGAGATTATTGTGAAATGAAGTGAAAAAAAGTAAATTATTTTTATGTGGATACTTATATCTCAAAACTGAAGTTAATAGACGTGAACATTGGTGTTTGGAATCTCCCTTAAACATAAAGAAACAAGCATCCTTTTAATTCTTCTTCGGGGGGGGGGGGGCTGTAAATAAACTTAACGGCGGTGGGGTGTAGAAGGAGGTGAGACCAATTGATTTTACTGTTATTAATGTACTTATAAGGATCCTCCGTTGCTCAGGCGGCAGCGCGCCGGCCTCTCACAGCTGGGTTCCGTGGTTCAAATCCCGGTCACTCCATGTGGCATTCGTGCTGGACAAAACGGAGGCGGGACAGGTTTTTCTCCGGATACTCCGGTTTTCCCTGTCATCAGCCATTCCAGCAACACATAATAGTAATAATAATAATAATAATAATAATAATAATAATAATAATAATAATAATAATAATAATAATAATAATAATAATAATAATACTAATAATCCGGACCGTCGTCAAATTGCGGACCGCGATGGAAACGGCTCCTGGACGGGTAATGACTAAGAATGCAGTCCGGTCGCGGGTTCAGTGCCGCCAAGGCACCCAGTATGACAGCACGCCGGATCTCCTGAAGGATTATATCCGTATTAAAAATATCATAGGAAAAGATGGCAAAGATTTACGGACCCAACTGACCTGGAGGAATACCTGAGCCTAACTCGGGAAGTACGAAATCGATTGCTGGAAAGGAAGATTTAAAAATGGGAGGAAACGTGCCGTAAAATAATAGATCGGGAATTTTGGTGGATTCTCGCAGAGAACGAGTCAGATCGCGAATTTCGGCGGATTATATATCTAAAACAATAAGCATTCAATTATAAATTTCAGTATAATACCGTAGCGAAGCACGGGTATCTTGCTAGTTTTATATATATATAGATATGGCAATCCATACACATAACATACAAATAACTTTTCACCTGTGTAAATGGATAAATATTATAGACAGAGGTAGTTTTACGGCACACCTTCAACTGTACAGTAAATTAAACACACATCCCAGTGATGCCTTGTATTTTTTTACATAACATAAGACAAAACAGCCCTACAGCCAAAGGTACTCCTTCCACCCCGTCAACATCCACGCGAACAACCACCGTTTATTTTACGTGGGCCCTCCCCATCACATTACCACAGGCTTCAGGAGTACCTCTGGCTCAACCTCAAAGACATTACCGACCTACGGTGGTGCAAGAATACTTGCGCCTTGCAATACGTACCCATGGCCAGTAGGCAGTAATGTTCAGTCTTAGCGTAAAATCGTGAAAAATCGTATATATATTCCAATATGGCAATCCACATCACATACGAGTGTTAAGCTATTAGGCCCAGTTAAGAATTGCTGGTATATCTAAAACACTGAGCATATGTTGAACATTAAAGCTTGAAACTTTCTTCACCCAACGGAAACAAAAAATAATTCATGCAGTAGAGGGTTAAGACAAGGACAAACATGAAAACACAAAAGCCAAGGGCAATCACCACATCTTCATACACTGCTTTTGGACAGATAGGCTCTTGCTTCTTTTCCAATACTCAGTAGTGGCAATTGGGAATTAGAAGGTGGAGAGGATTTACAGACAAGAAAAAGAACCTAGGTTTATTAATAATTAAAGAAAATAAAGGAATGAATTAGTTGATAAGGCAACAGGGCTAGTGCAATTTGCTTTTAAAAAAAAATTCCTATAATTCCTAGTTTCAGGTGGCTAAAATAGAATAAAAAATCGCCGCCACTGCCAATACCATGATGCAATCCTTTTCTCATTTTGTGTTAGTGCTGTGTTCCTAACCTTTTACCACCTGTACTGTCCGGCTCCACGGCTAAATGGTTAGTATGCTGGCCTTTGGTCCAAGAGGTCCTGGATTCGATTCCCATCGTTACTGTTGTTTAACCTTAATTGGTTAATTCCGCTGGCTTGGGGGCTGGGTGTATGTATTGTCATAAGTATTAGAAATCATCCTATGTAGGGTCCCATCGCATAGATGTCCAGGTTGTCTATATAGTGCTAACTCAAAAGATCTGCACCAGGCCTCTCCAAAGGCCACACGCCATTATTATTATCATTACCTGTTTTCATCTTTATCTTATGTTTCTTCCCACTTCCTGTTATTATCCAACTTTCTTCATATTCTGCACTTCCTGCATTATCATGATTCTGCAGAAAGTGATGAGAGAATACAGGTGGTGGGAGTAGATTGGAGTGCAGATGAGACAGAACGATCCCATAGCGAAAATCAGATGATATCGAAAAAAACCCTAGAAAAATACCTAGATTGTCAGATGCTTCTGCCTGAGCACTAGTTCAAACTGCCCACAGAACTTAACAGCATATATTAACTTACTAAGAATCCAGGATCAATGACATTCATTGCCAAACAAGAGTAACTGAAGAACGCATTCCTTATTTCACATCTACACAGCCAGTCAGCGTGCTTAAAATGTGACAGATTGAATTTCCTAGTTTATGCATTTTTATTCTTATAACCCTTCTGTTCTTGTGCAATATTTAAATCCGGCCAAGGTGGCCTTAGCTTCCTTTAGCCCATGTTCAAAACTTACATTTCTGCCACTACTTAAAATGCTACTTACAGAATCGATCTTCTTTCACTTCTTAAATTAAGACCGTAACACGTAGTTTTCAACTAGACTAAGCACACAAATGAAGATATTAACACAAGACTTAAATACTGAAGGTAAAATTTACACAGCTTTTAAAACTAGAATGGTGCCATAGTTTTATCTATTGAATACTTGCACTACACTACAATGGCACTTATACATACATTTAAAGGCTAACAGCTACTGCAATCATGACTACTATGGCACTGCACTGTTTCACTGATCACAAACGACAATAATGACATTTGCAAAAACAAATAAACAGTGCACGCCCGAATTTCACTTCTCTTGCCCAAATATGAAGACATATTTAACAATTTGACCAACCTACAAATGGTGCCGTCATCTTATGGTTACATTTTAAATCTTTATTTTACCTCCTCTGTAGAAATGAATAGTCTCAGTAGTCAATATAATGGAACTCAATGTTTTGTAAAATGTTTTGGAATTAATCTCTAACAACAGTTAATGTAAGACACGGGGGAAAAAATCTAGGTACATTGTAAAGTGGTTGGTGATATTGCTGTGGGCTCTGCCAGACAGACCATACACCTGCGACAGGCCATACACCTGCCTGCACTCTTCCTTCCCCTGACAACCCTTATCGTCTTTCCAGGCTCCTTTCACACCTCGCACACTTGCTAAACTCTAGGAACCTACTGAGGGCTCTCATGTCAGAGCCCGATCGCCTCAAGAATAAAGAGAAAACATTGTGTTTGCTGAATGTCTGTCACGGTCCAAAAGCTTTTGCCATATATTTGAAAATAGGAAAGCAAAATGTTTACAGCCAAAATAGTCAAGATAACATAGTATAACAGAATAGCACACCACTGTAAGTTCGTCTTCACTACATCTGTCCATCTCTTTATGTAATCAGTTACAGAGTGAAATTACGGTATGTTAAGTGTTTTTTGAAAAAGCTGCAGGATGGCGCCTAAAAGCCTTTTATGCCTAAACCGCCACTGCAGATCAGACAGTGTGAAAATGCCTGCATTATGGAGGACTGATATCGAACAGACCTGTGCCTAAAGCTCCTCTTAAACCACACCAAGAGGCAGTTCATATGAGGTAGGAAACACCTCATAGCCCATGGCATCAAGAACAATGGAAGTGTGTTCTCCTTTCTGGTGAGGTCAGCCTAAGCTTGCACCCATATAACAGGACAGGTGATCTGATCTACTGAGAGATGGAATGAACCCTTCATCTTGGAATACCATCAGCAGCAAGGGGGTTCTGACATATTTGGTCGACGTGTGCTTCTAATTCCTATCCAGAGTAACATGACTTGTCTGGTATACAGAGACAACATCCTCCAACATCTGGTATACAGAGACAACATCCTCCAACCTGTCAACCCCTTATTTACTGCCACTGTGGGCAAGGATCCTCCCTAGTTGTATCTCCCGACCCAGAGTCTGAAGCTCCAGGACACTGCCCTTGAGGCGGTAGAGGTGGGATCCCTCGCTGAGTCCGAGGGAAAACTGACCCTAGAGGGTAAACAGATAAAGAAGAAGAAGAAGAAGTGGGCAAGGACTTTTCCTTAGTGGACGATAATGCTTGTGCCTATCGAGCAAGAGTGATTAATCAGTTCCTTGAGAAACATGACTACAGCAAATGGTATGGTCAACATACATGGCATGAACTGAAGAGAGTGACGAGTGACTGTTCACCATCCTAATCCTCTTGCTATCCGACTCGTTGGCTGAAAGGTCAGTGTACTGGCCTTCGGTTCAGAGGGTCCCGGGTTCGATTCCCGGCCTGGTCAAGGTTTTTAACCTTCATTGGTTAATTCCAATGGCTCGGGGGCTGGGTGTTTGTGCTATCCCCACAACATCCCTGCAACTTGCACACCACACACAACACTATCCTCCACCACAATAACACGCAGTTACATACACATGGCAGATGCCACCCACCCTCATCGGAGGGTCTGCCTTACAAGGGATGCACTTGGCCAGGCATAGCCACACAAAATTATTATTATTATTATTATTATTATTATTATTATTATTATTATTATTATTATTATTATTATTATTATTATTATTATTATTATTATTATTATTATTATCCTCTTGCTAACATGCTAACTGACCAAAGCTGCTGTACAAGAGTGGAATAATCGGCTGAGTATGCCTTGTCGTTTCAGGCATGCCTCATGGTCTAAAGTGGCTATACATGGTACTGATCCGCCATACAATGAATGATAATTTTGTGTTTAAAATCCCACATTACCAACTATGGTATATGATTTTACATAGGTGATTACATGTTCTTTTTTTGGTATCTACCCTTTGTTATATATACATAGCAAAATATCAAGTGTCCTAAACCAGAATATGAAAAATGTTTTTTGAGCACTGTATTGTTGTTGTTGTTATTATTATTATTATTACAACTCGCTTTGCATTATACCGACACAGATAGGCAATGATGGGCCAGGAAAGGGCTAGGAGTGGGAAAGAAGCAGCCGTGGCCTTAATTACAGTACAGCCTGGTGTGAAAATGGGAAACTACAGGAAACCATCTTCAGGGCTGCCGACGTTGGGGTTTGAACCCACTATTTTCTGAATGCAAGCTCACATCTGCACATCCCTAACTGTACAGCCAACCTGCTCAGTATAATAATAATAATAATAATAATAATAATAATAATAATAATAATAATAATAATAATAATAATAATAATAATAATAATAATAATTTTCCACGAACCTACTATGGTGTCGTAGTAGGCGGAGAGGTGATACTCCAACATGACGCATCCCAGGTGGTGGATAGGGGGGCTCGTCACTGGCTTGCCAGCGGACTTGAGCTAAATAAAATAGCTCTCGCAGATCAAGCACACAACAACTTCTGTGGTTAACAAACATACTTGTAAATCAGAGCTTGCTCCATTTAAGGTTCATTACCTTCGATAGTCAATATGGCAAAGTCTTTTAGTAAAACAATTCCACCATCCTGTCCAATCAGGCTTCAGGAGAAGGCTACTTCAGATTCGGTGGCTAGTCAACTGAGAGACAGCAATGAGTCAGAGAATTTGCCACCAACTAAACACGAGGATTAAACATCAACAAATTAACTACATTGCAACAAACAATATTAATTCTCTCTGTAAAATTGGAAGACTTAAAACTTTTACAGATGAATTAGATAAAAAAATTTGAATAGTGGGCCTTCAAGAAATGAGAAATACGATGGAAGAATCTTTTGAATCACAAGGTTATAGAATTTATAATGGGATATCTGACCGAGGAGTTAAGAATCAATGTCCCCAATTTGAAACAAGATTTATAGTGAATTTAAAAATAATAGATTCTATAATTGATTTTCAAGCAATATCACCAAGAATATTGCAACTCTCACCTTTAAAACAACAAACAAACTTTATATAGGTACTTATAAATGCCCATGCCCCTACTAATGAAAAAAAAATTCTGACATGAACAACGAAAGAAGTGGATAAATTTTTGGATCTCCTTGAACACATAATAAACAAAGTAAATAAAAGTAATGTTAAAATTTTATTAGAGGACTTTAATGCCCAATTAGGAAGGGGAAAAAAGTATAGAGATATAATTGGAAAATGGGCTGCACATAAATTTACAAACAAGAATGGCCGATGACTTGTTGAACTTTGCAGAGAGCATAACTTTATATCTAAATTAACATATTTCAAAAGGAAACCAAACAAGCTTAAAACTTGGAAGCATTCTGATTTGAGGAAGGGTAATGGCAGCTAGACCATGTTTGTATTGATAAATTTTTCCATAAGGAAATTTATAATGTTAAAGTATTAAGAGGAATAGATACTGGTTGTGATCACTACATTGTCAAAATTAAACTTAAATTCACACCACTAAAGAATCAGAATATCAAAACTAATAAAATAAGGAGGAATTATGACCCACACCAGTTAAAAAAAGACAAATAGAAGGAAGTCACGCAAACAATAAAAATAACAAATGGCCTTGAAGAATTAATCCCAATTCTCAAAAAACAACCTGAAAATTTAGCTCCATTGAACCCTCATAAAAACATTCCTGGTGGATGACAGAATGTGATGAAATTTATAAAGAGAGACATCGGGCATGGTTAAAGTTCCAAGCCAATAAATCAGAAGAAAATGCTATCAACCTAAAAAATATCAGGAAGGAATTCTCACAAAATATTAGAACAATTAAGAGAGAATTTCATAAGGATATAATAAACACCATTGAAATTAATTATCATGACACCAATTCTAGAGACTATTATAACATTTTTCGAAGACAACTACAGAAATATGCTCCTCCTACATTAATGTTGGAAGATGAAAATGGAAAAATGGCACATAGCAGTAGTGAAAATGCTGAGATTATGCCAAAAGCATTCAGTAAACTTTTGAACTGTGAAGAACCTAAGGAACTATTACAAATTAATACAAATACTCCAATAAAAAACAAATTTAAAAACACAGACCCTACAACATTTCAAGAATTAGGAAAAGCACTAAAAGAACTTACAAATTATAAGGCATGTAGAGAAGACCAGGTTTTTGTAGAGATGTAGGCATGTTCAAGTAATATGGTGCAGATTTCCTTACAAATGGCTTTAACAAAAATTTGGATCACTGAACAGTTTCCAGAACATTGAACAACAGCCTTAATGCACCCTGTTCATATAAAAGGAGATAAGAGTAATCTAGATAATTATAGAGGGTTGTCTATCTTGGACTGCACATACAAGATTTTTCCAAGATCTGATATGGAAGGACTAAAGATCAACTAGAAAAAGAGTTAGGAAAATACCAAGGAGGCTTTAGACCCTGGAGAAAGTTGTGCTGAACAGATCATCACTCTAAAATGAATAATGGCATACTAAAGAACTAATACCATATCAAAAGTAAAGTTTAGAGGAGAGGTTTCTTTACTATTTTTTTATTTAAACAGGTTTAAGACAAGGAGACTGTTAGCACCATTACTAATTAATTGTGCATTAGAATTTATAATAAGGGAATGGTAAAAGGTCAATCCAAATAACATAAAAGTTGGAAGCTCCAAACAAAATTATTTAAGTTTAAACTGTTTAGGATTTGCTGATGACCAGGGAATGGATTTATATGTAATAATAATTATTGAAATATGTACATATATATTTAGTTATTTTTATTGAAATATGGAATTATATATGGACTTAAAATTACACATATAACATTAATTTCTATTTAATCTCAAAGTTCGAAGAAGCTAAACAAAGTAGATTCTCATTTTAATATATTTGAAGAACACACAATCCTTTATTCTCAATTACCAAAACAATGCATTACAAAATGTTTTTTTAAGTGCTGGAAAGTGAATCTTCTCCTATTATCTCTAAGGACAGATTTATATTGAGTGAAACTGCGTTCAAAATTGGAAGAGGTAATGGGGGCATAATTCACTTTCATAATATCTGCTGGGGTTAAATCCAATGTTAATTTTACACTTAAATCTCCACACAGTATTGCAGAAACATTTGTCATTTCTTCATATCCAAGGTTCTTTGAAAGTACAGTGGCCATCTTCATGTTTGCTACATCTGTAACTTTACCTGTACCACGATTTAGTTGTTCCACAGTTTTATTCACAATTTCACAACTTTCAGAAAGTGAGAGATGCAAGTTTTGGAGCCTTTTCAGTGTTTCTGTGATGCATGAAAAATTATGCTGAATGTAACATAAGTCATTTCTCACACTTGTATCGCAGACAACTGTTTTCGCGGCTTCAAGTGAGGCTGCATCTTCAGAGTCCATGGCATGCAGAATGTTCTTAATACAGTCTATATATTCAACATAATATTCAACCGCTTGCAACCACGTACCCCACCTAGTTAGAATCGGCTTAGGCGGCAATGGAATCTCTGGGTACATTTCTTTCAAAAGATGAACTCTTATGTGGGCTTTGAGAAAAACAGTTTTCACTGAGTAAATCAATAAATCTACTTTGGGGTAACTGCCTCTTATCACTTCTGCCACACGATGAAAGGCATGTGCTACACATGTTAAATGAGTCATCTTAGGATATACAACACATAATGCTTCTCCGCATTTTATCATATAAGGTGCGGCATCGCTAATAAAAAGTAACACTTTATTATACTTAACGCCCTGTGGCCAGGGGATACCCATAGCCTCATTGAACAGTTTTGCTATTGCACTTTTCTAGAACATCACAGTGTAAGAGAATCCGTTTACAATAATCTTCGCTTAACAAACCAATGATTACGTTGCCAATTAGCCTGCCTTCTTTTTCTGTTGTCTCATCAATGGAAACCCAAATTGGACCGTCTTTAATCTCTTGCCTTATCTTCTGAACAGTTTCATCGTATATGGCTGAACAGTACGTTTTTCTGAACGTTGACTTATCCGGGATGGATCGTTTAGTACATTTCTCGAGGAATTTCCTGAAGCATTGATTATTCGGTTTGAAGAGAGGTATGTCAGCAGATATGAGAGCACGGCAGAGATCGGTGTTGAACTCGGACGTTACACTGGAAGTTGCTGGTTGTGTCGGAAACAACTGTCTCTGCTTGGAATCTCGTTGTTTGTTAGCCTGGTGTTTACTGGTTGAAACGTGCTGTTGCACAAGGAACCTTTGAGTAGATGTCACTGTACAATGACACAAATTACAAAATAATATCTTACTGTCAGTTGATAAACCATCTTCTTTAAATTCTGATACGTAACTTTTCAATTTTAAACTGGTTGACTGAGCTACTTTAGGCATATTGTAACAATGTTAATGTCTTCTATGAATATCACTATACAACTGCACACACTTAACGTACAAGAACACTATGATCTGTCTCACTGCTAATTCAAACTGTGAATGACTGGTAGTGAACTAGATGGAGTTATGAAGCAATCAAAGGGAATGCCAGAATTACGAACTAATCCGGAAACCACTAGCACATCGTCGATGAATGAGATTTCCCTAGTTACAAAATTACGTCACAGACACAGTCGATGTTATGTAATGCAGCTTATCAGTGCTGTAAGTGTGATTCAGGTAGTCACGGTACTGACCGGCTGATCTCCACCACTTCCAGGCTCAACCCCTCTCTTTCTTTGCACCCCTTATGAGCTTATTTTATCAGCCCAGACGTAGACAGGCGTGATAACGACCTGCACACCCGTTAAAATATTAATTTTTCGAATATAGATTTTTAATTTATTTTTCCGTTATTGAGAGGACTACTTTTTAGTCGAAATATGGACTATATTGATTTTAATGACGAAGAATATGGAACATATGTGCTAAACTCCAAAATATGGAAAAATATGGAAAATGAATCCTCCATTTTTCAACTCCACACATCATGATTCGTAAAGATAATGCAAAATATAATTCATTTTAGCTTCCTAAAGAGATATGTATTTACATATAAATCCGTTCCCTGCTGATGACCAACAACATTCAGGAAACTCAACACCAAATTAAATCTCTAGAGGAAATAGCACAAAAAATAGGTCTTACAATATCCTATGAAAAACTGAGATCATGTTTACACATCCCCACTGGTAAATAAAATAACAATTCAGTTAATGGGCAAGAAATCAACATTTTTGATAAATTTAAGTATTTAGGAGAAATCATCTATATATATAAAAGCATGTCGGTCTGGAGCGATGTATATATAAATATTTAAAAATGAGAAAAGACGTGAATTAATGTGGCATTTCCAGAAATCTCAGCAATTTGAAACTTGGTATGGGAGAAGCTGATGACCCCAGGATCCCTAGAAAAATCAAAAATTCTCAAAATTCCCTGAAGGGGGCACGCTAGGGGCCTTCAAATTTTGGACTCGGCATAAGAACGCAGTCGTATAATTTATCCAAAACGATTACATTGAATCCAATCAATACAGAATATGAAACTTATAAATAATAATTATAGCCTTTAGTCTCTAACTGATGGAAAAATTCCAAGATGTTCAAATTTTTCACTTTTACCCCCAAAGTTACCGAAATACGGAGGCAATTTTAATGACTGTGCAGACATTCCTTTTGAGGTATTTGTTGGCTAAACGGTAGTCGTATCACAAAACGGATGGCACAATCTCTGTTCAATTCGGAGTGATCTACAACTTTGGTCCTATGACTTTTTGTCGTATTTCTCTTCCTTATACATTAGATTTGGCCGTATTTCTGAATTGTTCGTAAATTTGATGATTTTTACAAGTATATTTCATTGTTTGACACTCTTATAAGAATGATAGGATCATCAAGTTGTGTGCGCACATTGGCACGATCAATGGCCACATGTGGACCAAATTTCATGATTCTAGCTTATACATAATTATGCAAAAAGTAATGTAAAACGTTAAAAATGTACTCAAATTTCCCCCTATTCAAATGTTTGAACTCAATTTACCCCCAAAATATGGGAGATATGAGGAAATGATTTAGAAATAACCATGTAGGGCGATGAATAAGGTGTCTGATTGTGGAAAACATTTGTTAATATCATGCACCGTTTAGGAGTTATAAATCTCGAAGTGGAGGTCTGCGCTATTCAACGTGCTCATGCTTATCCCTCATCTTATAAATAAAGTTGTAGGGGGTCCGCTGTCTGTAATTCATTTTGTTTTGCCAAATTTTCAAATATCTATCCATTTTAGGTCAACTGTGGTTTTTACTTTTCGTGTCTGTTTGTTTGTTCTACCATCATGTCGAAACGGCTGGATAGATCTCAACCAAACTTAATATTTAGAGTATACTCATCCCAGGGACGGTTTCGATATGCATATTATTTCAAAATCTTTGAAAAGATGGGGGTTTTATAGGAAAACCACAATGGTTTTCCTCCATTTTATCTTATACTATTGATTTTCTGTAAACTCTGTGGACCGTATGTGAAAGATCTCTTCATTATAAACAACTTTTGTTATGTTCATAATTTACCTTACTCTTCAAATGACGGAGAAATTTACTATTTTCTGCCGATACCATGCTCTGCATTGAGTGACCGACAGACCGACAACGAATATATGGGTTACGATGGCAACGTCTCTGACTGCTTGCTAGCAGGGAAGTAACATATTGCCATTTTCCTCATCATTCCTTTAAATATGTGGTTGTTCCTTGGGTAGAAAGCAAGAGAGTCGTCAATTGGCCATTCTGCGGGATATTGGCGGAATATCATTGGAGGTTATAACCGTCCTCGAATAGCTTAAGTAATAACACAAATATTCATCTTCTTATCTGATTACCTAAGAATCCCGGCGCCTTAATTTCTCTCCGATTACTGCTTTCTTATATCCATAACTCACACCAGCATAATTTATTGAGGAGCATTTGATTTTCCAATACATCACTTGGTATTTACATATTTGTCGTCATCCGGATGTCCTCAGTTATAATCCATTTTCTATTAATTTCAACTTACTAAACTGTATTATTTTCTTCCTTAATTACCACGTATGTATGCGAGTGCTAATCCCGAATGCTGGACACTCTTTTCTTTGAGGAAATATTCTAAGCTATGCAAAGGAAAATTCCGAAATATGGATGCAATTTAAACGACGGTGCAGACCTTGTTTCGGGGTAATTGGTGACTAATCAGTAAGTCGTATCACAAGTCAGAAAGCAAATGGCGTTTCATTTTGGAGAGATCTACAACTTTTGTCCTATGACTTTTTGTCGTATTTCTATCCGTAATACATTAAATACAGCTGTATTTCTCGATTTCAAGTTGATTTTGTACTTTTACATGTATATGTTATCATTTGGCACACTTATAGAAAAGGTAGTATCATGGCATTTGGCACGCACATTGACATGACCATTGGCCATGTTATAGCCAAATTTTATGATATAAAGTAGTATGTGAAAACTGTACAAAATTTCACCCCATTCAATGACTCTAACTCAATCTAACCCATAAATATAGAAGATAGAAGAAGATGTCATAAGACCAACCATGTAGAGCACTGAAAGGGGCGTTTGATGGTGAAGTCCGTTTGTAGATACGTCGTACAGTTTCAAAGCAGTAACTATCGAAATAAAGGTCTGCACTTATAGAGTGTGTCTGAAATTGACAATTTTGGTGAAATTTCCGTACAGTTATCCGTTTCAGGTGTAATAATGACCATCTGCATATATTCAGTTTTGGTGTCTGTTTGTTTGTCTGTTTGTCTATAACTTGGAAACTACTGGATATATTTCCACCAAACTTGATATTTAGAATCCACCTGTCCTTTGGTAGGTTTTAGGGCAAATATTGTTTCTAAATCCCTGAACTGACTGGGTAATTATACGAAGCCGAAACCGAAATTTTGCATTCCCACAAAATATACACAACCAAACTTAATGTACTGTAAATTTACCTGCCTTAATGGAAATTAATTTCTAAGCCTTTTTCCTCATGTGCATCATTTCAAGATGAGGATTAATAAGGGAGATATCATTAATGGACCGTTTTCTGGTACAAGTCCCACCGGACTTAACTCAAGAGCGGGTGCGTGTAAAGCGTATTTTTTACAACTTGAAAACTACTGAAGATATTTGAGTCAAACTTTACATTAACATCCACCTGTCCAACGATAGATGTTAATCGTCAATAACATTTCATGTTCCCAGAATGGACTGACGGTTTATAGGGAACCGAAATGGTGACTTTACTCTTACACAATATATACAGTACAAGACCAACCTGACTGGAAATCGACCAAACGTGATGGAATTCCATCTCTAAAACTTTTTTCATGTGCATTTTTTCGACAGGAGGATTAATAAGGGAGATATCATAAACGGTCCGTTTTTCAGGTTAAGTCTAGTGGATATAGCCCAAAAGGTGTTGTACGTGGAGCAGGTTCCTTATCAATCTATGTAAATAAAATCGTAATGACTGTGTGCCTGTACATTGACTATTTTGGCGAAATTTTCATACAGCTACACGTTGAAGGGGTAATAATGACCATCTGCATATTTTTTGGTTTAGTTTCTTGAAAGTCCTAATTTTTACACCCCTCACCGAAAACCCAGATTGCGGCATAATCTGCCAGTCGAAGAAGGATATTGAAATTTGGCAAAATTATATGTTTTAGCCTGAAACGGACGGAAAACTTCCAAGATCTATAAATTTTTCCCTTTTGATCCCGAAGAATATCAAAATATGAAGGCAATTTTAATGATGGTGCAGACCTTCAGGAAGTATTATCTCATAACGGATGGCACAATCCCCGTTCAATGTGGAGTGATCTACAACCTTGGTCTTACGACTTTTTTTAATTTTTTATAATCTGTTAGCTTCATTTCCGTATTGATTGGTATCACAGTATAAGGATAATTTAAAAGTCACCACCTTATCAATACACAGATTTATTTACTTCAAAATTGGTAAATAAGGTCAAGACCGGTTTCGATCCCTAAGGGGTCATCTTCAGTTGACACACATATAAAAAAGATATTTACAAAAACAACACATGTAAAATATTAATCTTTTAGTTAATTCAATTGAGTCAAATTTTTTTTTTGTATTTAGAATGTTGGTGGGTACACTTTAGTTTGAAAACATGTGTGTGAGATTTATAGGCTCACTATGTCTAAATTATTGCGTATATAGGTCCTATACTTCTTTACATACAGTGTCAAAATTATTACATTCAATATAATTTATCTATTTGATGAAAACACTGGCAAATTGCTTACTGAAATGGTAAAGTGTGTACATTTTTTAGTTTAAAAGCACATGTTGTTTTTTACATGTTGTCATATTACAATTTATATTACAAAGTATAGAATAAAATTATTCTTGCATTTGTGCACATTGATAATAGTGAGATTATTGTAGGGTCTTCATAAAATATACCGTTGTTTGAGGTATGTCGCTGTATATCTTTTTTTTTAATTGTCAATAGCCTGATTACATTCTTATAAATAAGTTATGAAATTTCACTTTTTATAGTTCAGTCAAATGGAAGAAACATAGAATAACCTTGTTAATTTAGATTCTTCATGACTAAAATACTGGTATATAGTACCTTATTAAAATAGATCCTTAATACTAAAATACAAGTATGTGGTACCTTCTGTACTTGTTTTATATATTAAAATACGGTTTACATTTGTTGACATTAGTTCTATGGTTTGTTACCATTTGTGAAGTTGTGGTCTAATATAAAGGCCAGTTGGAAATGTTTAAAGTTAGTCTGATGGGAAAGGGTTCAATCCCTTGTTAATATTGTTTATTTTTTGCCACTTGTTAGGTACAAGCATGGGATGATCTAGTTAAAATGAACTCTTCATAACTAAAATATTTGTATATAGTAGCTTATTAAAATAAATTCTTTACATTAAAAGTACTAATATGTAGTGCTATATGTGCACATTTTTCAAACGTAAGATAGGGTTGACATAGGTTAACAACAGTACTATGGGTTGTTACCGTTTGTGAGATTGTAATCTGATATAACTGGTCAGTTAGAAATGTATGGAATGTTTACATAAATAGGACCGAATACATATTTATACTATGTTGCTTTGCCTCTTTTTACAAGCAAATTACATGATGTAGTATAATGTTTGTTGCAATTTTATAAGCTGCTGCTGTTGTTGGAGTTATCTTGAGGTTCTGTATGTCGTTAAGAAAACATTTTCTATTTTCGCGTGTCGTAACGAGTTGAATGGGTGACTATTGTGAAATGGAGTGCATTTGAAATGTTGTGCGT
This sequence comes from Anabrus simplex, assembly GCF_040414725.1. Taxonomy (NCBI): domain Eukaryota; kingdom Metazoa; phylum Arthropoda; class Insecta; order Orthoptera; family Tettigoniidae; genus Anabrus; species Anabrus simplex. Next base: position 48,373,916 of record NC_090268.1, read on the forward strand.
CTTGATAAAGTTGCACGTTTGTTGTGGCGTGGAGGCTTCTATGTGTTGTAAATAATGTATCTGCAAGCAGAAATAATAATTGTATAATATGATGTGTTGTAGAGATGTGGAAAGTAAGTTATATGTCGTATCACTTACGTTAAATGTTGAGACCGTGTATTCTGCGTGGCTGCCTGTCGGGATCTGTTGCTTGTTATTCTGGGGCTGTAATTTGCAGTGGCGGAGGGGAGGTTTGAAGGGATGGGTGGAGCACTTGTGACGGGAGTGGGGTTGGAGGAGGGAAGATCTTGGAGCGGTTTATTTGTATGTATGGATTGTTGTTTGTTGATTCTTTTTAAATAATAATCTGCTAAGAGGGGAATAACGGCGTGGAAAAGAATATTGTTTTTTTCTGTATTTTTGTTCAAGTTAAAATCTGGGTTGATGTATTTATCTAGATTTATGTAGAATTCTTCTAGTATACTGAGCAAGGGGCTTTTTGGATCGGTATTAAGGATTTGCATGTCGTTATTGATACTTATAAATTTGTGCTTTTGATCATTAATGTGCTGTCCCATAGCTGAAAAATGTCTATGTTTGATAGCATTTACGTGTTCATTATATCGTATTGAAAAACTTCTTCCAGTAAGCCCTACATAGCTGGGACAGCACATTAATGATCAAAAGCACAAATTTATAAGTATCAATAATGACATGCAAATCCTTAATACCAATCCAAAAAGCCCCTTGCTCAGTATACTAGAAGAATTCTACATAAATCTAGATAAATACATCAACGCAGATTTTAACTTGAACGAAAATACAGACAAAAACAATATTCTTTTCCACGCCGTTATTCCCTCCTAGCAGATTATTATTTAAAAAGAATCAACAAACAACAATCCATACATACAAATAAACCATTCCAAGATCTCCCCTTCTCCAACCCCACTCCCATCACAAGCGCTCCACCCATCCCTTCAAACCTCCCCTCGGCCACTGCAAATTACAGCCCCAGAATAACACGCAACAGATCCCGACAGGCAGCCATGCAGAATACACGGTCTCAACATTTAACGTAAGTGATACGACATATAACTTACTTTCCACATCTCTACAACACATCATATTACACAGTTATTATTTCTGCTTGCAGATACATTATTTACAACACATAGAAGCCTCCACGCCACAACAAACGTGCAACTTTATCAAGACGCACAACATTTCAAACACACTCCATTTCACAATAGTCACCCATTCAACTAGTAACGACATGCGAAAATAGAAAATGTTTTCTTAACGACATACAGAACCTCAAGATAACTCCAACAACAGCAGCAGCTTATAAATTTGCAACAAACATTATACTACATCACGTAATTCGCTTGTAAAAAGAGGCAAAGCAACATAGTATAAATATGTATTCGGTCCTATTTATGTAAACATTCCATACATTTCTAACTGACCAGTTATATCAGATTACAATCTCACAAACGGTAACAACCCATAGTACTGTTGTTAACCTATGTCAACCCTATTTTATGTTTGAAAAATGTGCGCATATAGCACTACATATTAGTACTTTTAATGTAAAGAATTTATTTTAATAAGCTACTATATACAAATATTTTAGTTATGAAGAGTTCATTTTAACTAGATCATCCCATGCTTGTACCTAACAAGTGGCAAAAAATAAACAATATAAATAAGGGATTGAACCCTTTCCCATCAGACTAACTTTAAACATTTCCAACTGGCCTTTATATTAGACCACAACTTTACAAATGGTTACAAACCATAGGACTAATGTCAACAAATGTAAACCGTATTTTAATATATAAAACAAGTACAGAAGGTACCACATACTTGTATTTTAGTATTAAGGATCTATTTTAATAAGGTACTATATACCAGTATTTTAGTCATGAAGAATCTAAATTAACAAGGTTATTCTATGTTTCTTCCATTTGACTGAACTATAAAAAGTGAAATTTCATAACTTATATATAAGAATGTAATCAGGCTATTGACAATTAAAAAAAAAGATATACAGCAACATACCTCAAACAACAGTATATTTTATGAAGACCCTACAATAATCTCACTATTATCAATGTGCACAAATGCAAGAATAATTTTATTCTATACTTTGTAATATAAATTGTAATATGACAACATGTAATATGACAACATGTAAAAAACAACATGTACTTTTAAACTAAAAAATGTACACACTTTACCATTTCAGTAAGCAATTTGCCAGTGTTTTCATCAAATAGATAAATTATATTGAATGTAATAATTTTGACACTGTATGTAAAGAAGTATAGGACCTATATACGCAATAATTTAGACATAGTGAGCCTATAAATCTCACACACATGTTTTCAAACTAAAATGTACCCACCAACATTCTAAATACAAAAAAAAAAAAAATTGACTCAATTGAATTAACTAAAAGATTAATATTTTACATGTGTTGTTTTTGTAAATATCTTTTTTATATGTGTGTCAACTGAAGATGATCCCTTAGGGATCGAAACCGGTCTTGACCTAATTTACCAATTTTGAAGTAAATAAATCTGTGTATTGATAAGGTGGTTACTTTTAAATTATCTTTATACTTACGACTTTTTGTCGTATTTCTATCCCTTTTACGCTTGATTTTTCTCTATTTCTCGATGATAAGTAAATTTCGACTTTTCACATACATAATTCATACCTTCCATCACTTATAAGAAAGATAGAATCATCAAATTCTACACGAAAATTGGTCTACCCAGTAGCCATATGTGAGCCAAATGCTATGTATGTAGCTGTTACTTAATTATCCACAAAGCAATGCAATGTGAGATAATCTTACACAAATTTTACCTTATTCCACGTTTCTAACTCAATCTGACCCATGAATAGATGAGATATCATAAGACCAGCAATTTAGGCCGCTAAATCCGGCGTCTTATGGTACAATCCTTTCTCGATATGATGTACCGTTTAGCAGCAGTTAATCTGTAAATGAAGGTCTGCAATATTGTAAACAAGTACATACTTTCGTATGTCGAACTATATATATTCACTGATGTCGATTTTGTAGCGATCGGGAAAGGGTGTGTCTGCTATTGTAATCAGTACTCCCCACAGGAAAGGGGTCCTTCTCCAATTCCCGTGTAACTGGCATTAATAAGGCAGGCCTACCATTGTAGTGAATAATTCACTTCTCAATTTGATTTGCAGAAGGCAAGGGAGCATGCAGTTTTGTTTAAAACTCCCCTTACCCGATTGTGTTTGGCTGTAGGCAAGCGTTCCCGCAGTTATAAACAGATGTACCCATCTAAAATGTGACTGGTATTAGGCATACTGGCCCGCTATTTCGATGGAAACTCACCAACTTGGTGTGACTGGCAGTAAGCTGGCTGGCAGTTGGGAAAGGGGCCTGTCATTATAATGATAACTGCACAACTCAATTTTGACTGGTTGTAGGGAAGTTTCCTGCCATTATAACAAAAACTCCTCAATTTGTAATATGTCTGGAAGTAGGAAAGGGGGCTGCCATTATAACGGAAACTCTTCAAATCGATTGTGACCGCGCAGTAGGCAATGGGGCCTGCAATTATAATGTAAACTTCCCAACTCGATTGTGAATGGCAGTAGGCAAGTGAGCCTGTTGTTATCATCACAAATCCTTAACAAGCACTTTACATTGGAAACAACAAATGAGGACCTCTCCATGCTGTTTCTCGGATAATGCTAAGAGACATGGTATTTTAAAACAATCTTATTTACTGCATGTACAGTATTTACTTCAATATTCGTATACAATGCAGGATACCATAGCGAAGCACGGGTACATTTGCTAGTAACTTATAATCTTAATGAGAAACCAGCTTGGCATAATAGAATAAATAAATTAAACAAAGCAAATTATTTTATCAAGACTACATACAATAAAAAAAGCTTATCGATAGCAACAAAATTAACACATTATAAAACAGTTACACAGCCAGAAATAACTAATGGTAGTGAAACCATTTTTAAAGTTACTAATAAGCTGAAACAGAAAAAATAATTTTTTTTTGCTATTTGTTTTACATTGCACCGACACAGATATGTCTTATGGTGACAATGGGATAGGAAAGGCCTAGGAAGTGGAAGGAAGCAGCCGTGGCCTTAATTAAGGTACAGCCCCGGCATTTGCCTGGTGTGAAAATGGAAAACCACGGAAAACCATCTTCAGGACTGCCGACAGTGGGGCTCGAACCCACTATCTCCTGATTACTGGATACTGGCCGCACTTAAGCGACTGCAGCTATCGAGCTCGGTGAAAAAATACTTAAGACAGAAAGAAGAATAATTAGAACATGCATAAATAAACAGTATCAAGTTAATGGACAATGGAGAATAGCATCAAATAAAACAGTTTATAAGGAAATTGAACCAGCATTGAGTACGATTAGGAAAAAATGTATATCATTCTTTGGACATCTTATCAGAACACCTGACACCAGAATTAGCATAAGAATAATTGAAAAATTATGGAATAGCAAGACCAAGATTAAATGGATCACAGAAATTAAGGAGGATATTAAAGAACTACAAATAACAATAGACAATCTCTAAAACAAAACAGACAAAATTTATTTCAAGACACACACATCAGGCTACAGACCAACATCAATAAAAGGTCTAATGGGAGGGTATTTTCAACAGAACAAAGGAAGGCAGCATCTCTCAGGATATCAAGAAATCCTTTGTATAGTTGACTAGAGTGATCCAATGTAGAAAATATAAAACAAATTATTATTATTATTATTATTATTATTATTATTATTATTATTATTATTATTATTATTATTATTATTATTATTATTATTATTATTATTATTATTATTATTATTTGCTAGTTGTTTTACATCACACTGACACAGATAGGTCTTACGGCGACGATGGGACAGGAAAGGGCTAGGAGTGGGAAGGAAGCGGCCGTGGCCTTAATTAAGGTACAGCCCCAGCATTTGCCTGGTGTGAAAATGGGAAACCATGGAAAACCATTTTCAGGGCTGCCGACAGTGGGGTTCGAACCTACTATCTCCCGAATACTGGATACTGGCCGCATTTCAGCGACTGCAGCTATCGAGCTCGGTATTATTATTATTATTATTATTATTATTATTATTATTATTATCATCATCACAACCTCTAACTTCATGTTCAGAATGAATGTAATAATGTTAAATAACAGGAACGATTGAGGAAGAGAAGAAGGCAATGGTCTTTGTAGATGCTTTGATGATATGACATAATCAAACCAAGGAGCAGCTGAATAGATAGCTAGAGGCAGTAGAACAGTAAAGGATGAAGTTTAATGTGAAGGAAATGCAACTTTCTGGCAAAAGCATTGAAGAAAGACTGACCAGCAATAGATATACAGCTTTAAAAAAAAAAACCACCATACGGAAAGTTTACTACAGTAACATAAAATTTGGAAGCTCCAAACAAAATTATTTTAGTTTAAACTGTTTAGGATTTGCTGATTACCAACAACATTCGGGAAACTCAACACCAATCTCTACGGGAAATAGCACAAAAAACAGGTCTTACAATATCCTTTGAAAAACTGAGATCATGTTCACACATCCCCCACTGGTAAACAAAATAAGAACAACAATATCTGTGAAAGGGGTAAGACAGGCATATACATTGATAAACTAGAGGAAGGATGTACCCCCAAGAAACCAAATATATTATATACCATACCTATTATGTTCTAAAACTACCCTATGAATCAGAAATTTGGGTAATGGAAGAAAGAGATATTAGCAGAGTAGTTTAAGCAAGTGAAATGAAATTTCAGAGGAGGGGAGGAGTTACAAGAAGAGATGGAGTGAGAAATGATAAGGTGGGGGAAGTACTGGAAAAGGCACCCTTGCAAGTGTGGATACAGAAATGTCAACTAAGACGGTAATGGGCATCTCAAATACAAAGTAAATGGAGGACTCAACCCTTCACAGTGTGTAACTTATTACTGAAGTTTAAGAGTTTAAGAATGCACAAGATGGAAGTGGGTGGCAAGAGGCCGAGGGGAAGACTGAGAGGCAGATGACAAAAGTGTTGAGAAGAGAGAAGAAGAATGGGACAGAGAGCAGGTTGAATTACAAGAAATGATAAGGGGATCCAAGCCAGCCCTGCGGTGTAGGGGTGGCATGCTTGCCTGTTACCCGGAGGTCCTGGGTTTGATTTCTGGCCAGGTCAGAGATTTTTAGCTGGATCTGAGGGCTGGTTTGAGGTCCACTCAGCCTACATGATTACAATAGAGGAGCTATCTGACAGTGAGATGGCAGTTCCGGTCTAGGAAGCCAAGAATAACGGCTGAGAGGATTCGTTGTACTGACTACATGACACCTCATAATCTGCCGGCCTCTGAGCCATGGCCCTTTGGGGCTGTTGGGCCATGGGGTTTGGTTTTGGATAAGGGGATCCAGTAAATGAAACTACCTGAAACTATGTTAGATGATGATGGTTATTATTACTACTAAACTTTATGAGTTTGTGGACCACTATAGTCTATCATGGCTGCCATGTAATTATTATGAAGAAAAGATGTAGAATTTTTTTGTACTCACCATGATGAGCTGTTTTAATTGTTCTCTGGGTGGATGGAGGCAGTCTGTACTGTGTAGGATGTGGCTTGGAGTCTCTTCGTCGAGGACTACCTGCTCCTCCGCTACTATCCGAGTCTGATCGTTCACGATCTGCACCCATGGAGCAACTGCGAGAATGACCAAAACCAATACCACTACTACTGCTGTGACTTTCTTGATGCTGGTGTGGATCAGGAGTTGATTTGTTATGTCGGTGATGGCCTCCAGAATTAGTTGCTGCTACGGACACTGGCAGAGTTTGCTGACTTGAAATGCATGAAATTTCTGCACAAGATAGATCTACAGTTAGGGTAAAATATATTTAGTTTTTATTTCCATCCTATATTGAAAAAATTAGCAGCAGGAAGGTCAAAATATACTACAGTATTCCCAATATAATTGGTAAGATATTACAAAATCTGAGTTAATGGATTTTGTAATAAGGTCATATTTTTCTAGAATTACCTTTGGAGATAAAAGGGTGCTTTTATGAAGGTTGATAAAAAAATAATTCACAACCTGTTTCCAGTCATTCGACCAAGTCAGGAATGGAATGAATGAAGCCCCCACCAAGCAGCAAGGATAGGATTGTGTTGGCTGTTGAAGCCTGCCACAGTTCTCTGGGGCAATGATTAATGACTGAAAGATGAATTGAAATTGGAGAGTATTACTGGAATGATAGATGATAGGGAAAATGGGCGTACTCAGAGAAAAACATGTCCCGCCTCAACTTTGTCCAGCAAAAGTCTCACACATGGAGTGACTGGGATCTGAACCATAGAACCCAGCGGTGAGAGGCCAGCACGCTGTCACCTGAGCCATGGAGGTTTCAATAACAATAATAATGAAGAAGAAGAAGAAGAAGAAGAAGAAGAAGAAGAAGAAGGATTTGATGCAGGGTAGACAGTTCACCCCAAAACAACAAAAAGTCCCTATGAAAATATGCCCTATGGTTATTCGTTAACGAGCTAAGCCTGTTTTAGTTATTAGCTGGAACTAGAAAGTTTGAAAGTCTGTAACTTGTAAATGATTGACCAGCCGAATGTTCATAGGTATTTTTTGTGCTGTTTTGGGATGTACTAGATAATTCCATCCACTAATTACTTTACATGTGTTTGGGAACATTCTGTACATATATATGTGTGCATTATTATGATATATAATATATATGCTAAAAACTGAGTTGAAAAACTTGTAAATAAATCTTCAAATGCAAGGGCACAGTTTTGAAAAAAAAAAACCCTACTCTTGTGAAATTTGTCAGTTTATTGTGTTAGTTTTGTTGGGGAGAATCTCAGAAACACATACTCATCATTTGTAATCTAGAGAAAGAAACCCCTTCTGTTTCTTATTTTATTGCTGGTCATTGCTAAAAATCACTGTTTATGCAGGAATGTTGTGAAAATTGAAGTAATGTAGTATTGATAGGGCAAGAGTGACTGACATGTTTCTCAAGCTTTCCAGTGGTTTATGCACTTTCTGCTGGTGTTTGTAATCCATTGAGACTGCTCCCTATCATTTGAAATCTGTTTAAAGCAAGCTGGCTGTGCCGCAATGTTCCAGCAGGCAAAACAGTGTGCATGAACCAAAAATGTTTGAGCAGCCTTGCTCTAGAGCAAGCTGATGCAGATGTGTAGTCAGAGCTCTCCTCTAAACTTAGTTCATCACATGTGAAAAGAATACTGTCCATTAAAAAATATGTTTTGTACTCTATATAACCACACCCGGGCAACTGGAGTGGAAAACTGATGATGATGATGATGATGATGATGATGATGATGATGATTCTACGTCTTTCTCTTCAGAATTTTGTTATTATTATTTTATAGGCCTGTTTTTGCAGGCATCAACAGCATCATTATTTTCTTCATCATTGTAGCCATACTTTGATGTTCAGGTCTGAGTTGAGTCTGGAGATATTTGTTAAGCTGAGGCAACAAATTTAGTACCGTCCCTGAACTACATATCACCATAGCAGGAACACCTCTTGAACAGGTAGACAAATTCACCTAACTTGGTAGTATTCTAAATGCACCTGCAACTCAGAAAAGGATGTGGAAAATAGAATACGCTTTGCCCATACAACTTACAGCCACCTCTCCTACTGAGTTTTCTTGAATAAGGAGCTGTAGTTATAACAACATTACTATATGGATGGATGTGAAACCTGCACACTTTACCATCATGACATAAGGAAACTGGAACGCTTCCATCAGCAGAAACTTGAATCCATCATGAACATCAAATGGGATGATGACTATATAAGCAATGTGTCAGTTCTTGACAAGGTGCATACGAACAGCATAGAAGCATCAGCTTAGATGGGTTGGTCACATCGAGCATATGAATGACAGCAGACTGCCTAAACAACTTCTATACAGTGAGATTGGTTATGGCAAAGGGCCACAAAGTGCTCATTTGAAACGTTATAAAGACCAGCTTAAGAAGACTATGAATAGCACCAACAAATTCCTAACACCTGGGCAACAGCTGCACAAAACCGTGTTCTTTGGGTCAAAGCTACTGCAGAAAGTGCCTCATTGTTTGAGCAGGCACATTGCAGACAAGAAATCGAAACCCATGAAAAGCATCAGATCCAACTGCATACTCCATCAACCTTTAGATGTGACCTGTGTGGCCGCGTGTTTCATGTGAAGACTGACTCGATCAGAATTGCAGGAGAAAAACATATTCTTGGAATTGAGTAGCAGTTGACGATGACCTTAAAGCATCCATGAGAAGCATGGCTCTTTGTTTGACTGTTTCCAATAATATTCTTGAGGCATTTGATGACACCAGAATCTAATAGTTACTGAATATTCAAGGGAGTTAGCAGCATGGTACGGGCCCTGTAGCCATAATCTTGCGTTCAAGAGATGGTGGAGTTAAACCTAACAATCAACAGCCCTGAAGATTGTTTCCCATTTTCACACCAGGTTAATACCAAGGCTGTTCTTCAATTAAAGCCATTGCCACTTCTTACTGCTCCTAGTACCTTCTTATGCAATCGTCACCGAGTTAGTGTGACGTTAAACTGCTTGCAATCGAGCAAGTTGGCTGTGTGTTTCAGGTCACAGACCCATGAGTTTGCATTCGGAAGATGTTAGGTTTGAACCTCACTGTCAACAGCACTGAATGTGATTTTCCATAGTTTCCCATTTTCACACCAGACATTAAGACCATGGTTACTTCCTTCTTAATCCTAGATGTTTCTCACTTTTGCATTGCTGGAAACCTTCCTTGTGTTGATGGATTTTTTTTTTTTACAATTTGATTCATGTCGCACCGCACTGACTCAGATAGGTCATATGGCGATGATGGAATAGGGAAGGGTTAGGAAGAGAAAGAAGCAACCATGGCCTTGGTTATGGTACAGCCCCAGCATTTGCCTGGAGTGAAAATGGAAATGATGGAAAACCATCTTCAGGGCTGCCGACAGTGGGGTTCGAATCCACTATCTCCTGAATGCTAGTTGATTGCTACGTGATCCGAACCATGTGGCCATTTGCTCAGTTAATGCAATGTTAAGCCACCACGCACCGTATGAGGATTAGTGGTAGAGTGTTCGCCTTTGGATCCCAAGATTGTTGGTTTAAATCTGGGAGAGGTAGTCAGGTTTTTAAAATCCATAATTATGCATTCCATGTTGTATGTTGTCAGGTGATACATTCAGTGTTTACCTAATAGAATTAACTAAAAGCTCAGCAATAGGTTTCCCAAGCAGTTGAAATGGCATCAAATTAAAATTATAATTTCCCTCTGTGGGCCAGTAATAGAGTGTGGACTTCGGATATTGTTACGTGCCAGCCCCGTGGTAGCTCCTTCCGGTACTTCCAGGAAGGGACTGGTGATTCAGATGACCTGGAATCTCCCAGCCGGCTTGTGGGGTGGGGCCGGCCTTTCTGTGTATTATTCTCATCGGCCAGCTTACCTGTGAGTTTCTTGGAGATTCTACGGGGATGTTCTGCCTCTAGTGACATTGTGAAATTTCTGGATCAAATCATGCGAGCTACAAAATGGGAGGCTAGCCGTGGACAGTCAGTCAGAGCTGGACACCGTGTGGGAGTCAGTGTTGGACTCCGTGTGTGAGACTCAGTGTGTTGAGGTTCGGTGGCTATGTTGAGGGCTAGTCTCCCACCAAGGTTTGAACCAGGAGCTGTAGTTGTGATGTCGGAGAGACCAGTGAATGCATGAACTGTAGGTGACAGAACGGTAGACTGTACTGTGTGTTTGTGTAATTCTGTGGACTGAGGATCGCCGTGAGCCAGCGAGCAAATGCACTATTATGAGTGTGAGGATAAATGGACCTGTGTTAATGTTTGTTGTTGTATCATCCTGCAGTTGAATACTGTTGAGCTGTTTAGTTGTTGACTGCATGGGACTGTGTGAAATATTGGACTATATGTGGAGTCAAACCAATGAACAGTTGTGGTGTGTTGTATAGCCAGTGACACTGTGCTCAAATCAAGCTGTCTACGCACAGTGGCTGTAGAAGGTGACTGGACTTTGGAAAAGTGATAGTAAGGATTATAGCTGTTCCCAGGTAGCAACCGGCTGGGTCTCCCAGGTGTGTGTACAGAAGACAGATTTGTAAATAGACTGGTAATTAGTATGGTCATTCATAACTGGTTAGAATTGTTTGTGTTTAAATATGTGTGTGTGTGTGTGTGTGTGTGTATGTGTGTATGCAATTATTAGGCCATCCTGAAATAAGTTAGAATAAGGAAACAGATGGAGTTTTATTCGTAACAAAATGGTGTCAGAAGTTAGAATAGACCCCATGTGTGATACATCATTGTAATCAGCGTGAATCAGCGGACCAGGTACTGCAGGTTTTGACTGCCAATGGGAACATTTCAGAACGTCGGTGTATAGTGAATGCACACTCATATAAAACTTTCTTTTTCATCTTTTTTTTTAATTACTACATGCCAGTTGAGACCAGAGGCCGCACGAAAATGGAGGCACAGTTAAATTTGCTCTTTGATATAATGATGAAGATGGAGGAGAAGATGGGAGAAAAACAAAAGAAGATGGAGGAGAAGATGGAAGAAAAGCAAAAGAAGATGGAGGAGAAGATGGAAGACTATCAAAATCAGATCAAAGACAGGCAAAAGAAGACAGAAGAAGGCCAAAAAATGTTGATGGAGAAGTTGCTAGCTAGGGGCTTTACGTCGCACTGACACAGATAGGTCTTACGGCGACGATGGGATAGGAAAGGCCTAGGAGTTGGAAGGAAGTGGCTGGGCCTTAATTAAGGTACAGCCCCAGCATTTGCCTGGTGTGAAAATGGGAAACCACGGAAAACCATTTTCAGGGCTGCCGATAGTGGGATTCGAACCTACTATCTCTCGGATGCAAGCTCACAGCTGCGTGCCTCTACGTGCACGGCCAACTCGCCCGGTGATGGAGAAGTTGGAAGAAAGCTATAAGAAGATGGAAGAAAGCCAGGAGAGGACAGTTGAATGCCAGAAGAGGATGATAAAGGAAATAAAAGACGGTCAGAAGAAGTTGGAAGATGATGACCAAGAGAAGACAGAAGATGGCCAGAAGAAGACGGGAGACGGCCATAAATCGGAAGACCACCAGGAGAAGACTGAAGATGGTCAGAAGAAGAAGGTAGATGACTCGAAAAGGACAGAAGACAGCCAGAAGATGCTGGAAGACAGTCGAAAGAAGACGGAAGACGATCAGAATAAGATGGAGAGCGGCCAGGAGAAGACGAAGATGGCCAGAAAAAGATGAAGGACAACCAGAAGAAGACAAGTGACGGCCAGAAGAAGATGGGCGACAGACAGCGAAATGTCGACGAGGGTCCATGCGAGATAAAGCATCTTCCGCAGGTTGACGCTCTGTCCCGTAGACCTTGTCCAGAAGACTGCGGGTTCTGTTCCAGGAGGGAGGCCGAGCATGAAGTTTCCTGCCGAGTGATCACCGTGGGTTTCGAAGGAAACTGGAGCCATGAAGCCTGGATGGAAATGCACAGGGATGGGGATCATCAACTTCTCCTGGTCCGCCTGGCTTACCAGTCTGTAGTGCACAAGGCCATGGGATCTTCTCCAGCGAGGACGCCATCTGAAAGTGAACTGCGACTTCCGGTGGATTTGGGGTTCGGCCAGCCTGAGGACCATCCTACTTCCACCAACAGGTACTACCAGGGACATAACAAGGAGACTGGAGGATGTGAGCACTGATATCAAGAAGAGTTTGAGCATAGAGAGCGACCGGGTGAAGGTGCAGAACGACCAACGCGCGGACACCATGGGAAATCACGAGGGCGATCTAGGATGGCTATATAATTCCGTAAGGAAGAAATGCTTGTCTTTCAAGCTCCAGAGGATGTGGAAACGCCCTTAGTATGTTCTGAGAGTAATAAATGATGTCAGCTGCCAAGTACGACGAAGGTCAAATTGCAAGATGAAGGCCACATCTAGACCGACGGGCACCATACAGGAGAACAACCAAGAAGGTTACTGATCGGGACCATCAGCTCTCGAAGGGCGGCAATGTTACGTGCCAGCCCCGTGGTAGCTCCTTTCGGTACTTCCAGGAAGGGGCTGGTGACTCAGACGACCTGGAATCTCCCAGCCGGCTTGTGGGGTGGGGCCGGCCTTTCTGTGTATTATTCCAGTTGGCCGGCTTACCTGGGAGTTTCTTGGAGATTCAATGGGAATGTTCTCCCTCTAGTGACACTGTGAATTTTCTGGGTCAAATCACGGGAGCTATAAAAGGGGAGGCTAGCCACGGACAGTCAGTCAGTGTTGGACTCCGTGTGTGAGACTCAGTGTTTTGGGGTTCAGTGGCTGGGTTGAGGGCGACAAAGGCATTGCCTGTCGCTAGTGTCCCACCGAGATTTGAACCAGGAGCTGTGGTTGTGATGTCGGAGAGACCAGTGAGTGCATGAACTGGAGGTGACAGAATGATAGACTGTACTGTGTGTTCGTGTAATTCTGTGGACTGAGGATTGCTGTGAACCAGTAAGGAAACATGCTATCGTGAGTGCGAGGATAAATGGGCCTGTGTTAATGTTTGCTATTGTGAGTATCGTCCTGCAGTTGAATACTGTTGAGCTGTTTAGTTGTTGACTGCATGAGACTGTGTGAAGTACTGGACTATATGTGGAGTCAAACCAACGAATAGTCATGGTGTGTTGTATAGCCAGTGGCACTGTATTCAAATCCAGCTGTCTATGGGCAGCGGCTGTAGTAGGTGACTGGACTTTGGTAAAATTAAAGTAAGGATTATAGCCGTTCCCAGGTAACAACCGGCCGGGACTCCCAGGTGTGTGTACAGAAGACAGATTTGTAAATAGATTGGTAATTAGTATGGCCATTCATAACTGGTTAGAATTGTTTGTGTTTAAGTATGTGTGTGTGTGCATTTATTAAGCCATCTTGAAATATATTAGGGTAATGAAACAGATGGAGTTTTATTTGTAACAATATCTTGTTTGTTAACTGGAAGTAACAAGCAAAGTAGGGAGAATGATTGATGGTACCTGCTGGTGGAAAGTGGAAAATGAGGAGATAAAAGCCAAGTACAGAATGATTTCAATGGATGAAGCTGTTTGTATGAGCTGACTTTGCTGGTGAGGTAATGTAAGTGAATGGCGAAGGATAAGTTACATTGGAGAATAATGGACTCAGCCATGGAGGGTAAAAGAAGCAGAGGGAGACGAAGGCAATGATAGTTTGATTCAGGTTCTAATGTTTTAAATATAAGAAAGAGGTGTGGAACTGAGGCCAAAGAGCAAGTTACAAATAGGAAATTGTGAATGTACTTAGTAAATTCTCAGAGGCTTTCATACCGAACACTGAAAGGCATAGCATTATATATATATGCATGTATATATGTGTGTATTTGTTCAAGATCTGACATACTTATTACACTGAGAAGAAATAACCGAGAAAAAAGGAACCCCACCCCCTTTCGCCTTTCCTCCTAGGTATTGTCATATGTACGCTATCTTACACTAACCTAACTGTTGTAAAACCTTATTATGTTTAATATGTTTAATATGTTTTAATTTTCTTTTATATTATTATTAAATGTAAGTATGTCTATCATGTGATTTTCCTGTAAATATGTATTGTAAATTTGTATAACCCAAAATTTGTTCAGTCGAAAACTGTTAAAAACTCTGTAATATTCATATATTGGGTATCTTCCAATATCATTCAGACACATATGGAGGTTTCTGGAATCTTACCATGATGTTTTATTATCCAGATGTATGTGAAAGCTTTAAGAATTATGTAGACTTCTTCATTATGGGTTTTTGTATTCTAGTAGAATTTTCGAGTTTAATCTACACTGGAGTACTCCAATCGACTGGCCAGTTGATAGATCATTTCTTGAATGTTCAGGTTTGTTCCATCAATCAATCAATCAATACTGATCTGCATTTAGGGCAGTCGCTCAGGTGGCAGATACCCTATCTGTTGCTTTCCTAGCCTTTTCCGAAATGATTTCAAAGAAATTGGAAATTTATTGAACATCTCCCTTGGTAAGTTATTCCAATCCCTAACTCCCCTTCCTATAAATGAATATTTGCCCCAGTTTGTCCTCTTGAATTCCAACTTTATCTTCATATTGTGATCTTTCCTACTTTTATAAACGCCATTCAAACTTATTCGTCTACTAATGTCATTCCACGCCATCTCTCCGCTGACAGCTCGGAACATACCACTTAATACCAATATAAATGGTCCGTTATTGGACATTATAAATTTTCCAGCTAGCTCATTCTTGGTTGCCAGCGTTTCGCCCTCGTGTGCTAGGGTGGGCTCATCAGTTGGTACCTAGCACACCAACCAATACGCTGGCTAGTGCATACCGTGGAGGCCACTGCGTAGGCTAACTGGAGCCACCGGCAGTGCCAATGCACTAAGAGACTTTGTCTCATCACTAAAAATTGATGCCTGCCTGGCCATCAGATGATATAGATGTTGATTCCCATAGGGAATCAACATCTATATCACATACCACTTAGTCGAGCAGCTCTTCTTCTTTCTCTCAATTCTTCCCAACCCAAACATTGCAACATTTTTGTGACGCTACTCTTTTGTCGGAAATCACCCAGAACAAATCGAGCTGCTTTTCTTTGGATTTTTTCCAGTTCTTGAATCAGGTAATCCTGGTGAGGGTCCCATACACTGGAACCATACTCTAGTTGGGGTCCTACCAGAGACTTATATGCACTCTCCTTTACATCCTTACTACAACCCCTAAACACCCTCATAACCATGTGCAGAGATCGGTACCCTTTATTTACAATCCCATTTATGTGATTACCCCAATGAAGATCTTTCCTTATATTAACACCTACAGTAGATACTTACAATGATCCCCAAAAGGAACTTTCACCCCATCAACGCACTAACTAAAACTGAGAGGACTTTTCCTATTTGTGAAACTCACAACCTGACTTTTAACCCCGTTTATCAACATACCATTGCCTGCTGTCCATCTCACAACATTTTCGAGGTGACGTTGCAGTTGCTCACAATCTTGTAACTTATTTATCACTCTGTAGAGAATAACATCATCCGCAAAAAGCCTTACCTCCGATTCCACTCCTTTACTCATATCATTTTTATATATAAGAAAACATAAAGGTCCGATAACACTGCCCTGAGGAACTCCCCTCTCAACTATTACTATTGCAAGAACATTTTTAGAAGTTAGACATTTCTAGACTATGTATCTATTGATAGGCCTATATATATCAAGTTGACAGCTGAGAGGCTGAGAGTTAGTCTTGCCTTGTGATGGTGAAGTCAGTGTGAGGACTTGTTGATATCTGCACTAGACAGAATCAACTGTAAATTGCTCAGGGTGTTGAACTTAATTTTTGATTGTGTTGCTGTGTTGTTTATAGTTGTGTATAATTGAGTAGTCATTAAGAGAACTGAGTGGGAATTGTAAGTATTTGAGGAATAGACTTGGTGTCAATAAAATGGTTTTCCAATCAGAAAGTGAACGTATTTCATGTGATATTGATTTACACCAAATAAATTGCATTGAGAATGATAGAATTTTTGGGGTTGTATGAGAGATTTTACCTCTGAGTCCGAGTACTGGACGTTACTGAAATATTGTACGTTACTGGAGCTCATTTCATGTTCTCGCTGGGGATTTAAGGCCTGATGCTCTTCCTGATACCACACAATTTTACAATTAAAAATTCATTCCTGGGAACCACTGGGATTTGAACCATGGCTGTCACCTTGGAAAACCTGCAAGCTAAGCTACTGCACTAACCATGCTCCCAATTATAATTACAATGATAATAATGTAAGGCTGAATCTGACAAATTATAAGTTATAGGTTAAAAATTGTATGTAGAAGCATACGGCTGTGAGCTTGTATCCAGGAGAGAGTGGGTTCGAATCCCACTGTCGGCAGCCCTGAAGATGGTTTTCCATGGTCCCCATTTTCACGCCAGGCAAATGCTAGGGCTATACCTTAATTAAGGCCATGGCTGCTTCCTTCCAACTCCTAGGCAAAAAATAAATAATTAAAAAAAATTTGTATGTCCAACCTTTGTCCCATTTCTCTATGACGTCGGGTATGAAGTGAGATGATGAAATAATATAATAACATTTTTGTGGGTTTGTGCACATTACAAAGAGGATTCAAAACATGAGTGGAATGATTTTGATTCTCTTTTGTGAAAATGGGCTGGTCCTGTATTGTAGGGCTAGCGTGCCTGCCTCTTAGCTGTAGGCCCTGGGTTTGATTCCCGGCCAGGTCAGATATTTTTACCTGGATCTGAGGGCTGGTTCAAGGTCCACTCATCCTCCGTGATTACAATTGAGGAGCTATCTGAGGGTGAGATGATGGCTCTGGTCTAGAAAGCCAAGAATAATGGCCGAGAGGAATGATCGTGCTGACCATACGGCACCTCATAATCTGCAGGCCCTTTGGGTCTGTTGTGCCATGGAGGGGGTGTGTGTGAAAATTGTCTGAAAATGCCACCATAAAAGAAAATAACTATCTCTCTGTCTGAGTACTGGCCATGACTGAAATATTGTACATTGTGTGTTAATTACTGCCACAAAATATTTTTTATGCCATATATCACTTCTTGAAACACAAGAAAAAAATGGGAATCAAGGTTTGTCAAGACCAAGATTTCTAGATAGACACAGGACCATGATACCTGTACTTGGAGAAACAATAAATGTAGGATTTATGACTTGAAGTATGATAGAAGTGCTCCTGGGAATAGTATTACTCAGGGAACAACAGACAAGAAAAGCACTGTAAAATCTCAAATTATTTAAGGCAATACAACTTTGCAGAAAAAAAACCATATTGAAATTACAAATATTGTAAGAATATGTTACTTTACTTGAATTCACTGGATCTATTACTAATAATTTTCATATGAACAAGAAATAAATACATTGATATTGAAGAAAAAAAATCAGCCTATGTGAAAATAGTAATCCGTAACATGTGTTATAGTCCCTATAAAGTACAATTGATTGAGTGATATTATATAGCAAAATGCACAAACAATGAATATGTCTTAAAATATATAGGTATGGGAGGGAAAGATTGGGATAAAATGAAAGCCTTATTAAGAGAAAAGAAAATTTGTATATTCAAAATAGAATAACTTGAGTTAAATAATGCTTAATGTGACATTTAAACTTTGAAATGTTTATGGTATATAAAATAAAAAAATAATTTCCATAATATGCCTCAGTAGTTATTTCTGTATCCATACTCATTTTCAGTATATAATAAGGAAACTGGAGGCATGTTTTTGTTAGAATTATTCAAATTATACACATACTCTGATAGCCTTTAATACTTCATTCCACCCAGGGAATTATCTAAAAATGATTTCTGAAAACAAAACATGATTTTATTTACAATAAATCCATATTTAAATAAAATATAAAAAAAATCCTCTGAAGATACAGCTTTAAAGATAATGTAAGACATTCAGAAACTTTGCTATAAGAATGAAAACGTTATGAGTCTGATTCACGTCAAAAGGAACATGATATTGTGGTTCTAAATAAATGATTTGATAAAGTAAGTTTTCTTAAGAGAAGAAATTAAATCATTGGTTGTGAAGCTAGGTTAAAAATGAATAATATTGATAAACATTTAATGTTAAGTGTTCATAATCCCATATATGTGCATTTTGGCTAATCGGGATGACTTAATATTAACTTATAGGCTAACTTACTTCCTAGAAAACCTCAAATACGCATACCCTTTGGATGGACGTGTACTGGAAGCCTGCAAGTTGAAGACCAAAGCACTGACCATTCAGCTACTGGGGTTGAAAAGGTTTCTGCTAAAATCATAGGACAATATAACTAAGGTGCAAGAAATCAGAATGGAATGGGTCATCATAACACAGGACTATAAAACAAACATGTCAAATTTAAGTAAAAAAAAAAAAAGACTTTGTAAAGAAGTACTGTGCAGAAACTGAAGGTCAATAATAAGCATCATAAAACATTGACCAAGAATTTACATGCAATCAGTAAAAAAAATGAAATCCCATATAAATCAGAATTGCCACTTTATGAAGAAACAAGAAATGGAATACAGGTATTTGAAAGATATTATGTAACTGAACAGATATTTATATTGGTGTTTATTTGATTGACTGATACAGTATAAAAGAGCTGACCATGCTACCATTCTTCACAACCTACGTTTTAATTTCTCTCTTAAGGATGTAAGAAATGGACTAAGTGTACTAATAAGGAACACATGTTAAAACGAAAATTACTCACCTACAACACTTTGGAAATAAGATGATATGGACTGATAGGTACAAATCAAGGGTGTATACCGTACTTTATTTATAGGTGGTCTTAATGTATTCAAATTCAACTTATTATATAACAAACCTTCTTTCTTTTGACTACCTCTTTATAAAATGCAGACTGGCCCAAGCAAGGGGGCAAAGAAGTTCGCTAACCTTAGATATGCATATCAGAAAGATGTTTCTGAGGGGCATTATATAGAAGTGAAGCAAGGACAGTAACTAGTGCAGAAAAAAAGAAAGAAAAAATAAATAAATAAATAAATAAATAAATAAATAAATAAATAAAGAAAGAAAGAAAGAAAGAAAGAAAGAAAGAAAGAAAGAAAAGAAAAAACGAATGAAAGAAAGAAAGAAAGAAAGAAAGAAAGAAAGAAAGAAAGAAAGAAAGAAAGAAAGAGATGCCTTTGAAATATGGTGTAATAGAAACATAGAAACAAGGTGCCTGTGCAGACTGGAGTACATCATTATGGGTATCATTGCAAGTACCTAGGTGTTAATATAAGGAAAGATCTTCATTGGGGTAATCACATACATGGAATTGTAAATAAAGGATAAAGATCTCTGCACATGGTTATGAGGATATTTAGGGGTTGTAGTAAGGATGTAAACGAGAGGCCATATAAGTCTCTGGTAAGACCCCAACTAGAGTATGGTTCCAGTGTATGGGACCCTCACCAAGATTACTTGATTCAAGAACTGGAAAAAATCCAAAGAAAAACTGCTCGATTTTGTTCTGGGTGATTTCCGACAAAAGAGTAGCGTTACAAAAATCTTGCAAAGATTGGGCTGGGAAGACTTGGTAGAAAGGAGATAAGCTGCTCGACTAAGTGGTATGTGATATAGATGTTGATTCCCATAGGGAACCTAAAATATTTGTCCCCAATGAGTAAATTTATAATAACAATATAGTTGGTCCGTTATTGGACATACAAATTTTCCATCTAACTCATTCCTGGTTGCCAGTGTTTCTTCCCAGTGTGCTAAGTTGGGCTCATCAGTTGGTAAACAGCAGACCTACCAAGATGCATGACTAGTGCATACCGTAGGCTACTTGGAGCCACTGGCAGAGCCAATGCACTATGAGAGTGTCTCATCTTCAAAAATTGATGCCTGCCTGGCCTAGATCTAGGAAAGGCATTCAATAATGATTGGACCAAGGTATTTGAGATTCTGAAGGTAATTGGGATCAGATACTGAGAAAGAGAATTGTCTACAATCTCTGCAAAAATCAGACTGCAGTGATAAGAATGGAAGGCTATGAAACATAAGCAGCAATACAAAAAGGAGTGAGGCAAGGCTGCAGTTTATCCCCTCTCCTTGTCATTGTTTCTATAGAAGAGAAAATAAAGGTAATGAACGAGGAATTTGGAAAGGGAATGAAAACTCTGAGATTTGCCAATGATGTTATTTTATCTGAGTGTGCAGAAGATCTGGAGAAATTGCTGAATGGCATGGAGGGGATCTTGGAGGAATGCAAGATGAAAATAAATAAATCCAAAAACATCATCAATCTAAAACATCATGATCATCTCAAAGAAGACCAAGTCACTAAGGATTAACACCCATAAATTAGACCCATTTGTCTTTAATGGTGAATCTATCGAGGATATGGATAGCTTCATTTACTTGGGCAGTGTAGTTGCCAAAGAAGGGGGAGCTGCACAAGATGTTTTGCAGCACACTGAAAAAGCAAACAGTGCCTTTGTCCAGCTCTACCCAGTGTGGAAGAACAACAAAATATCTATCAGGGCCAAACTCCGCATCTTCCGAAGTAATGTCAAGTCTGTTCTATTATATGGGTCTGAGACTTGGAAAGTGACTGGAGTAATTACATCTAAGTTGCAGACCTTTGTAAACCACTGTTTGCAAAGGATTCTTAACATCTATTGGCTGTAAGTAATCTCCAACCATGAACTCTGGAGTAGGATGGGAGAGAATGAGATGGCCATACAGATAAAGCGGCGAAAATGGAAATGGATTGGGCATACAATATGGAAGGGGAATGAAGCAATTTAGAGCGAGGCACTGGATTGGAATCCACAGGGTAAAAGGAAGAGAGGGAGACCCAAGCAAACGTGGTGAAGATCTGTTCACATGGAAGCGATGGAAGAAGGCAAGACCTGGATTGAGGTAAAGAGGCTGGCCGTCAACATGGCCAGATGGAGATGCTCTGTTGAAGCCCTATGTTTCACGAGGAACAATGGGCAGTAAGTTAAAACAAAAGTAATGGAGTTCAGTCGAACAAAGTCAGGTGATGCAGGAAATATTAGATCAGGAAATGAAGTCTTAAAGGAAGTACACTAGAAGTCCACTATAGCGAGTACGGCACATAACAAGAATCCTGCTATAACGACAATTTTTGTCCGTCCCTTCTAAATTCCTATATTAAACTGTGTATTAGCCTTCAGTTACAGCAAAAGCCGTATCACTGACGCACATGTTATTACGAGCGATTATGCGCGCATGATTTTTTCCGTTACCGTTATTTATGCACCCAGTCATTATACTGCATGAGATTGATCATTTTCGGTATTATTTTCACACTATTCCCTCTAGCGAGATCTCTTGTCAACATTCAAAAGCAATGTCGGAGCCGATTAGTACGGTAATACCCGTCGACTGCTGTTCTGTAAAGAAAATGAAAGAGGAGAACATGTTTTTGTAATAAATGCATAAATAACCTGTCCGATAACATTTGTTAACTCGTTAAAGATAAAGGTTGAATAAATGATCACTTAATTTTAATGCTAAATACTGCAATTAAGTAAGAATTGGATACACCTCAAGATATGTCAGAGTGCGTCATTAATTACAGAGGTTAGTTTATATTTTCTCGCATCCGTTAAATTACAGAAAGGCTATTATCATGTAAATTTATAGTGAGAAGTTTATACTGGCGCTTGAAGTATGTTTTTTGTCATACGTATAGTACAGTTAAGTTAGGATAGGTGATGTTATTTCAATAAGAAAACTGAACTGTTTGCCATAAAATGCGATCGATCATCTTCGGTATGGTATAGTTTTCGCGCTATGTGCATTTGCGAGCACTCTCGTCAACATACGAAGGCGATGTTGCAGTTGATTAGTAATACCCGTCGACTGGCGTTCTCTGAAGAAAATTCAAAATGAAAGAGGATAATACGTTTTCG
This sequence comes from Anabrus simplex, assembly GCF_040414725.1. Taxonomy (NCBI): domain Eukaryota; kingdom Metazoa; phylum Arthropoda; class Insecta; order Orthoptera; family Tettigoniidae; genus Anabrus; species Anabrus simplex. The sequence continues at coordinate 48,396,487 of NC_090268.1, forward strand.
TTATAAATGAATAAATAACATGGCCGAAATCAGTTGTTAACTCATTAAAAATAAATAAAAATGATAAATAAAATAATAATTTTAATGTTACACCATATACTGAAATTAAGTAAGAATGGGAAAAACTTCAAGATATGGCAGGGCTCATCACTGATTTCAGAGGATAGTTTATATTTTCTCGCGTCTAGTTTAATTTTGGAAAGGTTATTCCCGTGTAAATTTTTAGCAAGGAGGTTATCATTTCTCTACATGCGTTTCAAATATGTTTTCATGATACATATATGGTTAGGTTAGGAGATGCCATTTGAAGAAGCAAACTGAAATGTTTGCCACAGAAGCCTTTGGAGTGATACCGTATTTCTCTGGAATCCAAGATGATGTTTTTTCTCAGAATCTCATATGAAAAATCAAGGGTCATTTTGCATTCGCGGCCTGACAGTAACGAACACCACTAGCAACTACCGCAGTAACCACGCTGTTTCTTTTCAACCCCGCGCGTACACACACAAAACTCGTTGACAGTATCGACCGCCTCTTTATCATACATCGCTGGCCGCGGCGACCGGTTGTACAGTGCCTATGTGTAACGTCTCTGGATCTCGGGAATTAGTAAAGAGAGAATGACATTCTATTATCCTCTACAAAAACGTTTCTCAAATCTGCAGAATGACATCAAAAACGTTTTATAGACAGCAAGAATATTTTCGTGATGGATCGTCGTATTGTAAAGATACGTGGAACAGGTATTGCCGGCAAATTTTAAGTTAATGGCTATTAAACAACCGGAAATGTATAATAATTGTACAGCCCCAAGAAAATACAGCATAGGCCTAACTAAAGCCAATATTCGGCACCACCGTGAAGACAAAGATAGCTTAAAAATGCGTACTATACAAAAAATGCATTCAGTGGCCCGCAACAAGGATGCTTTAAAGAAGTCGAAGATGAAATTTTGATGTATGTGCACAAAATTGCAAGGGTGGAATTGCCATACTGCGGTGCAATAAACTCGTTCGTTGACTTTCAAAGTCCGCGATTAGGCCTATACATCGCTAGCTGCTGAAGTTGGCCGAATCCGGCAAGCGAGACATGCGTGTAGTGGCAGCCAGTTATATCTGACACTGAGTGAAAGTAACAGTTTTTTAGTAAGCAAGAATATTTTCCTGATGGATCGTCGTATTGTAGAGACACATGGAATATGTATTGCCGGCAAATTTTCAGCAAGTTCTCTTCGATATTATGATGCCAAATTTTTAAGTTAATGGTTATTAAACCCGCTGAAATAAAGCATAATTGTACAGCCGCAAAACATATGGTATAACTAAAGCCAATGTTCGACATCTACAAATAGTCTAAAAAGGCGTACTGTATAAGAAAGACATTCATATGATTTTGCAAAGCACTTTTCAAGCCTGATTAAAAATTTTTGAAGGAAAAAGTGGTCTTGGATTAAGAGAAATATGGTAATATATATTTTTCAGAATGAAATTAAATATACACTTTCACGTAGTATCGGATTTCGAAAAATAACAAACAAGTAAGTCATAGTGTGGATATTATCCACAAAAACGCAAGTTTTGATCAAACTGATTGCCATTTCATACTGATTTTAATGTGTATGGGGGTTTTCCTAACTTTAAAATAAAATCGGATATAACGACAATCCACTATAGCAAGTAAATTTTTCGCCGTTATAAATTATCGCTATAACGGACTTCTACTGTAGATGAATATTGTTACCTGAGTAGTAAACTAACAATGCAGACATAAAGAGTACATAAAATGCAGACTAGCACAGGCAAGGAGGACTTTTCTAATAAAAAATACGTAGCCCAGAAAGAAAGAGAATAGAAGCTTTTGAAATGTGGTGTTACAGAAGAATGCCAAAGGCAAGATGGGTAGAGCGTATCACAAATAAAAAGGTAGTGAATAGAATTGATGAGAGGAGAATGATTTGGTGAAATGTGACCAGAAGCAGAGATAGAATGACAGGACACATCTTAAGACACCCAGGACTTGTTCAAATGGTTTCTTTAGGGAAGCATGGGTGGTAAGAATGGTAGGGGTAGACAAACAGATTAGAGTAGCTGTATTAATGTAGAAAAGAAAAGGTTAGCACAGGATAGAGTGGCATGGAGAGCTGCATCACACAAGCCTATGGACTGAGGATCTAAATAACAATATAGTAGATGGCATAATCCTATCATTCAAATTGTTATTAATCCGGAGTGTTCTTTCATTCTCTCTCTCTTTATAGCCTTTGAAGTTTATCTAAAATAAATGTAGGTAGTAGTAGAAAAGAACAAAGTGTCAAATCAAGTCATATACAGAGAGACAGGGACATGAAAAGAAATACACAATAGGACAAATCCAATGTCAGGCCAGTGTAGGATGAGGGAGCAAAAGAGAGAGGAGACAAGGACAAACAGGGAAACACAAATGGACAAGAACAGTCTCCACATATTAAAATAGATAGGTTCTCTCCTTATCATTCCCAGTTTTCTAACATCCATTTCTTTTTGGCCCCTGACGAGCTCGTTTCTTCATCCCATCACTCATCAGGAGCCATCTTGACAGATCTTCAGCTGGATAAACATGGAAAATGGAAGAGACAGTGAAGATAAATATAAGTAGAAGACAGGAAGATGGAATTGTATAAAGATGTGGATATTGTCCTTGTCCATTTGTGTTTTCATGTTGTTCTGCTCTATCCACTTTCTCCTTTTACTGCACTGACCTATCAGTATTTTCCTATTATGCATTTCCTTTACATGTTCCTATCTCTGTCAGTATGATTCAGTTTGACACTTGTTCAATCCTTTCCATTATCTATATTGACCCATTGTGATTCTTTTCCCTTCTGCATTCGTCCTCGGCCTCCTGTATGCATCTTTATCATATCATGTCTCTATCCTTTTCTTGTGTTGATTAATTTTATATTATCTTCTCACAACCAATCAAGGATCTAATGAGAATTTCAAACTGTCTAATTTTTGTGTGTCTGTATTCTTGACCATTCTCTTACCTAGCGAATTTCCCAAATTTTATCCTTTGTTCCTTTGTCACTTGAGTATTTTCTCAAACTAAAGATTTTTAGAAATATCATGCTGTCGATAAAGAAGAATGTCTTGGACAAGGGCTTCGTGCACTATTGAAATTTAAATTTGAAATTACGTACACTTAGTGCTGTCTAGATTGAAATTGCACTCACATTTATAGTTGCATTTCTCCATTTAAGCTATTGTTGTGTAACTGCAACTCTTGCAAGCCTGTCTCATCACAATATCTTACCTCTCCATAGAATACGGTACTTCTAAATGTACAATATCATAATATACTTCTTAATGCCATATAATCAAACTTACCTAAACTTAGTCCATCTGGGGGACTTTTCGAAGTTCTTGAAACTTTGATATCCCCAGAGGACCGAGAACCATTAGGTTTTGACCTCACTCGTGAATAGTAGTCTTTAGTTGATTTGGTCCCATAACCTGAAGTACTAGGACGCGGTTGACCTGAATAGCACTCCTGCTGACTGAAAGTCTGGAACTGCATCGAGTAGTCCATGGTCTGGTTGTTGTTACCTGTTCCAGGTAGGCTGAAGGTAGCATAGGGGCAGATCTCGTAGTCCTGGCCTGTCACAGTTCGTAAGAACTATACTTTTGATGATTTAATTGTTAGAAATATATCATTTATATTTACAGTCAATTGGAAAGTGATTTTATTTTAGAAACTATAGAAATTATTTCAGTAAAAAGTGCTGTTTCAGTGTAAAAATGTATATGAATGACTCTGAATTAGAAACATGATAATGAATGCAAAAGCTTTTTAAAATGCTCAATTTATTTATGAATTTCTCTGATATCAAATATGTCTATAACAGTAGCATGTGTGTGTTTTCTTTTAAAGGAAAAGATGGTAGTGTAAAATTCATATCAACATGTTGAATACTGTATATGCTTGTATAAAAATACTGTGTAAAACTTCCTTGAAAACAAACGTTATGTGTAACTTCTGATAAGAAATACACAACCTTATTGAGGAGGTGAGATAGATAATTAGAGTTGTACAATAATTCTTAGCTCCTGTATTTTTTTTTTGCTAGGGGCTTTACGTCGCACTGACACAGATAGGTCTTATGGCGACGATGGGATAGGAAAGGCCTAGGAGTTGGAAGGAAGCGGCCATGGCCTTAATTAAGGTACAGCCCCAGCATTTGCCTGGTGTGAAAATGGGAAACCACGGAAAACCATCTTCAGGGCTGCCGATAGTGGGATTCGAACCTACTATCTCCTGGATGCGAGCTCACAGCCGCGCGCCTCTATGCGCACGGCCAACCCGCCCGGTAGGCTCCTGTATGAACAGTCACCTAATGCTGGGTATTCAAGGTCTTATAATGAAGGCAATAACAATATCTACAATAATTACAGAAATGGTGAAAAAAAAAAGAAAACACACAATTTTCTGCAGGTTTAGATTATAAGATAACATGTACAAGAAACTTTTTTCCATCATCATTTCTTTCAACCTTTTGTAAAACTAAAGTTAGATATTTATAATTTGATTATAATCCTCTGTTTTTTAAGACATTTTAAGCAAATAAACTTATTACATAACTTACTTGCCTCAATGATTTCATAAATATATTGAGTGAAGTCAAAACTTACATGATCTGCTTTGAAATCAACAAGTGAGTTTGTAATAGCAATATTTAGTCTATTGAAAATGAAAGGGATTTTGTGAGTTTCTTATGTTTTAATTTCATAATAATTTCATAATCATTATTGTAGTTTTCTTGTATCAGGTTTGCTCTGTCAGAGCAAAAGAAGATCCCGATTAGCCTCCCTGCATAAATATGGGTTGGGTAATGGTGTGGAAGTTATATGTTGTAAATAAAACTCCATACCTGATGTGTCACTTCCTTTCTGTCCACTGAGAGAAGAATCTCCTTTCCTTGCTGGGGATGGGGAGTATAGCTGGCCAGACTGGCTACTTTGTTGGTCAGTATTACGCTGATTTTCTAATTCAGCCAAAGACTTGGCTCCATAACCTGAATCTCCCTGCTTGTAACCAGCGTAGTGCCTGTAATATAAACAAGTCTTTGGTAATGAAAAGGGCAAATGCTCAAACATTAATTGTGATGTGGAACAGGAAAAGAAACCTCTTGTCGCAAAATTTTTTACTTTTTCTTACAAGGAAATTCCGTACTGTAATTGATAACAACAGCATTTTGAAATTAATAAAGTAGTAGTAGTAGTAGTAGTAGTAGTAGTAGTAGTAGTAGTAGTAGTAGCAGTAGTAGTAGTAGTAGTAGTAGTAGTAGTAGTAGTAGTAGTAGTAGTAGTAGTAGTAGTAGTAGTAGTAGTAGTAGTAGTAGTAGTAGTAGTAGTAGTAGTAGTAGTAGTAGTAGTAGTAGTAGTAGTAGTAGTAGTAGTAGTAGTAGTAGTAGTAGTAGTAGTAGTAGTAGTAGTAGTAGTAGTAGTAGTAGTAGTAGTTTTTTTTTGTTATGGCAGGGGAAAATCTTTTAAAGACACCACTCTGTGTGGGAGTTGGATTTCCACCAACTAAAAACCCCTGCCCTCTTCACTCAAACCATTCTGGAACTGCTTGTCGGCATGACATCAGAATGGAGTGATGTATGTTATTAAGTTCTTCCTTTCTCTTCTTTCTCCTTCATCCCCATAATGCTTGTCGCCATTGCCTTTACTGTGTTCCAGGCAAACGGGCTCTCTAACATAATCTGAACCAGATTCCCTGGCGTGAGTTGTCGGCCAAGTTGTTGGCAGGCTTTTCTTCGTTCTTCTTCCCATCGAATACAGTAGAAAAAGGTGTGTTCTACTGTATCCCTTTCAGAACAGTACCAACAACCATCTCCCTGCGTCTTTCCCATCTTCATGGCGTATACGCCGAATCTTCCATGTCCTGTCAGGATCTGCGACAGATAGTAATCTACCTGCCGATGTCTACATTTAAGCCAGTCTCCTATGTTGGGTATTAGCTTTTTTGTCCATTGGCCAACATCGGTTGTGCCATCCCATCGGTCTTGCCACTCTAGTAAGAGTTGGTTCCTCGAGGCTTTCTTTTCCTCAGCAGACATAGTTGCACCCCTTTCATGCCAAAGTTTTCTCTCTGCAACGAGAAGGTCAATGGGAATACTGGCAGCTACAATTTGTAAAGCTGCTGTCGAAACAGTTCGATATGCACAGGTAACTCTGAGCAGCATTTTCCTCTGTACTCTTTCCATAGCTCTTCGGTGAATCTTCCTCCTGAGTGCATTGTGCCAGATAGGTGCAGCATAAAGTAAAATGGAATATACTGCAGAGCACATAATCTGTCTCTTAACTGTTCTTGGTCCCCCGATGTTAGGCATAAGTCTGGCTAATGCCGATGCCTTCTTCTCTGCCTTTTGGGTTACTGCCTTCACATGTGCACCAAATGTGCAATTCCTGTCAATAAGAACCCCAAGGTATCGTACAGACTTTCCTGGGATAATCACTGTATCATTTAATAAGAAACGGACATTTTTCCAATTCCTGGAACCTTTCAAAATTACAGCCTCAGTCTTATGTGGAGCCAATCTCAACTTATTATTTACCATCCAAAGGTTAACTCGTCTCAATGATTCATTTACTCGGAAGGTCAGTTCTTCTACATTCTCTGCTATTACCACTATTGCAAGGTCATCTGCATAACCAATAGATGTTGTCCCTTTTGTCAGCTGCAGGCGTAAGACACCATCATATAGAATGTTCCACAAGGTGGGTCCTAGGACAGATCCCTGTGGAACGCCAGCACTCATTTCAAGATCTTCTAAATCATGAAATCGTATTCTTCGTCCTTTGAAGTACTTAACGATTATTTGTTGTAGATACTGAGAAATGTTCATCCTACGAAGTTCTCTCAAAATAATGCTCCAAGAAGCAGTGTTAAAAGCATTTTTGACATCTAGCGTTATCAAGGCAGCCCATTTTTCACTGCTTTCTGCCTGTATTTGAATCACCCTCTCAATAGCTTGGGTTGTGGTTCTACCCTTTCTAAATCCAAACTGGTTCGAAGAAAGTCCTCCCTGTTGTTCAAGTTCTTTCTCCAGTCTAGTTTTAATCAATCCTTCGTAAAGTTTGCTCAAGGTGTTTAATAAGCACAGTGGCCTGTATGCTGATGGATCTAATGATAGTTTCCCTGCCTTCAATAACAGCACTAGCTTGGCTACTTTCCACTCATCGGGGAATTCACGCTTTTTTAATAAATCATTGAAGACTGATAAGATCCAACCAGGTGCCACCTCAACTGCATACTTGATGGCTTCTGGTGGGATTCCATCTACACCTGGTGCCTTACCAGTCTTCATATTGCATGCTACCTCTTGTAACTCAACCACAGTGAACGGTTCTGCAACACAAAAATCTGATTCCGTTTCAAGTCTGTCATTAGTACAAGGGAACAACTCCATTGCTATGGCTTTCCTTCTATCAGCTGGGAGCTGAACTGGTACCCTGTTGATTATTCGACCGGTCACTATCTTATATCCCGCTCCCCAGATATCACTGTCTAGATCTTCGCATAGCTTTTGCCAGAGATTTCTCTTAGAATCCTTTATTAGCTTCATTAGTTGCCTCTTTGATGCCTTATAGTCAGCTTCTAATGGTATTAAGTTGACCTGGCTGATTTTTTTCCTAGATCTTGTAAGAATTCGTCTCTTGCGATTGCAGTCTTTCCTTTGCATGTCTATTTCATTGTTCCACCAGTAAGGGACTCGTGTTTTATATTTTGTTGATCCCCTCAATCGGCTGGTCCTACAAGCATCTTTAAGAGCAGTAGTTACATCTTTTAGAGTATGTTGCACAGTAGTAGTAGTAGTAGTAGTAGTAGTAGTAGTAGTAGTAGTAGTAGTAGTAGTAGTAGTAGTAGTAGTAGTAGTAGTAGTAGTAGTAGTAGTAGTAGTAGTAGTAGTAGTAGTAGTAGTAGTAGTAGTAGTAGTAGTAGTAGTAGTAGTAGTAGTAGTAGTAGTAGTAGTAGTAGTAGTAGTAGTAGTAGTAGTAGTAGTAGTAGTAGTAGTAGTAGTAGTAGTAGTAGTAGTAGTAGTAGTAGTAGTAGTAGTAGTAGTAGTAGTAGTAGTAGTAGTAGTAGTAGTAGTAGTAGTAGTAGTAGTAGTAGTAGTAGTAGTAGTAGTAGTAGTAGTAGTAGTAGTAGTAGTAGTAGTAGTAGTAGTAGTAGTAGTAGTAGTAGTAGTAGTAGTAGTAGTAGTAGTAGTAGTAGTAGTAGTAGTAGTAGTAGTAGTAGTAGTAGTAGTAGTAGTAGTAGTAGTAGTAGTAGTAGTAGTAGTAGTAGTAGTAGTAGTAGTAGTAGTAGTAGTAGTAGTAGTAGTAGTAGTAGTAGTAGTAGTAGTAGTAGTAGTAGTAGTAGTAGTAGTAGTAGTAGTAGTAGTAGTAGTAGTAGTAGTAGTAGTAGTAGTAGTAGTAGTAGTAGTAGTAGTAGTAGTAGTAGTAGTAGTAGTAGTAGTAGTAGTAGTAGTAGTAGTAGTAGTAGTAGTAGTAGTAGTAGTAGTAGTAGTAGTAGTAGTAAAATCAAGAAACAGATTCATGGCTCTTAATGTTTGTACTTCATCCTCATGCACATTGAAATATCGTCACTGTAGGATTACTGAAGAGGGCTCTGCCATGTAAGTATACATATTCCTTGGTGTCTCAACTCTACTATAGCTAATGCTTCATTGTTTTGTAAACTCATTTTGGAAGTATAATGTTCTTTTGTAATCTCACAATCAGACATAAAATAAAGTTACATTGAAGTCTTTAAATTAAATGGTTGTGAAGTACGGTATTTGATAAATAAACCTGAGAACGCCGGGTAGGCTTTAGATTTAACAGTCACCATGTCCACTGTACTACCAAAGACATTGCTGTGCATTCAAGGTGAAAAAAAAGAGACTGTTGACAGTGATATGATAAGGAGGGTTGCATAGAGGTGAACAGAATTCCAGTATTGATCTCACAAATTAACAACAATGCAATAATACAAGGCAAACAAAATTGATAGATTGATGGTCTTATGCAGATTAACACATTAAAGTCAGAAAATTAAAAAAAAAATCACACTCACCTTCTGTGAACTATGATGCATACACAAATAAATGCTGCAATGGTGCAAATTATCCCAGAGATAATGGGAATTATAACACTGAGGTGAGTGTAGAATGAACCCTGTTGTTCTGACATGTCTGGAACCAGTTCTGGTAAAACTGTTTCTGAAACCATAAAAATAAAATAAAATAAAACCACTGACTGGAGGATATGAACCCACAAAGGATAAACACAATGTCATAGTATCTCTTCCCTTCTACTTTGTTAATCTGGCTTCCTCCTTATCCTACAATTCCCACATCAAGGCTGAAGATCTGCCAAGGTGGGAACTCAGCAATTGTTAATGCCTGCCCTGCTAAAATGAAGCTCATAAGCAGAAACCATCTCAACTGGGGCTAGAAGGGTGATGAGGAGAGAGCTCATATATGTGAAACTGGCAGAATATGAATATATGAGTTTTATCCTTGTTCTTTTTTTGTCTGTTGACAGTGGTATGATAAGGAGTGTTCCACGGAAGTGAATAGTATCCCAGTATTGATCTCGCAAAATAACATCATTGCAACAATACAAAGCCAATTAAATTTATAAATCAATAGTCTTATGCAGATTAACTCATTAAAGTCAGAAACCTAAAAATATAATAATGGTTTGATTGCTTCCTCTTCCTATACTGTTCATGTCCTACTACCTACCTTCTCACTCTGCTTTACGTCCCACTAACTACCTTCTCACTCTGCTTTACGTCCCACTAACTACTTTCTCACTCTGCTTTATGTCCCACTAACTACCTTCTTACTCTGCTTTACGTCCCACTAACTACTTTCTCACTCTGCTTTACGTCCCACTAACTACCTTCTCACTCTGCTTTATGTCCCACTCACTACTTTCTCACTCTGCTTTACATCCCACTAACTACTTTCTCACTCTGCTTTACGTCCCACTACCTACCTTCCCACACTGCTTTACGTCCCACTAACTACCTTCTCACTCTGCTTTATGTCCCACTTACTACCTTCCCACACTGCTTTACGTCCCACTAACTACCTTCTCACTCTGCTTTACATCCCACTAACTACTTTCTCACTCTGCTTTACGTCCCACTACCTACCTTCCCAGTCTGCTTTACATCCCACTAACTACCTTCCCAGTCTGCTTTACATCCCACTAACTACCTTCCCACACTGCTTTACGTCCCACTAACTACCTTCTCACACTGCTTTACGTCCCACTAACTACCATCCCACACTGCTTTATGTCCCACTAACTACCTTCCCACACTGCTTTATGTCCCACTAACTACCTTCCCACACTGCTTTACGTCCCACTAACTACCTTCTCATTCTGCTTTACGTCCCACTAACTACCTTCTCATTCTGCTTTATGTCCCACTAACTTACCTTTCCCACACTGTTTTATGTCCGACTAACTACCTTCCCACATGGCTTTACATCCCAATAACTACCTTCCCTCTCTGCTTTACGTCCCACTAACTACCTTTCCACACTGCTTTAGTCCCACTACCTTCCCACACAGCGTTACGTCTCACAAACCACCTTCCCATAATGACCTGTCTTTGTGTTTATCCTATTACATGCTCCTATTCATATTTCTCTACCATTCTGGCCCAAACATAATACAATGTTTTTAAGTTAAAATGAACTTGTAAAAATCATAAAGCCTAGCTTTTAAAAAGACTCATTTTTGTAAATGTGTAGTTGTATCATTCCCCAACTATATTGGCCTTTGGTGTGGAAGTCACCACCTGAATTGCAGCTGTGCACAAGGCTACAAATAAACCAATACCATATTTCTTGAGCTTTGACAATTTATGGCTTGAAATCAATTGTTGATTGGCTTGGACTCACTGAATCAGTACATTCAATTTCAGTCACTGTAACAGTCTTGGCAGATTATATGGGAAAGACAGCATCCACATCATTTCAGTTAAGTAAAAGAGAAAGATGATGTTGCAATATTAATTTCAAATTGTGAACTTTATGCCGGGTAAAATGTACAAAAGAAGTTTGGTGTTTCCATGCATATTTTGTGATGTTAAAAGAAGTAAAAACTCAGTGGTTCTACCTGATTGATACTGTTTATTTGCTTTAGGCAAATTAAAAACTGCAGAACATGTTTCGTCTACTTTGTAGACATCTTCAGCTACATATTTTTAGGCTTATTGAATAATTAACTAGGACACATTCCTGTTATCTTAATCTTAAAACACATATTAAAAAATAAACAAAAACATTAAACATGTTGAAACTCAATTAGACTAAAAAGTACATGTCATGGCGAAAAGGGGGGTGTTCATGGATGGAAAATATCCTGTTAACAAAAATGGCTTAAAGTTAAAAAGTGTGCCATTGTCGCTGATCATATGTCATGTAAAAACTTCTTGTAAAATCTTAGTGGCTCGCAGTCAAAAAGCTTACAGGGAGTCTTGTATCTTTCATTTTTTGAAGCTGACGCTGTCTCATTCTTGTGCCATCAGCCGTCCCATGTTTCGTTCTTGAGGTCTTTCAGGGGCACTTTTGCCAATTTTAAATGCTCGACTAGAAGGTCTGGAGCTCACTAGTTGACAGTCAATGTCGCTTATTCTGTTTTCTTTTAGGTATTCCTTGAGGTAAGGGCTGCCTGGCCGAGGCGGTAAAGGCGTGCTCGGTTCGCCCGGAAGGACGTAGGTTCGAATCTCCGTCAGGAAGTCGTAAAATTTAAGAAACAAGATTTCCACTTCCGGAGGTGCATATGGCCCTGAGGTTCACTCAGCCTCCACCAAAAATGAGTACCAGGTTAATTCCTGGGGGCAAAAGCGGCCGGGCGTAGAGCTAACCACTCTACCCTATCACGTGCCGAGGTTAACAATGGTGGAAGCCATTACCTTCCACTCCTCCAAGGGCCTTCATGGCCTGTATGGAGGTGACTTTGCTTTGCTTTTTATTCCTCGAGGTTCTCCTTCATAGTGTCAGCATTGAGTCTTCCGATATATAACCAGCCCTCGCCCTCAGCTGCTCTTATCTTGTTCTATCTCTGCTTACTGCCATGCAGTAGCTCCCTTCTCTCATGAGACCCAGGTCTCTGAAGTTGGCTCACCTGTCTTGTGCGTCCTTCTTCCGTGACACCCGTTAATTGTGTGTGCCTTCTATGGGTACTGCATTTTCCAAGGGCCTTCATGCCCTTTTTCTACCTCTTTCTTTTCTATTCTTGCTCCCCTTGATTCTTATTCCATTTCTAGAATTCTCATTTGAGAGATCTTTGCTCTTGAAGTGGGAAAAGTTAATAATGAGAAAGCTAGATAAACACAAGAAAGAGAGGGAAAAACAAAAATTCGTACAAGTGGTAGATGACAAGGATCACATAATAAAACAGAAAGTGAAAAGGAGCCCAACAATTGTTTGCTTTTTTTTTTCTATTATGTGTTATGTAACATGTTAAGAATTGTGTTACAAAATAAATTTCTTATGAACATAATGAATGCAGGAAAATTGAGAAAGCTTTTTAGAGTAATGGCAAAAGTATGTAGATTTATAGCATTATTAAATTTAATTGAAGAATTCGACAGGAGACATGAATGAATGCAAGTGTCTTGAATGTGTCTGGCAAAATATTGCAGTTCGAACAATGATACAACATGAAGTTTGTGTTCAGAATGTGATAAACTGCTGTATAAATTAATGATATTGCAGCATTCTATAGAGATGAAGCCACAAGAACGATAAGTGTGTGCAGTTACAAGTGGTACAAGGGGTTCCAAAGGGAACAGGAGTCAGAGATGGGTCATGCACATTGCTGAGTATGTATATGGTTGTGCATGAAGAGGAAGGATATGTAATTATTTTCATAAATAAATGGGAACTTTTGATACTACCTCGCATACTTAGCTATACTTAGAAGTTGAAAGGAAAATAATATACTCATCTGCTGTCCTTAATAGTGATATAAAATTTTATTCCACAAACCTCCATTCCTTGTCTTAGTGGCAAATACAAACTCTTGAGTACTTGCACCTGCATCATTCTGAGCTGTCACTCTGAGAGCATACCAAGTTGCGGGCATGAGATCAGGGATGACAAGTTCTTCTTGTTGGATGTTATTAGACACTAGAGTCCATGTGCTATGCGTCCGTGCACGATATTCAACCACAAAGTACTGTAGAGGACATCCTCCGCTAGGCCATGCATCCAGAAATAATGTTACAGATGTTGCATTAACCACCAATAAATCTTCTTGGGCAGGTATTCTGGGAGCTGAAAAGAAAAAAAAATTCAGAAAGTTCATTCAGCTTATTATTCATACAACCTTTCTCTTTTTATTTTCGCTGTCTGTTTAATACACAAGAACCTCGATTATCCAGCCCTCATTAATCCGGATCTCTGGTTTATCCAGATCGAAAATTATAAAAATTTACTTTTACTTGTACAGTATTTCTTTTACGGTGTCGACTCTTCTTGAACGTCTTTTCTGCCAAGGATAATTAAGGACAGGAATTGGAAGTAATTCAGCCATGGTCTATCAAAGGTACCGTCCTGGCTTTCCCCTGGAATTCAGAATGGGAAACCGTGGAAAACCATTCCTAGGATGCCCGAAGTGGGATTCAAACCCACACTCTTCTGAATGCAACGCACTATTAATTCACTGATGGTGAATTTGAAAATAAAACCGGTGCTCCATCAGAAGAAACAATGACTCATGGAGAGGTAACAATGCAGCTGGACAAACTGATGGCCTATTTTTAATCCTTGACTGAAACCACACTGGCAGAACTGTTGTTAGTAAAACGTCTTCGTGATCATGCTGCGCGCAAACGCTATACAAATCTAAAACAGCAAAAACCTACAGATTATTTTAGTGCATAAAACAGAGTCGTAAATGTACGAAAAGTGTTTTTATATTTTTTGTGCAATTAAAAAATGGTATTACTGTACAACTTATGTTAATGGATTATATAACACGTACTGTATTTTTTTTTTTTAGTTGTTTCAGATTATCCAGATTTTTGATAATCTGGATCAGTTCCGGTCCCACTTCATCCGGATAAATGAGGTTCTTGTGTACTACACTAACAGAGGTAGGTTTTCAATGACACTGTGATGGGACTTTGTGTAAACTGTGGTCTTTGTTAAGGTATACTCCTGATATTTGTGTAGTGTAAAAATGAGAAACTAAGGAACACCTTCAAGGCTGCTCAATACAGAAGTATTTTTCATTGAGCCATGCTAAGAGAAAATCTATAATTTATTTTGTTTTAATATATCTAGTATATATTGCAACCTCTGAGTGAAATAAATGCGATTTGTTCTATGGTTATATGTGTTTTAATTGGCAGCAACTATGTAACAAGTGTAACAAGTAGATTTTTTAGACAGTATCACCCCTTATATGATACCTATGTTATTAATGCTTTGTAACCTACTGGTACTGACTTGTATTGATGTGAATAAAATTAATGTAGAGTGATACAAATTACTAAATTTATCAGGGACGTCTCATACTGAGTGGAGTGACACATCCAGTTAGTTGAAACAAAGTGGCTTCCACCTGATGTGTTTCTCATAAGCAGTTCTGACTGTACTATCTTTCCACAGGAGTACAAAAACTGAAGAGTGAACCTTGTGTTCTTTACAACAGTGATGAATTTAAGGATATAAATACCACAAGTACCTCACAATTTTTTTTTTTCTAGAGGCAGTAACTTAGGGAACACATTTTCAGAATGAGTAAACATGTCCTCTGCTGAAGATTTCAACAAGATTATTCAGAAGTTCACCAATAGAAGAGAGATTAGCCCCAGACAAGGTCATGAGACGTCACTGATATTTATAATTTTATCAGTATAATAAATGAAGACCATAGTATACAGTACCTCCTCCCTTCGTTGTGGCTGTTACTACTGAGCTTGGCTTACTGTTGCCCACAGCATTTGCTGCTGTGAGATAGAGCTGATAGCTTGATCCACATTTTACACCATCTAATGTATAGGTCTTACGGTCTGGATCAAGAGCCAGTTCCTGCCATTCACCACTTTCATGCTTGTAGCTCAATGTGTAGCCTGGAAACAAAGATAAGGTACCTATATTTAAAAACTATGCTGAAATACATGGATCTAAAAGATTCATCTGAATTTAGCCTGAAAGTTCATAAATGACCCTTGGGTTACTCTGAAGTTTCATGTTGAATGTTGAGAGGAGATAATTAGGCTTCTATCGGAGGACAGGAAGAAACGTAGGTCTACCTTAAACGATGTACAGGGTACACTAGGTAGATAAAAGAGAGGGGAAACATGGAGAGAAGTTTTGGAAGACAGGAGGGCTAATGTTTAAGGGGCATGTCAAGTTCGTGAGCTGACCGACAAATTTGGGTGCGGGAGAAACAGCTACTATGAGCACTAGTCCAGGATGTTATCAGATAGCACACCTGGAGGGAGTTCTCAGTTTATAAAGGTTGGATGTTTCCACCTAATCAATACTATATACCTAGGTATAATAATAAATATATGTATTTATGTTTTTAAGAATACATTACAGGACTAGTTTCGATCTATATAGATCATCTTCAGCTGATACATCATATTACTAATAACTAAAATAGGTAAGGTAAGGGTGTATTTTGCCCAAAGGCAGGTCTGAACCTCCGCAGAGGTATGCCTGAGCCAGAGTTTATGTACTGTAGGGTGGCCAGTTCCTTTCCACTGCTCCATTCCCTTACCCCCCACCAACAGCGTGTGGCAACCCATCCAAATCTTGACCACTCCCAATGTTGCTTAACTTCAGAGATCTCACGGAATCCAGTGTTTCAACACGGCTGTGGCCATTGGCACTAAAATAGCATTCACTATTATTAAAATGTCACTCTTCTGGTCTTAAAAACTAATTCTACTGTTCTGAATCAATGTCATGGTAAAATGGGTCATTAAAACTGTTTGGACCAGTCAAACACTTGTGAAGTACAATCACATTGTACTAACTCTAGTTGTGAAGTGAATTGTGATGGCTCTCTGCTAGTTGTTGTTGTTTTTGATGTAGTTTTGACTAGGAGGAAACATCTCAAATTTTAATATCAGATTTCTATGGCTTATACAGATGTGAACTGGAGAATAACAAGTTTGGTCTATTGCATAAAGTGCAGTAGATGTAGGGCCTATAATGTTCCGTTGACTCCTCGTGGGCCTTCTTCACAATTCACAAATGTAAAGGTTGGATGTTTCTACCTAATCAATACTGTGTATAATGATAAATATATGTATTTATGTTCTAAAAATACATCACAGGACTAGTTTTGATCTATATAGATCATCTTCAGCTGATATATCATATATCATATTACTAATAACTGAAATAGCAATTGACTACTTCTTGTCACTCTTCTTGTCTTAAAATACTATAGTAAATTCACAATCTAATCCTTCTGTTATTCTAAATCATTGTCATAGTAAAATCACGTGCTGTATGCATTGCACCATCAACAAGGCCACGGGAAGCAGGGCCGCGAGGACTTGACGGAACATCATACATTTACTGTACGTCATGCAATAGACCAAACTTGTTATTCTACAGTTCACATCTATGTAAACCATAGAAATCCATTATTAAAATCTGAGATGTTTCCTCCTAGTCAAAACTACTTAAAAAGCAACAACAACTAGCAATGGGGCATCACACTTCACTTCACTTCACAATTAGAGGTAGTACAACGTGATTGTACTTCACAAGTGTTTGACTGGTACAAACAGTTTTAATGACCCATTTTACCATGACATTGATTCAGAACAATAGAAAGTTTGCGAATTTTTTTAAGACCAGAAGAGTGACATTTTAATATTGGTGAATGCTATTTTAGTTATTTGTAATATGATCTGCAGATGGATGATCTATATAGATCGAAACTAGTTCTGTAATGTATTTAAAAAAAAAACAACATATATTTATCATTGTATATAGTACTGATTAGGTGGAAACATCCAACCTTTGTAATTGAGAACTGGAGAGTTATCAATACGGGAAAATGAAACTAATATCATACAAGACGCCTGGAGGGATGTACATTACACATTCGTTACTGCACTACTCCCAAAATACATGTACATATATTCTTTCATACAGGGATATACATAATTAAATGTGTTCAACATGGCGTATGCATAAAATGTGCAAAACACCATGCTTTATAATCAGTGTGTTCTAGGAAAACAAAATACTGTAATTACTGGTTGCCATACAGTGCGAAGTGCAAAATGAAAGGCTGCTTTTTAGCTTAAGATGCTCAACTCTCCTATGAACAATTATGAAGCAGAATAATGCTGAATACTATTCAGCTTCTATACCAGTATCTCTTCTGTGGCAAAATTTCATGTTTTTATAAACTCAAATAAAGGAAAATAGGCTTCGATAACAAAAGCATCTCTATTAATGAACATGACAATTTTTGGTTCCTAAAAGAATGTTTAAAAAGTAGCACCTCCTCAAGCAACCATGATTCATACAAATTGATATACACACTAACAAATTACTGTGTCAATCCTTATGCCACGTCTTATGTAGCTGTATATTCCAGCCATTACTTGTAGATCAAAACAGGTAACTGGAGCCTGTCATTGATAGGCGTGCACAGCCGTAAGTCAGCAGCATGGAGAAGCACAAGCTGACTGAGGAGAAGAGACTTGCGCCTGCATGCACAGGTATTTCTAGCTCGGGCACTGCGCTTACTGCGAGCAGGATTTGACACCCATGTTTTAAGGGGAAGGAAACTGAGGGCTAAGAGATCTAGTCAGGGGAAGAGTTCAGGAGAAGAATCTGTGAGAAATCAGTGTGAGTCACTGCTGGCAGAACAGCAGAGGGAAGAAGATGAGCAGAGAAGTGTTACAGTGTTACAAAGGAGGATGGAGGTAAGAGGAATGGGAAAGATAGCAAAAGGTAATATAATGCTGAGGATAGGTTGAAAGAGTTGGAACAGGGTCATGAGAGAGAGAAAAGAGAGTGGAAAGTGGGCTCAGCAGCCATCAGGAAAGATAAGGGGAGACCAGGAGGGGAAGGGATATAATGAGGTGGGTGGGATTGAGATTCTGTTCAAGGGGGATTCCATAGTTAGGTATATAGGGAAAGTGTGTGGAGGAAAGGGAACCAGAGGAGTGCTGACAGGATTTACACTAAGTCCATAAAGTAGAAGGGAAGGAGGAGGGAAAAGGGAAGGTGGTCATTTTCCACACTGGTACTAACAACATAAGGCAAGCAGAGCAGGAATATGTACCAATAACAAACATAGCTGAAGAAGTGTGGGGTCTGGGTATGGCAGTGCAGGAGAAGTTTAAGGGAACAGAAATTGTAATCAATGGGATACTGTGTAGGAGGGGTATTGACTGAAGGATGATTGGGGATTTAAATGAGACTATGGATTGGGTATGTGGGAAACGGAGTAAGATTTGTAAATGCTAATAGTTTGTTTAGAAGGAATATAAGGAGGTGCAGGAACATTACTTCATCTATTCGGCGGATTCTCTCTCGCCCGGTCGCCTGTGCTGTGAGCCTGTCTCCCGCCAAGCACTTTGCCATATTATGGCCAGTGCATATTTTTGCACAAAATTTCTTGTACTTTATGAAGGTATTATGTATATACACATGCTCACATAATGAAAATGGCATTGGAACAACACACTGAGTACTAAACACATGAACACTTAACTAAACTGGACCTTATGCTGATAAAGCTCTCAGCAGACTACATAGGAGGAGAGCTTGTGGTGCTAAGAAGTGTATAATGGCAAATTACTTGGCAGGAGACAGGTTCGCAGCGCATGAAACCGAGCGAGTGAGAATCCCACTAATAGATAAAATAATGTCCCTGTATATTCAGGGATCCTGGGTGGTCGAGGGAGCAACTTAGTGCCGGCTTATGTAAACATTTTCTTATTACTTTAACTGTAAATCGGGGATAGAGACTGCCTTACCCTCTCGAGCTCCCCTTCAATTTGGATTTGAGGTGACTACGTTTTTATAACCGATTTTCTTCTCTTCATTAATGTGTTAAATTATTTTTCTTATACGAGTCACCTCTATAGTATGGGAATAGCCCCTGTGTATCGGCTTAGCACCACTTAGGTTTTAACAAGCTTTCATGTAGGAATGCAAGTATTCGCCTCCATTCAGCTTTGTATTTTGGGCCATTAACTTAACCCGTTTTGTTTTCCTTCCTGTGAAGGCCCAGTAGTTTGTGTACAAGGTATCCCTGTTCCATTATAAGTTGTGCCTTGATGGCAGTTTAGTGTAATCATCTGTTATTGCCTTTAATAGGCTTGGACAATTAAGAGCGGGTCAGCTCTTTCTGGTATTTTGAAAGGTGCCTCTAGGAGGCTTGACATTACGAGGTGGGAGCAAGTGCTCCATGTAATTAGGGGTTTTCTGCCCTTTGGTAATTTGTGGTTGTGAGCTGAGAACTCAGAATTTGTTAAACTTTGGGGCTCGTAGCCCAGAATTTGTAAAGACCCCTTAACTTGTGCTTTCGTTTGTAAAGTTGCATTGTACCTGATTTTTCTTTGTTATTTCACCTAGTGAAAATTGTTAAATCTTGTTATCAGTTGAAAATACACTGACTGACAGAGCAAATGCAACACCAAGAAGGAGTGGTTCGAAAGGGATGAAAGTTGGGGAAAAAACAGAGACGGCACGGACGAATAATTGATGTTTATTTCAAACCGATATGCAGGTTACACAATGCGCACGGCATCGACTCAGTAGGATGTAGGACCACCGCGAGCGGCGATGCACGCAGAAACACGTCGAGGTACAGAGTCAATAAGAGTGCGGATGGTGTCCTGAGGGATGGTTCTCCATTCTCTGTCAACCATTTGCCACAGTTGGTCGTCCGTACGAGGCTGGGGCAGAGTTTGCAAACTGCGTCCAATGAGATCCCACACGTGTTCGATTGGTGAGAGATCTGGAGAGTACGCTGGCCACGGAAGCATCTGTATACCTCGTAGAGCCTGTTGGGAGATGCGAGCAGTGTGTGGGCGGGCATTATCCTGCTGAAACAAAGCATTGGGCAGCCCCTGAAGGTACGGGAGTGCCACCGGCCGCAGCACATGCTGCACGTAGCGGTGGGCATTTAACGTGCCTTGAATACGCACTAGAGGTGACGTGGAATCATACGCAGTAGCGCCCCAAACCATGATGCCGCGTTGTCTAGCGGTAGGGCGCTCCACAGTTACTGCCGGATTTGACCTTTCTCCACGCCGACGCCACACTCGTCTGCGGTGACTATCATTGACAAAACAGAAGCGTGACTCATCGGAGAACACGACGTTCCGCCATTCCCTCATCCAAGTCGCTCTAGCCCGGCACCATGCCAGGCGTGCACATCTATGCTGTGGAGTCAATGGTAGTCTTCTGAGCAGACGCCGGGAGTGCAGGCCTCCTTCAACCAATCGACGGGAAATTGTTCTGGTCGATATTGGAACAGCCAGGGTGTCTTGCACATGCTGAAGAATGGCGGTTGACGTGGCGTGCGGGGCTGCCACCGCTTGGCGGCGGATGCGCCGATCCTCGCGTGCTGACGTCACTCGGGCTGCGCCTGGACCCCTCGCACGTGCCACATGTCCCTGCGCCAACCATCTTCGCCACAGGCGCTGCACCGTGGACACATCCCTATGGGTATCGGCTGCGATTTGACGAAGCGACCAACCTGCCCTTCTCAGCCTGATCACCATACCCCTCGTAAAGTCGTCTGTCTGCTGGAAATGCCTCCGTTGACGGCGGCCTGGCATTCTTAGCTATACACGTGTCCTGTGGCACACGACAACACGTTCTACAATGACTGTCGGCTGAGAAATCACGGTACGAAGTGGGCCATTTGCCAACGCCGTGTCCCATTTATCGTTCGCTACGTGCGCAGCACAGCGGCGCATTTCACATCATGAGCATACCTCAGTGACGTCAGTCTACCCTGCAATTGGCATAAAGTTCTGACCACTCCTTCTTGGTGTTGCATTTGCTCTGTCAGTCAGTGTATAACCTTTATTTAAATTTTAAATTCATCTTTTGGACTTGTAGTTAGACCCATTCGAGCCCGCACCTTCTTTCACCTCTGCTGATCCACCAAAACACGGTAATAATAATAATAATAATAATAATAATAATAATAATAATAATAATAATAATAATAATAATAATAATAATAATAATAATAATAATAATATAATGCGATATTGCCAGTTAAATGGTACATTTACGAGTCAAAATTTATTGTGGAGCATTTGCTAGAATTATTAAGTATGTGTGTTATATTATGAGAAGCGCATGTTGCTGTTTGTGATGATTTATTAATAATTATAATATTGTGACACTCAACAACCATGGAATTTTTGTTAGCCATACTAAATTTACTTGAAACTACATATTCTTCTGAATTATTTGAAAATGGATTGAAACATCGTTGATTAATGATTAGCATCATTCAAGTGATAATGTATGGATCTGATCACTAATCTTTAGATAGGTGATGGAATATAATTTGCTTAAAGTGAAAGCCATCCAGATGATTAATTGATATTAGTCACCCAATAATAAGAATAATGAATAAACGTAAAGTCTAGGAGAAGGATAAAATTTCATCTATAAATACAATCTTGTGTACCTTGTGCACATATGTGGGTGCATGGATGATTAGTTAGAAATATTCTCATCATGTCATTGCTCATGTGAAGTGTTATGAAAATGTGGATTGTGATTTGACCTCATGTTCATAATTCCATAATCTATTTGCGCATGCTCGATCTCCTGTGAGCATCTGGACTATGTCACCATAAATTTATTGATAGCCCTCGTATAAGATGGAAAGGAGAACCTATTATACAATATACATAATTAATGAAGAAATTTATTAGTAACTTCTTTCATTTTACTTCCTTTTTTTGTGTTTTAGTTCATTTTCATGGGACTGAATATCATGAAAAATTAAAAATTAAAATAATAATGTTATTTGCTTTACGTCCCACTAACTACTCTTTTACGGTTTTCGGAGACGCTGAGGTGCCGGAATTTTGTCCTGCAGGAGTTCTTTTACGTGCCAGTAAATGTACCGACACGAGGCTGACGTATTTGAGCACCTTCAAATACCACCGGACTGAGTCAGGATCGAACCTGCCAAGTTGGGGTCAGAAGGCCAGCGCCTTAACCATCTGAGCCACTCAGCCAGGCAAAACTTAAAATATGTATATATTTGGTTATAATGGACTCTGTTATGGAGAGTAAGAGAAGTAGAGGGAGACCAATACGATGATGGTTAGACTCAGTTTCTAACGATTTAAAGATAAGAGGTATAGAATTAAATGAGACCACAGCACTAGTTGCAAACAGAGGATTATGGTGACATTTAGCAAATTCACAGAGGCTTGCAGACTGAACACTGAATAATGAATAATAATAATGAATAATGATAATGTATGTATGTACATGTAAAACAAGGTCAGAGGATAGGTTTGATAGTGGTCATAAACAGTATGGGAAAGATGAAGTGTTAAAATACAACACAGAATGGTTTATATTACCACCATTCTTTATTTCTTCCTATTTTGTATTTGTCTATTTTTTTGTGCCTGTTTACTCATGCTTCATAACTGTCCATACATATGATCATATCACTGATCACCAACTGTGGTATTACATAAAGTTATCTCTACACAAGTTAACTGTTTTGTACGAAAACAACTTACCGCTGACTGGGCTACCTCCATTATCTGGGATCCTCCACTGCAGAGCCAAGCTACGAGTGGTGGTAGCAGGTACTGACAACACAGGGGGGCCAGGAGGAACCTGGACCATCACAACGTAGCTCACTTCATCTCTACCGAATACGTTCTCTGCTAGACATGTGTAGTTACCAGCATCCTCTGGTCTCAAGGGGCCTAATGCCAGACTTCCATCTGGTAGGATTCGTTGATGCCTATTACCAGAATTGCTGGCAATATTTGTTCCTGCTGGACCACGCCATGAGCGACTAGGAGCTGGAAGACCTACTGCGTGGCATGCTAGGACCACATTCTGACCAGCACCGGCCACAACTCTCCGTGAGAAGGAAGCTATTCTTGCAGGCACTGAAGAAAAAGTTTAATATAAAGATCCTCATCATTTCGCATTAAACCTGCTCATTGCAAATATAATCAACACCGCATGAAATAATATAGCAACATCATTAAGAAAAGTACTCTATTTTTACTTTATAAAATGATGTGAACTTAAAAAAATCCACAGTTCTAGCCTTTCAGGCAAGCAACTCAATGTTGAAATCATCCTAGGGGTATGAGCTATGAATTTTAGGTAAATAAAATATAATAAAATATGAGAATATATTCTTTATTTATTTCTAAACATTATAATCCTTTTCTTAATTATTATTATCTGGTCAATTAGATTAGCAGTTTGCCTTTTTCTACCACTATGAACGCTAATGTGAGGCAATGCATTTGTTTCACTTAAGCCCTTATATCTATATTCAGTATGGACATTTTGCAAGAAATAAAAAATGCCTGAGGGTATTGAACAAAGGATCACATTACAGAAATAATTATGTAAATAAGTTAATTTGGCTAGGATTTGCATCAAAAGGAAACGAGTAAAGAAACCAGGATTTTAGGCTGCTTTTTCCGGAACTGCATTTAGGCTGGAAGTGGTTTTCAAAATTTGTTTTTTAGTTTGATAGAGCTACCCAAGATTCACAATTTGAAACCTTTCTGGGCCCTTTAGCCCTTCAACTTTCAGCACAATTGAGGAAATTGCTTAATTTTATGTTTTTTGTAGTTGTTGCCCGCTAAGAAATGTTAATGCCTAGTAAATCAGTACTGAATATATACTGTTAAGAATTCATATTTATCTATAAGTAAAATGAAACTTCAAGTCATATATTGCAAGATAGAAACATAAACACAAAGAAAGCCATAGTGATACAGTCCATTAATGGGCCTTGACCAAATGGCTTGCAGATATTGAAGTGTCAAGCGGTCAGTGACATTTCAGCTCCCCAGTTAATATTTTTTTGTTCCAGCTCGTAATTTATGATTTACATGATTTTTGTGTTGATTTCCCAGTTTCAGTAGCTTTAACTTTGTTTTGGATACTTCCACCTAATCAACACTTACAAATTGTGTTATACAACTTTATTCTATCTCATTTCTGATAGAACTGTCTGGCTCCATGGCTAAATGGTTAGCGTGCTGGCCTTTGGTCACAGGGGTCCTGGGTTCGATTCCCGGCAGGGTTGGGAATTTTAATCATCATTGGTTAATTTCTCTGGCACGGGGGCTGGGTGTATGTGTCGTCTTCATCATCATTTCATCCTCATCACGACGCGCACATCGCCTAAGGGCGTCAAATCAAAAGACCTGCATCTGGCGAGCCGAACTTGTCCTCGGACACTCCCGGCACTAAAAGCCATACGCCATTTCATTTTTGATAGAACTAGTTCTGGTCTATTGTTTAGACCATCTTCAGCTACAGTAATAAACTTAAGAACCGTACATTACAAACTATAAACAATTATACAAATTCCATATTGTAAAGTTTAGATTCCTTTTCTTGGTGTTGTCTTCAAGAGTTAAAAAACACAATTTAAATGTCCATTTTGTAACATTAAAAAATCACTGTTGTTGTCCTGCAGATTTGTGAATATATTAAAATACAACTTCAAACCTTAATCTTCACTCAATGTTTTACACCAGTTTTAATAGTGATTCTTAAAGTTTTGTGTTACTCAATTATACCTTCAAATGAAAGTAGCTTCTTGATTTAAACTATAGCAGCGTATGAATTTGATACATACGTCAGTTTGTTTGTCTGACATTAACCTACCAACACACACAAGTTGAGTTTGCCAAACACTAGCATCTGTGTTGTGTTGTTCAGTGATCATGTCGAAGTTTGTGCCTGAGAAAGAACATTTGCGGTATGCATTGCTTTTCTTATTTAATCAAAAGAAAAAGGCCATGAAAAGTCATTGTTTGCTGGTAAGAACATATGGTGAAAAAGCTCCATCGATTAGAACATGTGAGACATGGTTTCGATAATTTAAACGTGGTAGACCACAAAAGTACGAAGACGAGCAATTTCAGGCATTACTGGATGATGACCCAACTCAAACTCAACAGCAATTGGCACAAGTATTAAATGTGTCACAAGAAACAATCAGCAGACATTTACGAGCAATGGGGAAGATCAGTAAATTTGGTAAAGTGGTTCCACACGATCTGAATGAATGGCAAATGGAAAGAAAATCACTTCTGTACCAAATTGTGATGGGTGACAAAAAAAAAAAAAAAAAAAATGGATTAATTTTGAAAACCCAAAGTGGAGAAAATCATGGCTGTCACCTGGCAAAGCTGGTCCTTCAACACCAAGGCCAAATCGCTTTGGCAAGAAGATCATGCTTTGTGTCTGGTGGGACCAGAGCGGTATTGTGTATTATGAACTCTTGAAGCCCGGTGAAACCATTAATGCACAATGCTATCACCAACAACTGATTAATTTAAATCATGCATTGATGGAAAGATGACTGGAATGGGCCAGAAGTGATTTTATTACACGACAATGCACTGTCTCACACAGCAAAACCAGTGAAAGACACCTTGAAATCACTTGGATGGGACATCCTTCTGCACCTGCTGTACTGCCCTGACCTGGTGCCATCTGACTATAACCTCTTTGAATCAATGGGGCACGTGCTTGCAGAGCAGCACTTCAACAATTTAGAGGAAATTGGAAAATGGCTTCATGAATGGTTTGTTGCAAAAGACAAGCATTTTTCTGGCACTGTATTCATAACTTACCTGAAAGATGGGTGAAGTGTGTAGAAGCCAATGGCCAATATTTCGAATAAACAAAACATGAATATCCCTTGAAAATGATGTGTTTTCTTCACCACAAAAACCAGAAAAAACTTATGAATACACCTGGTATGTCACACATGTGGACTTGAACCTGTTCTATGACCGGATGCCCTTTCAGAAGGCAACTTTATGCAGAGGGATGAAATCACTATTGCAGTTTTCTTTGGTGGTTGGTAATGTAATGTACTGTGTATGTATGAAGAGGACAGCATTGGGACAAACACAGACAACTTGTGAGAAGAATTAACCATACATGATTAAAATCCCCAACCTAGCCAGGAATTGAACCTGGAACCCTCTGAACTGAAGGCCTTGAGGCTGACCATTGAGGTGAGGAGCCAAATAAATGGAGACTATACATAATATATTTATGTACATTCATAGTTCTTCAGAAATAATTCATACAGAGCAGGATTAGCACTGATCTGAGGATCTCTGTAGGAACTTATAGTCAAATGATTTATTGTATGACAGATAAAGGTTCTCTCTTACAAACCCAGCAGCATTTCTACTCTCCAAGGCCTAAGCAGCTGTACAGGAGACATATGCATAGTTCTTGACCTTGCAAGGAGAGTGCACGTGTTTGACCTAGCATCAATAGCCAGTCTGCATCTCAGCTGTTAACATCTGAGACATTTATCATTGCAATGCCATATTTTCCTATGTAAAAGTCATTTGGGCTCAAAGGGTACGTGATGCATTTGTTCAGCAATTTCCTGGTGAAGTACCACCTTCACAAGCACACATGCACATAATTGTAAATTAATTTGAAACAAAAACATGCGCGCACACGAACAGTTTGAACAGAGGAAAAGCTGGATGAAATTGGTGCAAATCTTGAACGGTCACCAAATAAATCACTCACAAAATTAGCATAACAAGTAGGGGTTTCGGTTTCTTCTGCACACAGAGCTACAAAGCTGTTGTACATCAAACCGTACAGGTTTACATGGGCCCATTGTTTAAAGCCTGCTGATCCAGCCACATGAGTGAGATTGTGAGTGGTATCTTGCTTGACTGAATGATTGCTTATTCGACCCACAGCTTGTTTTCCTTTTGGATGAGGCCTGGTTTCATCTTAGTGGTCATGTGAACAGTCATAACTCTCGCTATTGGTGTGCAGAAAATCCTAATGTGTTTATGAAGTTCCTCATTATGAAGGATGACTCTTCCAGCATCTATATATATAAAATAAGTTTTTGTCTGCACATTGCTCAGAATTTAAAAAGGATGGTATTTCTGAATCGGTTGTGTCCATAGTAGCAAGGAAATGCACTTTTTAATTTTCCGTAATTTCTGTCTGTCTGTCTGTCTGTCTGTCTGTCTGTCTGTCTGTCTGTCTGTCTGTCTGTCTGTCTGTCTGTCTGTCTGTCTGTACATGCATCACGAGAAAATGGCTGAAGAGAATTTAACAAAAATCAGTATGTAAAGTCGGAAAATAAGCCACTACAATCTAGGCCATAAATAATCTTATTCACGTTGAGAGAAACGGTAGTTTAAGGGAAGGTCTAAAATTTAATTCTCAAATATTTATGTTATTAGGGGTCCTATCTTAATGAAAATCGGTATGCAAAGTCGGGAAATAAGTCTCTACAATCGAGGCAATAAATAATCTTATTCATGCTGAAAGAAATGGTAGTTTAAAGGAAGGCCTAAACTTAAATTCTCAAATTTTAATGTTATTAGTGGTCCTATCTTAATGAAAATTGGTGTGAAAAATTGTGAAATAAGTCGCTGCAATCTAGGCCATAAATAGCTTTATTCACAGTAAGTGGAATGGTTGTTTAGAGGAAGTCCTAACATGTAATTCTAAAATATTTGTGTTATTAGTGCTTCTATCGACAAATACTTCATTACTGAGGTTATATAGTATTAAATTTCCAATCATTTATGTCTTATACATTTTTACCGTACCGGCTATGATAACAGAGATAATCATGAATTTGGATTTTTTTTGCTAAGTCCATTTCAGCACCAAGTCACGAGAAAATGGGTAGACAGAATTTAATGAAAATTGTTATGTAAAGTCGGGAATAAGCAACTACAGTCTACGCTATAAATAATTTCATAAGATGCCCTAATATCACAAAGTCAAAAGAAAACTAAATGTGAAGACCTACAATACAGAAAGCTCATAACATTGAACAACAATAACATTACATTGACCATTGATTGTTGTGATGTGCTTTGTGTCTTCTGTTGCCAGTCATGTCCAATAGATGGGATTACTGCTGTATAGTGAGTATTTTTTTAATTTGCTTCACGTCGCACCGACACAGATAGGTGTTATGGCTACGATGTGATAGGAAAAGGGCTAGGAGTGGAAACGAAGCGGTCCTGGCGTTATTTTACGGTACGGTCCCAGTATTTGCCTGGTGTGAAAATGGGAGACCATAGAAAACCATCTTCAGGGCTGCCAACAGTGGTTTTCGAATCCACTATCTCCCGGATACAAGCTCACAGCTGCGTGCCCCAAACCACACGCCCAACTCGCCCGGTCGTACTGTGTGTAACAGCCTGCCTGAATATTGGCGAGAAGTAGCTGGGGAGTTAGATAATTTTCTTCTTAAGCATGCCATTCCTCTGGTACATATTATCTGCACACTTTATCTTGGTACATTTGTGTACGGGGTGAGGAGTAAGGAGGGAGCTGTCCCGGTATCGATAGTGCTGCCTGGTGCTGCCAACTGAATGAAAATGACATCTGAATTGAATCGAGAACATGATCGATCGATATGAAATTTCTAAACCGTTTTCATCTTAAGCCAACAACTATGTCACATACACATTATATAACATTATAAAACATTTCTCGATGTGAATCTTGTTCCTAGCATGAATTCTATACTTTGGCTTTGTTGTGTAAACAACAACAATACTAGTACGTAAAGTGTACGCCAGATGTCGCACAACGATGCTTAAGCGATTCATAGTTTGTGTTTCAAAGGTTGCCAGTGCGAATCTCGAAGATCGTCGAGGTCGATCGATTCAGCACTAGAGTGTAAATGCACCAAGATAAAGTGTGCGGATAATACTACTAGTACGTAACAAACTGGTTCATCATAGCATTCGAGCTATTCAATTGCTACCCTGAGGCACTGATTGGAATGAGCAGTGTGCATATTTAACATAATAATGGCAGAGGAGTGTTCACGGCTGTCTGCGGCCTGGTCATACCAGCAGTAGAACTTTGGACTGTTAGATCAGCATCATTGTATTGTTTGTTAAAAGTGAGAAAATGTGCGGTTTTTCATTTGAGCGAGTATTTTATATGATAACATTGCTTTTAACCCCTACATTCTTACCAACTTTTTTTTTTCTTTACGTCGCACCGACACAGATATGTCTTATGGCGACGATGGGATAGGAAAGGCCTAGGAATGGGAAGGAAGCGGCCGTGGCCTTAATTAAGGGACAGCCCCGGCATTTGCCTGGTGTGAAAATGGGAAACCGTGGAAAACCATCTTCAGGGCTGCCGACAGTGGGGCTCGAACCCACTATCTCCCGATTACTGTATACTGGCCGCACTTAAGCGACTGCACCTATCGAGCTCGGTACTGACGTTTTTGTGATGGCCTAAGATAACTAACAGTAGTTAGGGAAACCTCAAAGACAGTCTTTCTTAGAATCCTGAAGCAAAGCACGGGTACATCAGCTAGTCTTTTATAAGGTAAGATTTCACATAAGATAGTATACAAACTTAAGGCAGGGCGGCCGTGTACAACGTAAGTTGGGACGAGGCAGCTGCTGTAGCACCGAGTACAAACACCATGCGCTCGGTCTGGGTTTATAAGAGAGACCCTATACATCAGTATTTTCAGTTTTGTTATTCAAAGTGAGATCAGATGATTTTAATGTGATTCAACCCATTTAATGATAGTTCATTAATTAATTTTCATTATAAAACATTCAAAATGTGTGAATGAAATTCAAAGCTCCTAAAAGACAATATTTTATGTAGCCTATTATAAATTATTTTGATTTATAAGCTTATTTGTGGTTCATAGTAGCTTTGAAATATTCAAGTATTTGTACAGAATGTGTAAGCATAATAGTGTGTGTAACTTTTACCCACCTCTTGATACTGGAGACTGTGACAGCCTTGTACTGCCTGGTCCTTCACCAACCATAGTTGAAGCTGTGACCCAAAACTCATACCGTTGGAATTCCTTGAGCCGTCGAGCCTCATAGATCAATTCTCGATCCCCAAACACTGTCTCCTTTTGTACTTCCTAATGAGATTGGAGCAAAGTTAATTATCATTTGAATAGTTGTATAACACTAATTGATTTAACCATTAATGGAAACATATATAAAAATATTCACTAAGCATTTTCACACTGCAATAAAAAAAAAATGATAACTTGATTATTATAGGGTACATACATGAAAAAGAGAAATAAGTATATTCAACTCAGTTTAAAAAATTTACTCTAATATTGTCAAAGAAAAATTAATCAGGTATTATGAAAATGTGATTGGAAATGAACAACACGACTTTTGAAAGGGGCGCTCATGTGCTGATGTTTACTATACCTTGAAAGTCTTAGTAGAAAAACGCAGGGAATTTCACTTGGAATTTCACATATCATTTGTTGATTTTAAGAAAGCTTTGACCTAGTTAACAGGAATAGACTTCTTAATATCTTAGCAGAAGCTAACTGCTGGCACCAAGCATCACAAACTCAATGCTATTGTTTATATGCTTTTCACTAGATTTATGCTTCTTTTGCTTCATCATTCAAGTATTTTAGGTCTGTAATGCCAGTTAATATCGACACAAGATCACCAGCGTTCATAGCCAAAAACATGTAGCAAAAATAATTAATTTCTTATCTCGCATCCACACAACCAGTATGCATGCTTGTACAATGTGCAATTGAATTTTATGGTATAACCAGCTTTACGTTAGCAAGGATTCTGAACGTATGTAATATTTAAATCAGGTTTCAGAGGTTCTAGCTTTTTCAGTTTTAATGTAGGCCTACTGTCAAATAGTGTCCATAGAATTCATTTTCAAAAGCAGGAATAATTAACCACCCTAATATGTAAGTGTGGTTAGAATAAATATGAAAATTTAATAATAGAACATTCAAGACTTAAGTACTGTGAGCACAACTCACCAGCTTCAACTCTAGAGCACAACGCAATATTATTATTACCAAGCACAGATAAAGAAATCACGAGGATATCACTATCACCACAAGTGGTTCCAAACCACAATCACACTGGTAAATTAACAAACACTACTTTCCAAGCTTAATAGCATATAGAATAATCACATGAAGCATGAACACAAAGAAAGATCACAACTAAAGTGTACAACTACTGACCAGTACTACCGCACTCATTCAAGTCTTCCATGTGAAAATGAACTGTCTCTGCTGCCAACCCTCATAAAACGCAGGATACAAGCCAATTTTAATAAAAATTCCTGGTCTCAAATATTTCATTTCATTATAATTCTTTATTATGTTTCATCTTCAGATATAAATAATTAGGCCAACAAGGTCATGAATTATTTAATTTTATTATATGTAACCATGGAGATTTAGTTGATACACACTTGTAGAGCGGTTTATAGAAGACACCTTTACTGCTTCGGACTCTCCCTAACTTAAAGCCTCTTCCCACACATTTGAGCCCTCTGAAACCAACCACCAGTGCACTTTCCCCTTACATCTCACGTCCCTACATCCTTGGCTGGGAGCTCGGGAGTTCATAGCACTGTATCTTCAACCTGAAAACATTTACCAGCGAAAGTCAGCCACCTAAGTTTGATATTGCTGAGCAGTTTTCCTTATTACAGTAATGTAAATTTTTCTAGCATTATTCGAGTCCAAATTTTTACTTCAAATATCGAGAGAAATTTAAAAAGCCCTTTTCATTCTCTAGGGAGGACATTGCCTAGGAGTCCTTAAGAGCCTGTGAATCATCAACCTGTAAGGCTGTTTAGATCATAATGAACCTCCGTAAATTATACATGTTTACAGCAAAATCCCCATGAACATATGACAGTGCTAAAGGGATATAATGAGGTAAGAGACAAAGTAAGATGACCACTTATTTTCCTACAATTGTCAGTGAGATGCATTATAGTCATTAACTTATTTACATTCAGCATTTTATACCAATAAAAATAATTAATAGAAGACTGACTGACTGACTGACTGAATTTGAGTGCACAATTGGCAAAGCTTGTTTTTGTCATTACTGGGTCAGTTTTATTTGTTATTGTAGAAACCAACTGTCTGAATACTAGCAGAAGATGCAGCCTATATAGTTTATAACTTTGGAAATGGGCTTGCTCAACAGTGCTTCTGTGCTAACCCTCTTGCTGTATATAACTCCCTGCTAAAATTTGCAGCTGAAGTTTTCAGCCTGTACAGTTGTACTTCCGCTTGAAACAGTAATGACACCACATCTGACAGGACAGTTGATGAGAATTTTGTGATGCAGCATTGAGCATCACCATGCATATGATATAATAAAACATTTTCAATCTACTAAAAATAATTCACTGGAAACTTCTAGAAGTGTCCGCAACCTTTCATAAGAGTTAAAAGCATGGGCTTTTCACACAGTTTAACCTCTCAATTTTCAAAATTTTCAGAGTTGCATCATCTCAGTTTGTCCCTCCAAGAGTTTATAGTTTACAGCAATTCTCCCACTTTGATATCCCCAAAAATGGTCAGCTCATCTCTACTGCACTAAGCTGGCTCACTGCAATGTACAAAATAATACAAGTATTTTGTATCATGTTTCTAATTGGGATAATAATTAATGGAGTACAAGATGAATCAACATAATTGTCTTTAAAGGTCATGACAAGAAAGGCTTCATTATCAATCTGACCATCTGATTTGAGCACCATGTCGGCCAGCCTACAGAAGTCCACCTTGAAATGCTGGACATTTATGCGCCCACAATACCGTTCCAAAAAAACAAATACCAGCTGAAAGAAGTAGAGATTATTGGCCCATTGGTTGGTGTTTGTGGTACAATACCTGCCTTCTTCAAGGAATATTTGAAGAAATTTGAGCTGCCTATGAGCAGCATTGAAAGAATAGGTATCACAACCATATGTGGATCTGTACACATGTTGAGATCTCATTTGTTTGGATCTCCATAATTAAAAAAAGTAATATTGCCGCTATTTATTTCTATATGATAACAATAATTTCTGTATCCTGATATGCTTTACTTTGTCTATTGTGCCAAACCATAATTGCGGGAAGTCATTGATTTGTTCAATAAATTTATAACTAAAATTCAAAGAATTCAAGAATCTCTATTTCAAAGGTCACCAGTCAATTTTGTTATTGTTCAAGTAGTTCCCTCTGTGGATCAGTTGTAGAATGTCAGCAAGATTGACAGGTTCAAACCTGGCAGAGGTAGAGTTAAACGAATCATTGAAATTGATAAATGGGCAGCCTAAAAGGTGTTGAATTAAAATGCCTGCACTCTGTAAGTGAGGCCATATGAGTATTACTATTACAGTAGAATCTCAGTAATTCAAGGTGGACGGGACCAAGACTACCTCAAACTACAGAAAAAAAACCTCAAACATGAAATCACACTAAAGAGCCTGCATATATATGAAAAACTTTAGTTATATTCAACATTGCAGCACAGTAGTTGAGGAGAAAAGAAACAACCATACATATTGCCGTATAATAAAAGAAAATGTCAAGTGTCTTTTTAAAATAAAAAAAGATACTTTTACAGAATGCATGAATTTTTAATACCAATATAAATGGTCCGTTACTGGACATTATCAATTTTCCAGCTAACTCATTCCTGGTTCCCAGCGTTTCACCTCGGTGTGCTAAGTTAGGGTCATCAGTTGGTAAATAGCACACCCACCAAGACGCATGATTAGCGCAAACCGTGGAGGCCACTGCATAGGCTACTTGAAGCCACCGGCAGTGCCAATGCACTTAAGAGACTTTGTCTCATTTCCAAAAATTGATGCCTGCCTGGCCATCAGATGATATAGATGTTGATTCTCATAGGGAACCTGAAATATTTGTCCTGAATGTGTCAATGAGTAAATGAGGGAAAGGTAAAGATTCGGGTAAGAGTGGCATTGTCAACAGCGAATCCACTTCAAACTCATTGTACTAAATCAATACCTAAATAGGGAACAGCTGAAATAAAGGTTTGTAATTGCTGTTGCCCCTCAAAAAGATATTTGTCCCCAAGGTAGAGCATATCCTATAAAAGCTGTTCCTATTACTAGAAATAAAATTTACTCATTTATAAATTTATAAATTTACTTATTTGGGACAAATATTTCAGGTTCCCTATGGGAATCAACATCTATATCATCTGCATGGATTTTCACGAAACTTTGTGGAATGTCACCTAGATAAAAGTAGAAATATCACAAACATTTCTTTCATATACAATTAATAGTTTTTCCAAAATAATTTTTTCTTTAGAAATTTTTAATTCCAATTTTTTCATTAATTTAATTAACATGTTAATGTATATTTGTAATTAGGTAGATAATACTTCTTTCAAAAGCACTACATATTTTTTTTCTGTACATATTTTATATAAGGAGATATATCGTACTAAAGTTTGTGTAATTTTTACGCTCTAAAAGTTTGGACTCAAAAATCAGTACTACTTGAAAAAATTCTGCAATAAAAAATTCCATACACAGGTTTCTTAATATAGCTGTGATACATATACCATACAAATTTTGTTACATCTGGCAGGATATTATGGGAGAAAAATGGGATTTAAGTATAAAATTACAATTGGCAAACAAAGCATTATTACAGTGATAAATTGTTTGAATATTCAGTGGAATAACTTTATGACAAAGAAAAAGAAACTCAATCCTTTCAATTTCAATCATAAAAATAATTTCACCAAAATGACCAAAATGTTACAGCAGTTTGTGGATCGGGGTCATCTCAGGCTGTTGTTCGACATAACACCTAGCTGCCTCTAGTGCTGTGAGCCCCTCGCTATGGCTCATCAGCTGCACAGTATCTGTGACATCCTCGTTACTTTCACATGCACTCATCATTTGTATGATAGAGGCTTCTGTAATTTCCAGCTGTTCATCACTTTTTATCCACTCTACGATGTCCATCTTGCAGGAACTTTCACAACCTGGAAGTCTTTTAAGAAGGTTAGACAGTGGTTGATCATCTTCATTGTTGTTCTCATCACTTTCTGCACTCTCATTCTTCAAATTTCTTTTCCAGGACATAACTCCTGACGGAGTGAGTTGGCCATGGGGTTAAGGGTGCGCAGCTGTGGGCTACAATTCAGGAGATAATGGGTTTAAACCCCGCTGTCAGCATCCCTGAAGACAGTTTTCCATGGTTTCCAGTTTTCACACCAGGCCGCTTCCTTCCCACTTCTAGCCTTCCCTATCCCATCATCACCATAAGACCTATCTGTGTCGGTGTGACATAAAAGCAACTTGTAAAAAATAAATAAAAACTAACTCCCATGTATTGTGTTCAGCTTTCAGTTTGTAAAAGGTACTTGTCCACTGAAAACTGAAAATTTATTATCTTTATTAATTCAGTGGAAATATCAAGATTCAAAACACCAAGGCTCTACTTATTATCATTCAAGTTTAATGGTATCTGACATTTTGAAAATCATTTGTACCCTTGTATTCAATCTGCTAATGAATTTTAAACTTTTATTTCTTGTACTGATTGCTTCATGAGGCACCATGCTTCAGACTAAACAAGAAAGCTAATTCATGTAGGCATATAAACCCTATGTAATTACTTTCATAATTAATATATAAAGTTATTCATTATTATGAATACAATACCTTGTTTCCATGTTGCTGGATGGATTGGATGTAAACATGATATTTAATGATATTGCCATTTGGTTCCAATGGTCTAGTCCATGCAACCAGTATACTGTCTGAAGTCATCACAAGAGTTTTGATTTGCTCTGGTGGACCAGGCACTGAAGAGAGAAAGACCCAGTTTCTCAATAAGAATCTATCCAACATTCTTAAATAATTTAAAATAATTCTTTAACATATTGTAATAAAGGACATGAAGAGTGATTTCTGTACCTAAAATTTCTGAATGTAAAAATATAAATTTTCAGTTGTTTGAACACTTTATAATACAAGTAAAATGTAGGGCATAAAACTGAATTAAAAAAATGAAATACAAGATGACAAGTTTCATTGAATCAGCTGTATATCTTCAGGTTTCTCATATCACATCAAATAAAAATAAAACCCTTCTGAAAATATATAAAAGTACTATATACTGATAAACTTAGGAATAGTATGTGTCACAATATTAGGAAGGAGAAGTGAATTATTAAAATGTTTCAAGCCAAATGGAGTGTGGGGTAGGATGTTTTCCAACCGTACCTGTATGCCGTCTCCCCTATTTTAGCCTTGACAGAACTCTGATGATCAATCACTTGCTTGCCCTTTGAATGATCAATAGTCCCTAAAGGCAAGGTGAAGGTCATCTCCATACAGGCCATGAAGGCTCTTGGAGGAATGGAAGGTAAAGGCTTCCACTTTCTATAACTTAAGTACTAAGTGGGATAGACTGGTTAGCCCTATGGCTGGCACCCTTTGCTCCCA
Source organism: Anabrus simplex (assembly GCF_040414725.1). Lineage (NCBI taxonomy): Eukaryota > Metazoa > Arthropoda > Insecta > Orthoptera > Tettigoniidae > Anabrus > Anabrus simplex. The sequence continues at coordinate 48,433,028 of NC_090268.1, forward strand.
AGAATTAATCTGGTGCTCACTTTTGTTGCAGGCTGATTTAACCTCAGAGCCATGTGCTGCTCCAGAAGTATGAATCTTGTTTCTTAAAATTTTGACTTCTTGCCAATGAATCAAATCCACATCCTTCTGGTGAACTGAGCATGCCTTTACTGTCTCAGCCAGGCATCCCCTCTCACTAAATGCACATGAATCTATTTAAGGCCAACAGTGAAGGATGTGGCAGAAAATGGGAACCATCACATTAAATATCCTAGTGATATTCACTGCTGAAGGTCAAGAAGATCTCAAGAAAGAGGTACAACAGTTTAGAACAGGGGTTTCCAATTTGTAAGGGCTCAAGAGCCATATTGGAAATCTTAGTCATGATCGCGGACTACACCTGAATTTTCGTAAAATTCTGCAAACGGTACAGAAGTATCATTATGAAATAATATCCATAGTCCAACTGAAATGAAGGTTTAATACCTAATTTTAATTGTTTGAAACATTTTTTTTACAGCTGCATTAAAAGAGTGAAATTCTGGTGTTGGTGTGCATGCTGAGTGCACATAAAGTAAGAGCAACATGGGGACATTCACTTCGCACTGAACAATAGATCATTACATCTGATGGACCAAAGTAGATCAGTGAAGGACAAGATTACATTGAAATACAAAGTAATGCATAGTGGAATCTGGAGGAGAATCAGGAGAGCAAAGTCAGAGTACAAGAAGGAACACTGAGCTCTTTTATAATCCTGTGAGACTGAGTGAGTTAACAGTGCTGTTAAGGGCGCACAGCTGTGAGCTTGCATTTGGGAGATAATGGGTTCGAACCCCACTGTTGGTAGCCCTGAAGATGGTTTTCTGTGGTTTTCCATTTTCAGATCAGGCAAATGCCTTAATTAAAGCCATGGCTGCTTCCTTCCCACTCCTAGCCCTTTCCTCACCCATTATCACTGCAATGTAAAGTAAATTTAAAAATAAATAAATAAATATAAAACTGGAAAATATGACAACTGAACTTGAAGAAAAATATGATTAGCTGAAAAGAATATACATCAAATTTATTTAAAGATTATAAGATTATTCTATCTTTACAATTGATACCAATAACTGAATGGAGTGGGTATGTGTGTTAATGTGCTACAGCTATTTCCATAATAACAAGAATAGATGTAACATAAATGCAGCCATAATGTGAGTGATGAGCTCTATCTTTTATAAGCAAAGCATTTCTGAGCATTGCTTTATTAAGAATTTTTTTTTCATGTCCACTATCACATCAGAAAATTAGGAATAGTTATTCTGATACATCCTGTATATCTTCAACTCCTGATAAAATAGCATAGTGGACCTCAGGATACAATTGGAAAGATCTGTATCAGAATTGTATACCACATGGTTTCCAATAATCCCAGAAAACAGGCCCTAATCTCATACTTAAGATTTCTTTCAAGGATGCCTTATACAGTATATAACAATTAGCGGTATTTCTAAATGTCTATGTAAAAGAGACAACAAATTGCTAGGGTACTTTAATGAGAGATCTGTCATTATGTAAAGTTTTCTTAAAGTTTTATGTCTGAATTCAGGTTTTAGCAAGAGCTGTATCCAGTAATATAGTGTAGGTAGCCTTTGGATACCATTACTGCCCTTTTCATTTTTTTATCTCACCCTGACAATGAATGCATGTATGAAATCTTACCATCTTCTTCTGTTGTACAATGCACAGGAGCTGAGCGAACACCTTCCCCTGCTGATGTGTACGCCAATACTCTTACACTGTAGTTGGTATATTTGGCAAGCCCATGAAGATTTGTCTCCAAATTTGTTGTCTTCTTAATTTCTACATCTCCAGAGCCACCTAAATAAAAATTAGAGCTTAAATATTTGATGTAACCAACATGATTTGTTTACAAAACATTTTCTAAGGTGGGATAAAACATAAAATGCCAATGCATTTTTCTATTCTATATGAATGAATTCCAGTTTAGATGCCTACAAACAAAGCAGGTCAGTTCTATAATTTAATAATGATCATTAATCTTATATTATATTTGACAGTTTTTCCTGATTAATTTTCTGGTGAATTAAAACAATCAGGTTGGTTTGAGAATGACACACCTGTAACTAGTAAATTAGTGACAAATTCACACTGCTTCTGTGTATAAGGGTAGTAAAGAAAATATTGGCAACAAGGCTGAGACAATGTTACAACGCCATGTATTTCACTAACAGACACTGAAGGGCAGCAGTTGGAGTTTGTGTCATTGTGAAGAATGTCTGAAGCAGTTGGTGTAGTGAATATTGTTGTCTGTGCAAGCAGTTGAAGTAGGCAATGTGTTCTATACTGACCTAACACATGATTGCAAAGGTAGAACAGCATTTGTGAATCAAAATACAGGTGGCCTGTGGCAATATCATAAATGTGGGAATGTCTTCAAGTTCATATGAAGCCTGTGGCAATGATACATTATCCTATCAGACTATTGCATGGCGGGTAAGTACATTCCTTGAGGGTCAGAATATGTCTGTGGATTTCCGATAACTAGGTAGAATAGTACGCTGTAGCTGGTGTCCATCTTGACAGATATCGCAATGAAGAGGATACCATTCTATGGTGTATTGTGGCCATTGATGACTGAGTGGAGTGGCCATGTGTGTTAACATGCTATGGCTATGGAGCCAAGCTCTGCTTTTGAGAGAAGAGTGGGTTCAAACACCACCATTGGCTGTCCTGAGAATGGTTTCCTCTGGTTCCTCATTTTCATTTCCAGGCAAATGTTGGGAGAGTTTCTATTCATAGGACACAGCTGATTCCTTCCACCTTATTACTCAATTTCATTCACCGTCATTGCTTTCATTTTCATCAGCTCCTCAACTGAGGTTACTATTTATAAACTTCATGTTTGTTCCATATTGACTTAATCAATAGCTGAGGGAGGTCTATATTGGACTGAAACATGTACTATTTTATTTGTATATTTTAATTAGAATTGAAATTGTAATGTATTGAATATGCATAAAATGAATTTCATTATAGCCTGTATTGTCGTACGTATACTTAAAAGGTACGGTCAAATGTTCCACCTTTACAATACTAAATTTTTATTTATTTACTTATTTAAATAACATTAAAAAAAATAACGGAACATGTTTCATCTGTCTTGTAGACATCACCATCCGAAAAGTTTTAAGATTAAGAACAAAGGACAAGGACAAAAACATATTAAAAATAATTCGGACTGCCGAATGCATCAGTTAAAATATGCTGGAATGTTCTGAGCACAACACTTGAATACTGTTAAAAGTGAATATTAAAATATTGAACACATGAGATGGTTCAATAAAATTGGTAATCGTGTCCTTCTTAATATGATGATGCTGTGTTGACATACAGTTTGCCGATGCGTCGATAGAAACTCGGTGATATGGAGCACAATATTTAGTCCCAGTAGAATGAAGATAATTGTTAAACATATGTTAAACATGAGTGAGGGTTGCAGTAAAATGATATTGAGAGAAGGGTGCAGGGCTGGGGGGAGAGGGGAGTGGTGGTGAGTTGGAAAGATGGGGGTGGGTTATAGAAGTTCTCCCTCCTCCCATTCCACCTTCACTCCTCCCATCCTCGCAAACACAGCTGAGCCAACAATAGACATGATCATAAGAACGGGACCCTTAACTTTAAGAAGGTCAAGCCTTTTCGAGAGGACAACCACTTAATAAGTAACTTTATAGTTTCTTCACAAAAATTTATTTTTTAGTTTTTACTTATCAGCCTAAGTTTCTCATACAACCTCATTTTTTCCATTACAGATTAGAACTTCATTGATAGTTTCCACTATGGTCACATACAGTTTACCAGGCATCTGTTATCTTGTCTAACACAGCTTCTCAATTTTTTCGCTGCCCTCCTGACTAATTATCAATACGGCAAACACACTCAGCAAACATTGGAAACAATAATTGAGAACGAGACTGCTCAGGCCTTTTGAGAGTGCTACTATTCTAAAATTTTGAACTTCATTGGCGGTTTTCCATCATGTGTCACATACATTTCACCTGGCACGTGTTTCCTCTCAAACTTAGATTCTCAAGTTTTTCACTCCCTTCTTAACTATTCGTAACCGTGACTCTACAAAGACAGGTTGTCAATCTGAATTTTTAACACAGTGAATTCGTCCTGTTTTTTAATAGTATCACACTGTAAAATTTTTAGACTGAGGTCCACAACCTCACTATATACACTTATTGTTTATTTCCATCTTATCTCATTTGTTTTGATACTTTTCTTCATAGATTTCAACACACTTTTTAGCTTCAATTATGTAAAAATGTTAATTTTTTTTCACTGAAGATGTCTCAAACACGTTGATTGTTACTCCACCTAATGATGGAAATGTGTACATATTGCATTGTTTTTTATTTCTGTCATGTTTCCTTTGTTTTTCATTTATTTCTTCGTTATGTTATTAACAGATTTTTAGCTTCTATCATGTAAATAACTGTAACCCCCTTTTTTCACTGAAGATGGCTCAAATGAGTTAAAACATGTTTGATTATTATCACTCCATCTAATGATGGAGATTTGTATGTATTGAATAGGAGGACATATTAAATTTTTAATTGTAAAGTGTAAATCGTCAATACGGTACGGAATGATTCTAATATCTTGCTTGCACCTTGCGGGACAATGCACACTGTCATGTGGCAGAAGCAGTGAGTACTGTGTTACACAGGTGACATTAAGTGGTCTTGGAACATTCCCCTTATTTCCCTGACACGAGTCCTTGTAAACATTAATTTGTTCCTTTGGTTTAAAAAACCTATCTGAGGCACCAAGTCCACCTCACTGATGGCATCCTATGGCTGCCACACATTTGGCAGAAAGTCCAGAACTTTACTGGTCATAATATTGAAGGGATGCAATGTACTTTTGTTACCACAATTTTATTTACAACCCTTGTACAAAATATATTTTAGTTAGATAAAATAGGATTTTGAAGGAAGAATGTGTGTATTACTTAGGAAATTATGATAAGAACAATATTGAAAAAGTACATTGTGGAATAGTTACATAGAAACAGGTTATTCAAAATATATTTTTCTTTCAAAACTGCCATTTTAAATTCATGGTTGATGGTTGAGACAATTGTATATTCAGTACCTTGCTTTCTGTTAACATTCCTGTAGAACACCTTATAGCCTTCAATAACTCCATTTCGATTCTCAGGAGGAGGAGGATCCCAGCGGACCCGGACACTCTGGGGAGACAGTGCAGAGCATCGTAAATCTTGAGGAGGCATGTCTGGAACTAAAAACAAAGTTTCAAGGTTAATTTTAGTAAACTTCTATGTGGAACAAAACCATGCAAATCTAGCATGATTATTGTTTAATATTTGGGAGCTTAACATCAAGATCATCAGACATGTATGAGAAGAGGAGAGTAATTTTATCTGACAAGGGACACATCAAAATGACCACTCTGATGGTATTTTAATTTTTTAAAGTCACACTGACACAAATAGACCATATGGTGATGATGGGACAGGAAAGTATTTGGAATGGGAAGGAACTGATTGTGGAATTTCCATGGTTTCCCATTTTCACATCAGGAAAATGCTGGGGATGTACCTTAATTAAGGACACAGTTGCTTACTTCCCATTCCTAGGCCTTTCCTATCCCATGGGAATCAACATCTATATCATCTGATGGCCAAGCAGGCATCAATTTTTGATAATGAGACAAAGTCTCTTAGTGCATTGGCACTGCCGGTGGCTCCAGTTAGCCTACGCAGTAGCCTCCACGGTATGCACTAGCCAGCGTATTGGTAGGTGTGCTAGGTACCAACTGATGAGCCCACCCTAGCACACGAGGGCGAAATGCTGGCAACCAAGAATGAGTTAGCTGGAAAATTTATAATGTCCAATAACGGACCATTTATATTGGTATTATAAATTTACTCATTCAGGACAAATATTTCAGATTCCCTATGGGAATCAACATCTATATCATCTGATGGCCAAGCAGGCATCAATTTTTGATAATGAGACAAAGTCTCTTAGTGCATTGGCACTGCCGGTGGCTCCAGTTAGCCTACGCAGTGGCCTCCACGGTATGCACTAGCCAGCGTATTGGTAGGTGTGCTAGGTACCAACTGATGAGCCCACCCTAGCACATGAGGGCGAAATGCTGGCAACCAAGAATGAGTTAGCTGGAAAATTTATAATGTCCAATAACGGACCATTTATATTGGTATTATAAATTTACTCATTCAGGACAAATATTTCAGATTCCCTATGGGAATCAACATCTATATCATTCAGGAAATCTGTTAGGAATGTACAGGTTTTCCGGGGATTTTTCAATGATACAGACCACTATCTGATCTGTAGTGAACTAAGTATCTCTAGAACTAGGATAGAGAAAGTGTAATCTGTGTGCAAATGAATAAGGGTACAAATGAAATGTCATAGGCTTTTAGTGCTGGGAGTGTCCGAGGACATGTTCGACTTGCCATGTTCAGGTCTTCTGATTTCACACCTGTAGGCGACCTGCGCATTGTGATGAAATGATGATGAAGACGACACATACACCCAGCCCCAATGCCAGCGAAATTAACCAATGATGGTTAAAATTCCAACCCTGACAGGAATCAAACCCAGGACCCCTGTGACCAAAGGCCAGCACACTAACCATTTAGCTGTGGAGCTGGACAATAATGGTAGAAACATCTCCAGGATGAGGAAATTAGGCAGAAGTACACAGATATGATTAATGAGATGTTCCTAACAGTGGACAGTAAGCAGGTTCAGGATATAGCAAGAGATACAGGGATACTGTAGAAGAAACAGCAAGGGATTGCCTAGGAGCAACTGTGTGTAAAGGTAGGAAAAAGCGAACATCTTGGTGGAATGATGATGTGAGAGCACCTTGTAAACATAAAAAGAAGGCATATCAGAAATGGCTTCAAACAAGGGATGATGCAGACAGGGAACTGTATTAGATAAAAGAAACAGAGCAAAACAAATAGTTGTTTAATCCAAAAACAAGTCATGGGATTTTGGTAATAACCTGGAAAGGCTAGGTCAAGCAGCAGGGAAATCTTTCTGGACAGTAATAAAGAATCTTAGGAAGGGAGGGGAAAAAGGAAATGGACAGTGTTTTGGGTAATTCAGGTGAACTCATAAAAGATCCCAAGGAATTCCTGGACAGGTAGAGGGAATATTTTGAAAATCTTCTCAACATAAAAGGAAATCTTCCTGGTGGTGTTGCAAACAGCCAAGTTCATGGGGAGGAGGAAAATGATGTTGGTGAAATTATGCTTGAGGAGGTGGAAATGATGGTAAATAAACTCCATTCTCATAAAGCAGAAGGAACAGATGAAATTAAACCTGAAATGGTGAAGTATAGAGGGAAGGCAGGGATGAAATGGCTTCATAGAGCAGTAAGATTAGCATGGAGTGTTAGTAAGGTACCTTCAGATTGGAAAAAGCAATAACTGTACCTATCTACAAGCAAGGGAACAGGAAGGATTGCACAATTATCAAGGTATCTCATTGATTAGTATAGCAGGCAAAGTATTCACTGGCATCTTGGAAGGGAGTGTGCGATCAGTCGTTGAGAGGAAGTTGGATGAAAACCAGTGTAGTTTCAGACCACAGAGGGGCTGGCAGATTTTCAGTATGCACCAGGTAATTGACAAATGCTATGGGAGGAATAGACAGTTATGTTTATGTTTTGTAGATCTAGAGAAAGCATATGGAAGGGTACCAAGGGAAAAGATGTTCGTCATACTTGGGGCGTATGGGATTAAGGGTAGATTATTAAAATCAATCAAAGGCTATTATGCTGACAATTGAGCTGAAGTGAGATTTGATGGTAGAATGAGTTCTTGGTTCAGGGTACTTACAGGGGTTAGACAAGGCTGTAATCTTTCACCTTTCTTGTTCGTAGTTTACATGGATCATCATCATTAAGGGGCAGGGAGGAATTCAGTTAGGTGGAAATATAGTAAGCAGTCTGGCCTATGCTGATGACTTGGTCTTAATGGCAGATTGTGCTGAAAGCCTGCTGTCTAATATCTTGGAACTTGAAAATAGGTGCAATGAGTATGGTATGAAAATTAGCCTTTCGAAGACTAGGTAAGAAATCCAAGAGAATTGAATGTTAGATTCGTGATACAAAGCTGGAACAGGTAGATAATTTCAAGTATTTAGGATACTCCCAGGATGATAGTATAGTAAGTGAGATTGAATCAAGGTGCAGTAAAGCTAATGCAGTGAGCTCGCAGTTGTGATCAACAGTATTCTGTAAGAAGGAGGTCAGCTCCTGGATGAAACTATCTTTACATCAGTCTGTTTTCAGACCAACTTTGCTTTATGGGAGTGAAAGCTGGGTGGATTTGGGATATCTAAATTCTCTAATCCTAAATAATTAGGACGGATGAAAGATTGAATGACTTTTCCTTTTGTTGGAATTGTTGACGACTCCTTTGTTGTTGTAGCAATGTTTTTGATATTAAGGTGTTTAAAAATTATTCAAGAGTTGCCAATGTAGAATTAAGCACATAATGTAAATTCCCTTCTGAAAAAGCTGGGAAGCAGTAATAAGCTCGTCAGAGGCTAAGAGGGAATGGATATACATGAACTGGGATTGAGAAGAAGAGAGTCTGTTGTGTACTTTGTTGAGTGTAAAAGTCTTACAATATTTTAAGTTATTTATTGAGCATCATGTAAAGATATATACATGTTATGTACACAATAGAAGCAAGATGCAGTGAAATCATAATATCACAAATTCATATTAAAATCCACTGGACAGTTTCATTAGATGTGAGATGAGGATCTGTCACAGTTCTCTGGAAAGTTCAAAGATAATATTATGTTGACCTGTCTGTAACTGCTTGCCAATTGCTCACAAAGAAGAGATGAAACATGTCCCCTTTTATTTTTAAAATAAAGTAAAAAAGGAATAATATTGTACAGTATTGTAAAGGTGGAGTCACTCAATCATTAAGACCTTCTATCTTGTCGAGGCTGACAATACTTATGAAATTTATTTCTTGTCAGGCACCTGAAGTCACTGACGTACTGAATTGTATTGGTTCTATCATTCTACTGGATATTGAGGAGTAATTGCTTGATGGAGTCCCCTTATTCTTCTTCTGTGAATGGGAGTAATTTCAAAATGTTCACCAATTGGAAGGAATTCCTGTGAATCATCATCAGGAAAAGTTTTGAAAGTGCTGGAGAACTTCCGATTTGGGCACAAATGCTAAATCACACATAATTTTTCCCTCTAATTTATTGATTGTTACCAGCTGAGCTATCCATCATTAATGGGAAGACACATATTCTTCACAACACAGCTGAAATAGATATGCATTTAGAACATACCACGTAGATGCTGAAGTGAGGAAACATCAGGATCATTGAAGACCCCCTGTTGATGGACTCCTAATGCCGGTCAGAATAATATTCATCACCCCATATGTGTTTAGTTAATCAAAACTCACAAATACCATTTTCAATTTTGTTTGCCTTTCACATATGGTGGGCACCACTTCAGAGACCCCCATAGTCCATGTGACTTTTAACAAAGGTGGAACACTCAGTGGCATTGGACCTTCAATTAATACAGGCATGAGAGCTGTCAATTTCAAGTGAAATACATGTTATATAATGTTGTGACGATCATTTCGTGACTGACCATTTTAAATGGGATTTCTTTTCACTTCAGGTTCCTTTTACCTGTAATAGAAATGTTGGATCAGGAGTATTTAGATATGTAACATACAGAGTTCTTTTATGGTGGTGGTGGTGGTGGAGATTATTTTTTTAAAAGGAAGTACAACTAGGCAACGATCCTAAGTTCTTTAATGTAATCATATATATCAAGGTTGTCCAGTGAAATTGCTTGGAAAGATAGCTCTCTTGTTCCAGTTTATGATATCTAGAAGGTGAAAGTATCTCTCAGCAAGAAATGTCTTCCCAGAACTGATCAGACGGTTGACAAAATAAATATCAGTAGTTCATCCCGCCTTGCCTTAACATAATTTAATAAGAATAGAAAGAGACAGGTATTTTCTTTACAAGAGTCTTTCGTTCTTTGGAAAGACACATTTGTCACATTCCTCCCATGCCAGCAACATGACTACGGTGTCCGATATTGACTGGTTATAGTGGCCTCAATGCTGATCTTGTGGATCATTACATGAAATAAACTTTATCGTACATCTTTTGCTTATAGATTATTTCTATTTTTAGGCCAACTTCATTACTGTGGCACAATCCCCAAAGCAACTTATGATGATAATAATGTTATTTGTTTTTACGTCTCTCTAACTACCTTTTATGGTTTTCGGAGACACCGTAGTGCCAGAATTTAGTCACGCAGGAGTTCTTTTAGGTGCCAGTAAATCTACCGACACAAGGCTGACATATTTGAGCACTTTCAAATACCACTGGACTGAGCCAGGATTAAACCTGCCATGTTGGGGTCAGAAGGCCAGCTACTCAACTGTCTGAGGCACTCAGCCCGGCAAGCAACTTATGCAGTTCAACTCAAATATTCTCCCTCCTTGTAAATTTTGTTTACAAAGCAACCAAGGCTTGCAAGAGTCTGTGCACATTACAGACAATTACACAGCAGTAAACAATGAGTGCATCAAGTATTTATTCATCACACAGACAGACTCACCTAAGATTTTCATCTGTGCTATTTCTTTCTTCCTTCTTTCTTAATCCGTTTACCCTCTAGGGTTGGTTTTTCCTTAGACTCAGTGAGGGATCCCACTTCTACTGCCTCAATGGCAGTGTCCTAGAGTGTGAGATTTTGGGTCAGGGGATACAACTTGAGAGGAGGACCAGTACCTCGCCCACACGGCCTCATCTACTATGCTGAAAGTGGCCTTGTAGGGGGATGGGAAGATTGAAAGGGATAGACAGGGAAGAGCAAGGAAACGACCGTGGCCTTAAGTTAGGTACCATCCCGGCATTTGCCTGGAGGAGAAGTGGGAAACCACAGAAAACCACTTTGAGGATGGTTGAGGTGGGAATCGAACCCCGCTTTACTCAGTTGACCTCACGAGGCTGAGCAGACCCCGTTCCAGCCCTCGTACCACTTTTCAAATTTCTTGGCAGAGCTGGGAGTCGAACCAGGGCCTTCGGGGGTGGCAGCTAATCATACTAACCACTACACCACAGAGGCAGACTGTGCTATTTTAAATTCTAATATTTTAGTATTGTTATGACAAGATGTTTCATATGCAATTGTCATTGAATTTTTTATTTAATATGATCATTATCCTTCCTACAATTTTAAGGTCAGTGCATTTATTTTTCGATTGAAGATGTCTCAAAAAGGATGAAACATGTATCAAATTTTAATATTGTCTTAATAAAGACAGGCGATTTGTATTTTAAAGGTAGAATGTATGATCAATGTTGTATGTCCTCTGCTCTCTTCGCTCAGCGCCAGCCAGCCGCATGCACGCAAGCGTGGATCATTCGAGACTCGACGCGCAGTCTTCAGTGCGCGTGTCTGTTACGTCGTGTGCAGTATATAAGGTGCTCCCTGTCTGTCACTCATGAGGATTCTCCCCAGTGTCCTGCTCCAGAATACACTGAACGTCGAACACGGAGGCTACTCCTCTTAAAAATGTGTCTCGACCAGGTGGACGGAATTCTGGTAGTATGAGGTTTCACCTCAGGTCACTACTCCACTTTCCCGTTCCTTCATCCATGTCGAGCCCCGATGTTGTATGCCACACATCCCCAAGCTCACTCAAGCTCCGACACACACATTAGATTCTCTAATTGTGAACATAGCTTTCATTTAGTACAAGCCTATGAACTCAGACACTTCAAGTTAGAAGGAACTCTCTTAGCTAATCTATGCTAGTGCAAATGATAGTTTTCAACTATCATGAACTATATCTTTCCCAAGAACTATCTTTTCAAGATAACACTGAGTGTAAATACATTCAGAGTGTACATAGTGTATAGAAACAGAAACTCTCTCAAGATTAATCATCTACTTGTTTCAAGACAATTTTATGTTTTATTCCTGTACATACTGTAGAATTCTGTGTGAAGCAAATAAATAAGTTATGTTCTTGTAAACCTTATCTTGTTTACAACACAACTCAATGGCGATGAGCTAAAAAAAGAACAAAAAACAAAACAAAACAAAACTACGTGCCATTTGCCACCAACACATTGACGACGAAGTCAAACAGTGGTCAGTGTGTCGCCCACTCATTCGAAACGAGGTACAAAACTGATTACATTCTGTCATCAACTCATTCGCGACAGGGCACCAAACTCTTACAGGATATCGTCCACTCATTGGCACAGTGACACTATACTCCGTAACTCTCACCACTCCACATTGGAACCTGTACGGCCTCTACCAGCAGTTAGCCTTTTCTACAGTGCAACTATTAGCCTCCGTCAAACTACGGACAGTCAGCCGACATTCCAAGGCTCTCTCTCGCTCACAGCACCTGTTCGGCATGCTTCAGCTTGCTTGCTCTCTCACACACTCCCAGCTGTTCCGGCGAAGGTTTCGCCTACAGCCAGCTCAGTACACGCTGCTAGACAAGTTCTTTTCTCTCACGCATCTCAACATGGCTACAGCCGAGCAGCTAGCCACTGTATTGCAAGCTCTACAGCAGCAACAACAAGCGGCATTGCTCACAGCTATGCAAACTCTTTCTGTTTCTACACAGCCCTCAGCAATTCCTCCGTTCTCTGCTTTTGATCCGGCTAAGGAAGAATGGTCAGTCTATTTCGCCCGCCTACAGCAACATTTCATATGCCATTCCATCACGGATGACAAGCGCCAATGTGCACTATTTCTCAGTTCGGTTGGCAATGCTGCGTGCGAATTACTACAAAAATTAAGTCCAGAGGAGCAACTCTCTGTAGTGCCGTTCGCACAACTCTTGGCCTGTATCACTGAACACTATGCTAAAGCCCCGCACATAGTGGCCGCTCGCTACAAAATTTTTCAGAGCAGGAAGCAACTGCATCAGACTCATGCTGAATGGATAGCGGAATTGCGAGGTCTAGCTAAACCCTGCCAGTTTATATGTTCCAAGGATGGATGTGGTACGCCCTATACCGATTCCCTCATTCGGGATATGGTCATTCTGCATACTCCTGAGGACAAAGTTCATTTTGACGCTGTCAAGAAGAGTAACCCTTCTTTAGAAGACATCCAGCGTATTGCTACGGTATACGAACTTACTACCAAGACTGCGGCAGAAATAGCTTCTAAACACGAAGTCGCTCAAGTCTCTACTCCAGCCCGCCAGTCCTCTGCTACCTTGAACCGCGCAGCCAAGTCGCTCTCTGCCAAGCATTCTCGCCCGGTTCTCTCTCGTTCTTCTCCAAGGAAGCCCACTTCTAAAAGTAAGTCGCAACTCCTGCCTTCCTGCAGAGGATGTTTCAAACATCATGAACGTCGTGCCTGTCGTTTTTTCAAAGCCAATTGTGAACGATGTAATAAAGTAGGACACATCAAGACTGTATGTCAGAGTTCGCTCCGCCCTGCTAAGACTCCTGCAGTGCGCCTGAAGCATATACAGCCCCGACAGGACATGGAAGTTCATCAGATAAATCTTATTCTTCCCACCAAGAATTCTCACAAGATCATCGTTCCTCTATCATTCTCTGATCGCTCTGTCGATTTTCAGTTAGACACTGGATCACCTGTCTCTATCATTAACCTGGCTACATATCATGACTTAGGTTCATCTTCATGCTCTCCAGCTGACATCCAGCTTGTTACATTTAACAAACGGAAGATTGACATTAAAGGCCAAATCACGCTTCCAGCCAGTTATAAAGGAATTCGGAAGGTCATTCCACTACTCATAGTCAACAACTACACCACATCGAACATTATGGGCATGGATCTCTTTAATTTATTCGGCTTCCAGATTCATGACAATATCAACGTGGTATCTACTTTGCAACCTACTTCTGATATTACGGCTCTCCTCGAGCAGTTTCCTGAAGTCTTCGACTCTACACTCGGAACTGCCAAAAACTATACAGCTCACATACAGCTGAAATCAGGAGCTAAGCCGCACTTTTTCAAAGCACGTCCAGTACCCCTGGCACTTCAAGACCAGGTCACTAAGGAGTTAGAAAGATGGGTAGAAGCTGGAATAGTGGTACCAGTCAATTCCAGTCAATGGGCCACTCCACTAGTTGTAATCAAGAAACCTGATGGCAATGTACGACTTTGTGGTGATTTCCGATCTATGATCAACGCACAAATCGACACAGATATATTTCCAATTCCCCGTCCAGAGGATTTATTCCATCGTCTAGCTGGTGGACAATTCTTCTCTAGAGTGGATCTTAAAGAAGCCTATCTACAGCTACTTTTAGACGAAGAATCCAAGCAATTTCTCACACTCAACACTCCTATCGGACTGCTCCAGCTCCAGCGCCTCCCGTTTGGCATCTCTTCCTCAGCGGCTATTTTTCAGCGCTATTTAGCTCAACTCACCGCCTCCATTCCCGGTTGTGCTAACTACCTTGATGATATTATTGTGACCGGCGTAGATCATCAAGAACATCTCCATAATCTGCGCCTCCTTCTCACGAAGTTGAAAGACAATGGCCTACGAGCGAATCTCGCTAAATGCACTTTCTTTCAGCCGCAAGTTCACTACCTGGGACACATCCTCGATAAAAACGGCATTCAACCTAGTGAACGGAATGTCTCGGCGATTGTAAACATGCCTGTACCACAGAACATCAAGCAGCTCCAATCCTTCCTAGGCAAAGCGAACTATTATAACAAGTTCATTCCCCGCTTCGCTTCAGTTGCAGCTCCATTAAACGACTTACGCAAAAAAGGTGTTAAATTTCAGTGGTCTCCGCAATGCCAACAGGCCTGGCAAACGATCAACAAAGCCCTTGTTCAAGCTGTTAAACTCACTCATTTTCAGCCTGGCAAGCTCATCACGCTAGCTACTAACGCATCAGATTACGGCGTCGGCGCCGTTCTCTCCCAGAAGGATCGTCACGGACAAGAACGCCCCATCGCCTTTGCTTCAGAGACACTTAATGAGCATCAACTTCGGTGCTCCCAGATAGAAAAAGAAGCTTTAGCAATCATCTTTGGTATTCACCGTTTCAATGAATATCTCTATGGCAACCATTTCCTGATCATTACTGATCACAAGCCTCTAGTACACTTATTCCATCCTGGTAATAAGATCCCTGAGCATTCCCTCAGAAAGCTTCAAAGATGGTCCATGTTCCTTTCTGATTATTCCGATCAGATCGCCTATCGTGCTACATCCCAGCATTGTAATGCTGATGCCCTCTCTCACTTACCAGTCGGTCCTGATACCGCCTTCGATTCTCAAGAATCCGAATGTCTTCAGTTAGACATAGAACTCGAAGACACCGTATCCACCTTTCCTATTGACGCTACCTGCATTGCTAAAGCTACGGATAAGGACAGTACACTTGCTACGGTACGTACTTACATCCGCAATGGTTGGCCCCTTCAGAACAAACTTCCTGCCCACCTTGCGCCTTATCATCGTATTCAGCATCGTCTTAAGACTCGTGCCGGAGTTATACTCCTCAAAACCGGCACCACCTTCCGAGTGGTTATCCCACCTAGTCTACAGACACAAGTTCTCGACTTGTTACACCAAATGGAAATTCTAAGTTCCCATGGAGGGAAATAGATTCTTTTCCACCAATAGAGCATATCAAAAATCAGATCAAAAATTAGATGGATGGCTTTTCCGACGTTTGCTCTATTAACCAGCGTTTCGTCTTAGGTCTGACACTAGACTCTTCAGAGTGGGATGTGTCAGACCCTACCCACTGACGCTGGGGTGTATGCAGGTGAACTTATCAGAAGCTTATTTATGAAGCACAGTCTGATAACTGCATACGGGAGATAAAACTCCTCAGTGGAATTAATGCCCGCCTAGCAATTCCAAATGGAAATTCTAAGTTCCCATGGAGGGAAATAGATTCTTTTCCACCAATAGAGCATATCAAAAATCAGATCAAAAATTAGATGGATGGCTTTTCCGGCGTTTGCTCTATTAACCAGCGTTTCGTCTTAGGTCTGACACTAGACTCTTCAGAGTGGGATGTGTCAGACCCTACCCACTGACGCTGGGGTGTATGCAGGTGAACTTATCAGAAGCTTATTTATGAAGCACAGTCTGATAACTGCATACGGGAGATAAAACTCCTCAGTGGAATTAATGCCCGCCTAGCAATTCCAAATGGAAATTCTAAGTTCCCATGGAGGGAAATAGATTCTTTTCCACCAATAGAGCATATCAAAAATCAGATCAAAAATTAGATGGATGGCTTTTCTGGCGTTTGCTCTATTAACCAGCGTTTCGTCTTAGGTCTGACACTAGACTCTTCAGAGTGGGATGTGTCAGACCCTACCCACTGACGCTGGGGTGTATGCAGGTGAACCAATCAATCAATCAATCAATCAATCAATCAATCAAGTTATTTCATTCCCACCCTCATGGGGTGGGCGGGCCATCAGCTCAACGAGGAGCTCTTCGGCCATCGGTAAGGAAGAATGTGCGAGAAAATTTTCCGCAGTGGAGTATGTATCGTACATACAATGTCAAAAAGAGTTGTGGAAGGGGCGCGGAGGTACCCGAACCAACAAGGCGGAACCCAGGGAGGACCCGCACGGCCCCCGCCCAGGCAGATCCCAGAAACACCAGAGACGAGAAACTATATGAAGTATGCTAGGGAGCTCGGGCGCGCATTACAGAAAAGAAAAAGATTACAAAGAAAAGACAAAAATATTCACAAATGTTGAGGAGGAATTGTGAGGGGGTGCGAAAAGTAGGCATAAGTAGAAGGACAAGGGTAATATTGAAGAAGAAGGTAGTACAGATTAGTTGTGAGATTAGTAACGGAAGTGGCCAAGAGGCGTAGGAGTTCTAGGATTGATAGTGGCGGAAGGGTAAACTGCGACTGGGGAACTGGGGGAGGGGGAGATGACGGCGGTGGGATGGGTGGCGACGGGGGTGAAGGAGAAGGAGGAGGCGTGTAGCGAAGAGATCCAGTAAGCCGTGGGGGGGAGCGAGAGCGCTCCACCCGATGAAGACGTCCTCGAAAGCGGATGCCGGTTGTAAGAAGACGGTCCACATCAGCAGGGGAGGCGAGACGAAGGCGCACCATAAAGGTCGGACCATCAGCGTTGAGAATGCGAAAGACCCGGCGGACAGGAATGCCCTCCTGTTGTAGCTCATGAAGGATATCCTGGTCCAAAACGTCTGGAGCAATCCCACGGACGACACAGCTCGGTGGAACAGTCGGTGGAGGAGTTGAAGCAGAATGGTCGGCAGGGCCTTGAGAGGCAAGCTGAACTGGGAGAGTGTCATCCAAGTGAGTTGCAGGTGACGATTGAATAGTAGTAGTGGTTGTAGGGCAGGTGATCGGGGTGGTGGACATAATAGGGGAAGGATGACTGAACGTAACGGTGGAGAGAGAAGTAGACGGAAGGCAGGAAGGGACAGAAGAAGGAGAAACGGAAGTCGTGACGGTAGTGGCGGTAGTGGTGACGGGAGGAGTGGTGGACACAGGAGAGCAAACAGTGGGAGGGGGAGGCTGCGCTAGGGAGGGAAACTTACGGACGAGATCAGGATCGGAGGCGATTTGCTCTAGAATATGGGCCGGAGTATGGAGAACGGTATGGTAAGAATCAAAGATGTTCATAGTGCGTTTGTTGAGGGCGTTCAGCACATAACCAGGGTGAGGAGCAAACGCAACGATGTCCGGAGAAGGCTGGCCCGAGGAAGCATCTTGAAGGCGCAGTATCACTGTAGCGGGAAATTGGCCATCATCATGCAGCCAACGGCGAATTTGAGACGGAGTAAACTGAGTGTCCACATTTTTAACTAAACAGGAGAAAGACTCCATAATGAGGAAAGGCGACAGCCAACGAGGCGTCTGCCCATGAGATTGTTCTTGGGCCGACTGAGCCGCAGCAAGAAGGAGCGCCACCCAGCCGAAAAAATATGTGGACAGGTGTAGTAGGAGATGGATGCAGGTGAACTTATCAGAAGCTTATTTATGAAGCACAGTCTGATAACTGCATACGGGAGATAAAACTCCTCAGTGGAATTAATGCCCGCCTAGCAATTCCAAATGGAAATTCTAAGTTCCCATGGAGGGAAATAGACGAAACGCTGGTTAATAGAGCAAACGCCGGAAAAGCCATCCATCTAATTTTTGATCTGATTTTTGATATGCTCTATTGGTGGAAAAGAATCTATTTCCCTCCATGGGAACTTAGAATTTCCATTTGGAATTGCTAGGCGGGCATTAATTCCACTGAGGAGTTTTATCTCCCGTATGCAGTTATCAGACTGTGCTTCATAAATAAGCTTCTGATAAGTTCACCTGCATACACCCCAGCGTCAGTGGGTAGGGTCTGACACATCCCACTCTGAAGAGTCTAGTGTCAGACCTAAGACGAAACGCTGGTTAATAGAGCAAACGCCGGAAAAGCCATCCATCTAATTTTTGATCTGACTTTTGATATGCTCTATTGGTGGAAAAGAATCTATTTCCCTCCATGGGAACTTAGAATTTCCATTTGGAATTGCTAGGCGGGCATTAATTCCACTGAGGAGTTTTATCTCCCGTATGCAGTTATCAGACTGTGCTTCATAAATAA
Source organism: Anabrus simplex (assembly GCF_040414725.1). Classification (NCBI taxonomy): domain Eukaryota; kingdom Metazoa; phylum Arthropoda; class Insecta; order Orthoptera; family Tettigoniidae; genus Anabrus; species Anabrus simplex. The sequence goes on from NC_090268.1 coordinate 48,451,718, forward strand.
GCTTCTGATAAGTTCACCTGCATACACCCCAGCGTCAGTGGGTAGGGTCTGACACATCCCACTCTGAAGAGTCTAGTGTCAGACCTAAGACGAAACGCTGGTTAATAGAGCAAACACCGGAAAAGCCATCCATCTAATTTTTGATCTGATTGTTACACCAAAGTCATTGGGGTATATCCCGCACTAAGCAACTGGCACGTCAACACTGCTACTGGCCTGGTATTGATGCCGCCATCGAAAAGCTCATCCGCCATGATCGAGCTTCATGGCCTCCTGCTACTTCTCCATGGGAACGAGTTCACATCGATTTCGCAGGTCCTTTCCTCAATTCAATGTGGCTCATCGTCATAGATTCTCTATCGAACTTTCCCTATGTAGTGGATATGCATTCGACTACTACTACAGAAGCTACCATTCGTGCTCTTCAGAAAATATTTACAACTGAAGTCTTACCTCAAGTCCTAATTTCTGACAATGGACCGCAATTTACAGCTACTGCTTTTAAGAACTTCTGTACATAGAATGGCATTCGCCATATTCTAGCACCGCCTTTTCACCCTCAATCTAATGGTGAAGCTGAACGCTTTGTACAAACTTTTAAGAAAAGTATGAAAAAAGCTGTCTCTTCAGGCTTAACTAAAGACCAAGCATTGTTACAACTCTTAAGCAACTACAGAACTCTGCCCGGCGCTGATAATGTCACTCCCGCACAAAAGCTCCATCGACGACCTCACAGAACTTTACTTTCTCTGTTGCAGCCTCTTCCGGCCCAGCCTAAGACCTCGCCAACAAAGTTCACCGTCAACGACAGGGTCTACATAAGGACATTCAAGTCAAACCCGCTCTGGTTACCTGGTGTCATCCGCAGATCTTTGGGCCATCGTCTCTACGAGATTCGGACTGCTGAGAAACGCATTTGCTGCCACCAGGACCAGATACGCCTGCGCTACCGTCCATATCCGGCTATTGATTCTCTTGTTAAGCCAGATAAATCTATTGCTGAACGAGCTTTAGACCATTTAATAACCATGGATTCCATTCAGGATGATGCAGCGCCACTCCGCCCAGTCACAGCTCCGGACAATACAACAGAGACGTCAGAAGCTCCTGCCCAGCATCGTAGCCGCCACCAGTGCCACCGCTGCTTCACGCCGTATCGGCGTATTTAGGAGGGGAGGGTGTTGTATGTCCTCCGCTCTCTTCGCTCAGCGCCAGACAGCCGCACGCACGCACGCAAGCGTAGATCATTCGAGACTCGACGCGCAGTCTTCAGTGCGCGTGTCTGTTACGTCGTGTGCAGTATATAAGGAGCTCCCTGTCTTTCACTCATGAGGATTCTCCCCAGTGTCCTGCTCCAGAATACACTGAACGTCGAACACGGAGGCTACTCCTCTTAAAAATGTGTCTCGACCAGGTGGACGGAATTCTGGTAGTATGAGGTTTCACCTCAGGTCACTACTCCACTTTCCCGTTCCTTCATCCATGTCGAGCCCCGATGTTGTATGCCACACATCCCCAAGCTCACTCAAGCTCCGACACACACATTAGATTCTCTAATTGTGAACATAGCTTTCATTTAGTACAAGCCTATGAACTCAGACACTTCAAGTTAGAAGGAACTCTCTTAGTTAATCTATGCTAGTGCAAATGATAGTTTTCAACTATCACAAACTATATCTTTCCCAAGAACTATCTTTTCAAGATAACACTGAGTGTAAATACATTCAGAGTGTACATAGTGTATAGAAACAGAAACTCTCTCAAGATTAATCATCTACTTGCTTCAAAACAATTTTATGTTTTATTCCTGTACATACTGTAGAATTCTGTGTGAAGCAAATAAATAAGTTGTGTTCTTGTAAACCTTATCTTGTTTACAACAATCAAGAACTAATTGCACAAGTAGTTACTTGTGGATCAAGCATGGCTTCTAGTCATCTTCAACTCCTTCACATGCGGGCAGCCAGTGATTTGGTATGTACAATTGTATGTAGGATCTTACAGACTGAAGGAAATGTTCAAAGTTGGCATGTGTCCCTCTTGATAGACAAATTGAGATTGTGATGAATGAACCATGGGATTCTATTAATTTTGAAATAGGAATAGGAAATTCCTTTTGAATCATTCTTCCATTTGAGGTGCTGAATGTAATAGATGAGAGGGTTATATGCTAATGCACTTCACTGCCCTTCACTTCAAGGGAAAGTAAAGTTCTAGCTTCACTTGAGTTTGAGCTTAATTTTCTAACAATTCTGATATGCACTCAACAGCAATTATTACTGGCTCAAAACATCAGTTATTGAAACACTACTATGATAGTAAGCATATCAATAATATCAGCATTTTCCAAGAATTTACATTAAATAGTTTGAAATTCTTCACATTGTTCCTCCTTCTTGAAGAATTTTGACAGTCATTCATCAACACCTTAGTAATTTCTTCCAAAGTATGACTAAATTTAACTACATTTCACTTGTCCATTTATCCACAGTCCTTTTTTATAATTACTGAACCTAGGATCTTTTATTTGTGCAATCTGTGAGGGATTATGCTTGATTTCAATGCTGATTTTATACTAATTTAATGAAAGTGTTTCTTCAAGTCTAAGAGAACCTTCCTCAATCCAAGTCAAAAATAATTTTTATCATTCACAACAAATCATTCTTGCTACAATTTAGCTGATATTTGAATTTCTTTTAATTTAAAGAAATTTATTGTGCAGCAATGAGTTGATTATGATGTTTTGTCTTTCACAGAGAAGAAACATAAATTATGCAATATTTACCTACCACCCTCCAAAGTGGTGATGAGCTGAGGAGGAGATGCGGGACCTGAGCCCACTTGGTTGAAAGCTCTGACGGTCACTTCATAGCGAGTGTATTGACGTAGGCCTGAGATACTGGACTCTAGACGGTGTCTACCCCTCACTGTACGGACTTGCTGCTGCCCATTTGGTACTTCCCGATAGCCTACTTGGTACCCCAGAATCTCACCATTAGAATAACTCAGTAGTGGAGGCTAAGGACATAGGAAATACATTGATTTGTTACCATCAAATAATAAAATACTGTTCACTTATCTGTAGAACTGGAAGAATTGACTGAAAATCAATACATAAATTCATGAGATTAATAAAATGAATACTTGGGTGTATTAAGAGCATTGTATTCTTTGAACTTTCCGCTATTAGCTCCACAAAATGTAATTCACTACATTGTCGCTAGACAGCACAGGTTCTCTGAAAAGATGACTTCATGCAATGCTGTTATTGCACCTTTGTCTTTACCACGTTAATATAAAAACACAGTTCTACTTCAGTTTTAGTCTTGAGCAGGATGGCAAAGAGTGAAGAAGAAATTGCTATTTGAAGAAAAAAATCATTGACTGCAATCAAAGCTTTAAAAATAAATAAACATAAAAAATGGAATGCTCAAGTTTAGAGAATAAATATTGCTGAAATTATCAAAATTGTGGTGAGAAGTATGTAATGTTTTCAGTATGGTTAACCAAGTCCAGCCCCGTGGTGTAGGGGGCAATGCGTCCGCCTGTCACCTGACGGCCCCGGGTTTAATTCCCGGCCGGGTCAGGGTTTTTAAATTGTATATGATTAATATCCCTAGCCTGGGAACCGGGTGTTTGTGTCATCCTTAACGTTCCTTTCCTCACATTCAACACTTTACACTTCTACCATTTACAAAATACATGCAGGTTCCTCACATATGGTGCAAGTAGGGGCAAAATATCTTTGAAGGTCGACGCCCCAAACAAAGAAAAAAAAAAAAATGTTGGCCAAACACCTTAATATTGAAACTAAACATATTTTTACTCTAAGATTTGATTCCTACAATCAGCATGACAGGAATTTTAAGAAATATGGTGCACTAGTAAAGAGAGTTGAAAATATAGAAATTCCTGTTCCTCTCTTATAAACTCAGACCATCCAGCGGCGTTTTTACTCTCTGAGACCTAAGCAGCTGTATGGAAGATGTGCGCATAGTTCTTGACCTTGCAAGGAGCGTGCATGTGTTTGACCTAGCATCAGTAGCCAGTCTGAATCTCAGCTGTTAATATAGTGAGACAGTTATCACTGCAACACTGTATTTTTGCACGTAAAAGTTTAAAAGTTATTTTAAATGAGTCGGCTCGACAGGTACGTGATGCATTTGTTCAGCAATTTCCTGGTGAAGTGCCACCTTCATGAGTACAGATTCATGTAAGTATAAATAAATTTGAAACTACTGGCTTAGTGCTCAATAGAAAACATGCGCGCATACGAATAGTTTTAATAGAGGAAAAGCTAGATGACACTGGTGCAAATCTTGAGTGGTCTCCAAATAAATCACTCCCAAAATTAGCACAACAAGTACGGGTTTTACACAGAGAGTTACAAAGCTGTTACACATCAAACCGTACAGGTTTACATGGGCCCATTGTTTAAAACCTGCTGATCCAGCCACAAGAGTGAGATATTATGAGTGGTATCGTGCATCATTGAATGTTTGTTTATTCGACCCACAGCTTGTGTTCTTTTTGGATGAGGCCTGGTTTCATCTTAATGGTCGTGTGAACAGTCGTAACTTTCGCTATTAGTGTGCAGAAAATCCTAATGGTGTTTCTGAAGTCCCTTATTATGACGGATGACACTTCCAGCATCGTTTAAAGGTAAAATTTCATGTAAGATTGTATACATGCTTAAAGCAGGGTGGGTGCATACGTCTTAAGTTTGCCTGAGGCAGCGGCTGTGGTGGAGAGTGCAAGCACTGTGCGCTCGGTCTGGGTTTATAAGAGAGACACTGCATATGGAAATGATGGAAGATTGTAGTGTGTCACCCAAATCATTAATGTTGCTGCTCTAATAAAGAATTGGCCCAAGGCTCTTTCTTACTGTTTTTTAAAACATCATGTGCTAAACATTAGAGAATTTGCATTCAATAATATTGCTCTATATACCACATGAAAAGCTTGGTGGTATCAAGTGCGCATAAATATACTGCTGTTTATCAGCCACTTATTTTCTGAACCACAGATTATCTTTTTTGATGTTGTGGAGACATTAATGATGTAATCTCAATTTTTTAAAATATAAAAAATTAAAAGTGAATGAATAAGAATGCATGCATGATACTGTGTGTTTCTCATATTTAAAATTTTATCAGACTAAATATTTATGTTATCAATTTACAAGGATCTAGTCATAAGTCATGGCAACTTTTTTCTCCCAAACAGGAGACAAAATGGAAAATCTAAGATATGCATTTGGAAATATAGGGCATGTGCTTATGCATAGTGCCTGAAGACAAATTCTGACTTCAGGAGATTCTCGTAGAAAAGTGACAGAACACAGGCCATTGCTAAACATTGTTTTATTATGGTATAGACAGCAAATACACAAGACTATGTACAAAGGACAGGTCTCCACTGGTTACAGACCTTCGAAATAATCACCCAAGGCTTCCACTGGGCGTTGCCTGTGGTGGGGGAGGCGCTGAATACTATTCGCTGCATGTGTATCGCTAATGTATGACACCTCTCTCCGAAATACTGTTACGGTGTCATCTTTGTTAGTAAACCGTTGTCCATGTAATGGCTTCTTGATTTTGGGGATTAGATCATAGTCACTTGGGCTCAGATCAGTCAGAGATCAGGCCGCGGAGAACTCCTATTTTAATATATGATCATTGCTCCTGCTTGTTCACTTACTGAGCTCGATGGCTGCAATCACTTAAGTGCGGCCAGTATCCAGTAATCGGGAGATAGTGGGTTCAAGCCCCACTGTCGGCAGCCCTGAAGATGGTTTTCCGTGGTTTCCCATTTTCACACCACGCAAATGCCGGGGCTGTACCTTAATTAAGGCCATGGCCGCTTCCTTCCAATTCCTAGGCCTTTCCTATCCCATCGTCACCATAAGACATATCTGTGTCGGTGCGATGTAAAGCAAATAGCGAAAAGCTTGTTTACTTCCATTTTGTGATGCTCTCACTCACACACTGAACTTGGGGGCATGCTTAGACCCGCACTGTTGTTTACATACCCCATCTAGTGGCATCATATGCAAGTATATACCATACGTTTCCAAAGGCATATCTTAGATTTTCCGTGTTGTCTTCTGTTCACGAGAAAAAAAAGTAGTTGCCATGACTTATGACTCAACCGATGTATAATTCATCTTTCATGTAGATAAAAACCCTATGGATATCTATAACAAATATTATACCTATAGCTTTAGTTGTTTCCGAGAAAAGTGAACCTGTGAGGAACTTTTACAAGACGATGTGCTCATGCTTTCTTTCTTGAGTGACTGTATCTAAACCAGGAGTCAATCCTAATAAAAATAAAAAAAGCCCTGATGTTTTGTCATGTCAGCCTGGTGGTTCAAGTCCTGTTTCACAGAAATTTCTGACCCCATTGCTCTTTGTCACTTCTTCCTCATGATCATTCAACCTCTCTTAAACTACTGCTCTCCAATTTGGACAGCCTCCCCCTCCAATACTAAGCAGTTAGACAGAGCAGTGTCCTTCTTTGCTGCAATTGTAAGGAACAGAAACCCCAAGCTCAGAAATCTGTCTACGCAGCAGGTATTAATGGCAATTAATATGTCACCGCTGCACATCAGGCGACAGGTAGCTGACCTGAGATTCCTTCATGGGATCTTAAATGGACATTACCGCTCGGAACATCTTGTCTCACTCTTCTCTCTCCGTGTTCCTTCCCACTCCACCAGAACCAAAGACCTTCTCCACATTCCCCACACTCAGCACTCAATACTTCAACGATCTTTCCTAATCCGCCTCCCAACACTCTTTAACAATATTAATAGGAGACAAGAGCTTGATCTAGCATCAAATAAAAGTGTATTCGAGAGGTGTGTAAATAGTATCTTAAAGATAAGTTGATGTGAAGGGATTATACCGCCATCTTGACCCACGACGACTTGGCTATGAACATGGACATTCTCATGGTTTTCGATTTGGACAGTTGTTATTAGTAGGCTGTGTACGTGATCTTGTTATATTTTGTTATGTTTCTTATGTTTTATTATGAAAGTTTACGTTTGTTAAATAGTCTGTTGACAGTGCAAGTGAAATTTGCTCAGTGGAGCTGTATCTTGTGCTTCGTGAATAAATAAATTAAAAAAACGTTTCACCATCAGAATGTTAGCTGGCAGGGTAGGAAAGGTGGTGTTAACTCTTAGCATGACGATTCCTCTCGGCCGTTATTCTTGTAGCAACTATAGATCATCATCAATTAGATTTAACTTAAGAGAAGATTTTTTAACATTTTTATTAATTGACATGTGAGTCTAGTTACCTTCCATCTCACCAAGAGAGACTCTGGGCTGGTTGCTTCTGTTGAGATATCTATTGGTGGTCCACTGGGAGCTGTCAGCATGTAAATCAGAGAACAAGATAAACATTTTCATATCTGACAAAATTAAGTAGGTTAGGCCAACATATATTTGAAATTTTGAACTTGATGAACTCTGTGTTAAGGTAATTGATAAAGTGTGTTACATTTGGATTAAAAGAAGAATAAAAAAGAGATTAGGACTATATATATTTAAATCCCACTGTAACATAAAAATGACAAAACATTAAAACCTTCAGAAACATATGATTGTCATACTTCAGAGATGATTACATAATACTGACAATTATAAGTACAAATGCTCTATTTATGTAATGTGATGTAGCATTTTAGGTATTAATAATTATTTTAGAAGCCAAAGTGAAATTCAAAAAACCTCAGGTTTTTCAGTTGGTCATCACTAGAGTCTGGAATTCCATGCACTATCAAATCTCAAAATATGCATGCATTCATGCACTATCATATAGCAAATCATGCAGAATAAACAGGAAAATATGCACTATCAAAATTCAGTTCCTTTTGAAACACTGTACAACAACTACCGTAATTTCTCCAAATTATCTTGATTTAACGTCATCCATTTATTTATCTATCTTAAACACAGAAAATATTCTTTCTGCGTCACAAGAATTGACAGGTGCATACTTAAATGAAGACATTTGGGACAGAGTGAGGTCAAATGTACGTCTTACATTTTCACCACAATGCATCTTATATAAGTTTGACAAATTCAAAGTCAGGATTTGAATGGATTACTTTATTCGACCTATCTCTAGCTGCCGCAGCAACTTCTGCTGGTGACGATTGCAGACACTTTTGAATGTCTTCAATAACTGGTAACGACTGCCTGCTCCGGTCTGAGAGTTCTGGGTGGGGAATTCCAGGATAACAACGGAGGAGGGTTCAGTGCAAAACCAAGGTTTGTAGTTACTATCTCATTAACGCGGCATCACAGAAGTGTGATACAAGTTTTGTTTTGTTTGTCTAACATAGACAAACCAATGAGCATCAATGGCTAATGCACAATTTAATGTTCAATTTATAGCAGTTTATAACCGCGACACCTTATTCCTAAGAATTACAGAGATCGACGTGGGGACTTCTGCTTATGTCAGTGTTCACTCAAATAACAGATAAGAACGTGCTAGGTTAATAGGACCTCTACCATATCTACTAACTTTGGTTGTAACATAGGATGCCAGGAATACATAATCTCCATCTCTCAGTGATAGACAACCTGTATAATGTGGAAAAATCGTCCCAAGTTCTGCAAACCAACCTTCATAAAAGGCACTGTCATGCAAGTTATCATTATATATGCCTCAAAGTCAGAAGAAAAGTCATATTATGCAATATTAAACGTCCAAATATTTGGTATTAAATCTATCATCATCATCTATCACAATCAAAATGGGGGAGAAATTATTGAGCAGGGGAATAAGTTTAAGTATGTTGAAAGTATTGTGACTGAAGACCTTCACTCTGAGAGTTGCTTGATTGTTGCTTTTTCACCTTTACCTCCATTCTGTAAATTGTATAAAGCTGTTGTATAATATGGTTTGGCATAATAGCAGGCTTCATAGCCTGAGCCCCGCCATATAAGAAAGGCAATAAACTAAACTAAACTAAACTAAGTATCATGAATTTGGTTTTCTTTTTGTTTATGCTAATTCCATACTCTTCACACTTTTTTGTTTAATTTGTGGGTTCGGATCCCACTGGTGTCTGGTTGGCCATTTTTGTTCTGTACTTAACATCTCTTCAACACGTACTAAATGTACGTAACACGACCTAATAGGTTGAAAGTCGGTTTCGATTACAATGCGGTCGTGAAAATTCAATATTCATTGTTGTGTCTTAGATTATGCCCTATCCAATTTTTCTTCCTATTTTGGATTACGGTCAGCATGCTCTTCACTTCTCCCACTCTCTTCAGAACTTCCTCACTTGATATTTTATCTTCCTACTTTACTCCTTCAATTCTTTGCCAAATCCACACCTCAAATGCCTCTATTCCTCTGTTCTTTCTTCCTTAATGTACATGTTTCAGTGCCATATAGAGCTATACTCCATATGTAATACCTTGCAAGTCTCTTCCTCAGATCTTTCTCTAGCGGGCCACAAAACAGTTTTTTCTTCTTGTTGAAGCTTTCCTTGACTAAGGCGATTCGAGCTTTTATGTCTGTTATAGAGTGAATGTCTTCTGTCACAATACTTTCAAGATACTTAAACTTATTCACCTGCTCAATAATTTCTCCCCCACCTTGATTGTTGCTTTATCACCTTTACCTCGAAGTATCATGAATTTGGTTTTCTTTTTGTTTATGCTCATTCCATACTCTTCGCACTTTTTTGTTTAATTTTCTCAGCATTTTGCAGAGGTCCTTCACATTTTTAGATATTACTGCCATATTATCAGCAAATCTTACACATTCAATTCTCTTACCTCCAACGTTGACACCTCTTTTACCATCCAAGCATTCACAAATAATTTCCTCCAAGTAAATATTAAACAAAGTTGGTGATAAGCAGCAACCCTGTCTATCACCTTTCCCCAGTCTTCAAATATGCATTATGCATGAATTTCCTCTTAAAAAGGCCAAAACATGCAAACATATGGAAATGTTAAGCCATAAAAAGAATATTTGCAAACTTCGATAGTTGTAACCAGCTTTCTTAAAAACATGCATTTGCATGGAAATCCGGGCTCTAGTCATCATGTATAGTATAATATGATAAAGTTCCAGTCTCTCTCAGCATAGTGAGAGATTGATAGGTGAAGCATTATTTGATCTTTAATTGAGGCCTCTGTTGCTTCCTCCTTGTCCTAGTCGTAAGGATATGAGCTGCTTAAATAAGTTGCATGTTCTGAGCTCTCGAAGGAGAGAGGTGTGGAATGATTAAGAGGGGAGGGATTCTGTAAGGTAACAATATTGGAATGGTGTCTTATATATATAAAATGATATGAGTATTGAAATCTATGTGTAAAGTAGTAGGGGGTCCGCTGTCTGTAATTTTGTTTGTTTGGTCAATTTTTCAGATATTTATCCATTTTAGGTCAATTTAAGACCGAATCAGTGGTTTTTATTTTTCACGTCTGTTTGTCTGTTTGTTCCACCATCACGGCGAAACGGCTGGATAGATCTTGATCAAACTTAAGGTTTTGATACCGGTATGCATATGATTTAAAAATCTCTGAATACATGAGTGGTTTATAGGAAAACCAGAACAGTTTTCTTCCATTTTCTCCTATACTATTGATTTTCTGTACAATCCGTGGATGATATGTGAAATGCCCCTTTATTATAAACAACTTTTATTATATACATAATTTCGCTTACACTTCAAATGACAGAGGAAATTTCTATTTTCTGCCGATCTCATGCTCTGCATTGAGTGACCGACAGACCGACAACAAACCTACAGGTTACCATGGCAATGTCTCTAACTGCTCGTCAGCAGGGAAGTAATGCTCAAATGTATAAATTTGGCACTGGAAAAATCGAAATATGGATGCATTTTAATCACAGTGCAGACCTTCGTTTCTGGGTAGTTGGTAGCTAAACGGTAAGTCATGTTGTAAATCAGATAGCACAATCACTGTTCACTTTGGAAAGATATCCAACTTTGATCCTGCACTTCTCGATTATAACCAAGCCTCTCCAACTTGACTGTGACTGGCATTAGGAAAGGGGGCCTCTCTTTATGATG